>NC_081334.1:4802565-5117832 GCF_022539665.2 Daphnia carinata
TGATGAGTTTTACTCAATTGCAGTTCGAAATACGACCGCTAGAGGGCTCTGAAAACTTAAAAATGCTAACTCCTGAACGGTTAGAGCTAGAACGCTGGGAATGAATCCATTCGACGCAGAATAAAAAGTTACGTCGATTAAGATGTGTTTTATTCATTCATAACTTGAATTACGACCGCTAGATGGCTTTGAAAAATTTCAAAATGCTAACTTTTGAACGGTTAGAGATAGAACGCTGGGAATGGTTCCATTCGACGCAGAATAAAAAGTTACGTTTATTAAGATGTTTTTTATTCAATTCTGATGAGTTTTACTCAATTGCAGTTCGAAATACGACCGCTAGAGGGCTCTGAAAACTTAAAAATGCTATCTCCTGAACGGTTATGCTAGAACGCAGAATAAAAAGTTACGTCGATTAAATGAATCCATTCGACGCAGAATAATACGTTACGTTGATTAAGATGTGTTTTATTCAATTCTGATGAGTTTTACTCAATTGCAGTTCGAAATACGACCGCTAGAGGGCTCTGAAAACTTAAAAATGCTAACTCCTGAACGGTTAGAGCTAGAACGCTGGGAATGAATCCATTCGACGCAGAATAAAAAGTTACGTCGATTAAGATGTGTTTTATTCATTCATAACTTGAATTACGACCGCTAGATGGTTTGAAAATTTCAAAATGCTAACTTTTTTTTGAACGGTTAGAGATAGAACGCTGGAAATGGTTCCATTCGACGCAGAATAAAAAGTTACGTCGAATGACATGTATTTCATTCAATTCTGATGAGTTTTACTCAATTGCAGTTCGAAATACGACCGCTAGAGGGCTCTGAAAACTTAAAAATGCTAACTCCTGAACGGTTAGAGCTAGAACGCTGGGAATGAATCCATTCGACGTAGAATAAAAAGTTACGTCGATTAAGATGTGTTTTATTCATTCATAACTGAATTACGACCGCGTCGAACATGCGTCGAATGGATTCATTTCCAGCGTTCTAGCTCTAAGCGTTCAGGAGATAGCATTTTTAAGTTTTCAGAGCCCTCTAGCGGTCGTATTTCGAACTGCAATTGAGTAAAACTCATCAGAATGAATACGTTAAATACATGTTATTCGACGTAACTTTTTATTCTGCGTCGAATGGAACCATTCCCAGCGTTCTATCTCTAACCGTTCAAAAGTTAGCATTTTGAAATTTTTCAAAGTCATCTAGCGGTCGTAATTCAGTTATGAATGAATAAAACACATCTCAATCGACGTAACTTTTCATTCTGCGTCGAATGGATTCATTCCCAGCGTTCTATCTCTAACCGTTTAAAAGTTAGCATTTTTAAATTTTTCAAAGCCATCTAGCGGTCGCATTTCAAGTTATAATTAAATCAAACACATCTCAATCGACGTAACTTTTTATTCTGCGTCGAATGGATTCATTCCCAGCGTTCTAGCATATACCGTTCAAAAGTTAGCATTTTTAAATTTTTCAAAGCCATCTAGCGGTCGCATTTCAAGTTATAATTAAAACAAACACACCTCAATCGACGTAACTTTTTATTCTGCGTCGAATGGATTCATTCCCAGCGTTCTATCTCTAACCGTTCAAAAGTTAGCATTTTTAAAATTTTCAAAGCCATCTAGCGGTCGCATTTCGAACTGCAATTAGTAAAACTCATCAGAATTGAATGAAATAAATGTCATTCGACGTAACTTTTTATTCTGCGTCGAATGGATTCATTCCCAGCGTTCTAGCATATACCGTTCAAAAGTTAGCATTTTTAAATTTTTCAAAGCCATCTAGCGGTCGCATTTCAAGTTATAATTGAATCAAACACATCTCAATCGACGTAACTTTTTATTCTGCGTCGAATGGATTCATTCCCAGCGTTCTAGCATATACCGTTCAAAAGTTAGCATTTTTAAATTTTTCAAAGCCATCTAGCGGTCGTATTTCAAGTTATAATTAAATCAAACACATCTCAATCGACGTAACTTTTTATTCTGCGTCGAATGGATTCATTCCCAGCGTTCTATCTCTAACCGTTCAGGAGTTAGCATTTTTAATTTTTCAGAGCCATCTAGCGGTCGTATTTCGAAGCAATTAGTAAAACTCATCAGAATTGAATGAAATACATGTCATTCGACGTAACTTTTTATTCTGCGTCGAATGGAACCATTCCCAGCGTTCTATCTCTAACCGTTCAAAAGTTAGCATTTTGAAATTTTTCAAAGCCATCTAGCGGTCGTAATTCAAGTTATGAATGAATAAAACACATCTTAATCGACGTAACTTTTTATTCTACGTCGAATGGATTCATTTTTAAGTTTTCAAGTTCTAGCTCTAACCGTTAAAAGTTAGCATTTTTAACTTTTTCAAAGCCATCTAGCTGTCGCATTTCAAGTTATAATTAAATCAAACACATCTCAATCGACGTAACTTTTTATTCTGCGTCGAATGGATTCATTCCCAGCGTTCTATCTCTAACCGTTCAGGAGTTAGCATTTTTAAGTTTTCAGAGCCCTCTAGCGGTCGTATTTCGAACTGCAATTGAGTAAAACTCATCAGAATTGAATGAAATACATGTCAATCGACGTAACTTTTTATTCTGCGTCGAATGGATTCATTCCCAGCGTTCTATCTCTACCGTTCAAAAGTTAGCATTTTTAAATTTTTCAAAGCCATCTAGCGGTCGCATTCAAGTTATAATTAAATCAAACACATCTTAATCGACGTAACTTTTTATTCTGCGTCGAATGGATTCATTCCCAGCTTTCTAGCATATACCGTTCAAAAGTTAGCATTTTTAAGTTTTCAAAGCCATCTAGCGGTCGTATTTCGAAGCAATTGATAAAACTCATCAGAATTGAATGAAATACATGTCATTCGACGTAACTTTTTATTTTGCGTCGAATGGAACCATTCCCAGCGTTCTAGCTCTAACCGTTCAAAAGTTAGCATTTTGAAATTTTCAAACTATCTAGCGGTCGTAATTCAAGTTATGAATGAATAAAACACATCTTAATCGACGTAACTTTTATTTTGCGTCGAATGGATTCATTCCCAGCGTTCTAGCATCTACCGTTCAAAAGTTAGCATTTTTAAGTTTTCAAAGCCATCTAGCGGTCGTATTTCGAACTGCAATTGAGTAAAACTCATCAGAGTTGAATAAAACACATCTTAATCAACGTAACTTATTATTCTGCGTCGAATGGATTCATTCCCAGCGTTCTAGCTCTAACCGTTCAGGAGTTAGCATTTTTAATTTTTCAAGCCCTCTAGCGGTCGTATTTCGAACTGCAATTGAGTAAAACTCATCAGAATTGAATAAAACACATCTTAATCAACGTAACGTATTATTCTGCGTCGAATGGAACCATTCCCAGCGTTCTATCTCTAACCGTTCAAAAGTTAGCATTTTGAAATTTTTCAAAGCCATCTAGCGGTCGTAATTCAGTTATGAATGAATAAAACACATCTTAATCGACGTAACTTTTTATTCTACGTCGAATGGATTCATTCCCAGCGTTCTAGCTCTAACCGTTCAGGAGTTAGCATTTTTAAGTTTTCAAAGCCATCTAGCGGTCGTATTTCGAACTGTTGAGTAAAACTCATCAGAATTGAATGAAATACATGTCATTCGACGTAACTTTTTATTCTGCGTCGAATGGATTCATTCCCAGCGTTCTAGCTCTAACCGTTCAGGAGTTAGCATTTTTAAGTTTTCAGAGCCCTCTAGCGGTCGTATTTCGAACTGCAATTGAGTAAAACTCATCAGAATTGAATGAAATACATGTCATTCGACGTAACTTTTTATTCTGCGTCGAATGGAACCATTCCCAGCGTTCTATCTCTAACCGTTCAAAAGTTAGCATTTTGAAATTTTTCAAAGCCATCTAGCGGTCGCATTTCAAGTTAAAATTAAATCAAACACATCTTAATCGACGTAACTTTTCATTGTGCGTCGAATGGAACCATTCCCAGCGTTCTAGCTCTTTCCGTTCAAAAGTTAGCATTTTTAAATTTTTCAAAGCCATCTAGCGGTCGCATTTCAAGTTATAATAAAATCAAACACATCTCAATCGACGTAACTTTTTATTCTGCGTCGAATGGATTCATTTCCAGCGTTCTAGCTCTAAGCGTTCAGGAGTTAGCATTTTTAAGTTTTCAGAGCCCTCTAGCGGTCGTATTTCGAACTGCAATTGAGTAAAACTCATCAGAATTGAATGAAATACATGTCATTCGACGTAACTTTTTATTCTGCGTCGAATGGAACCATTCCCAGCGTTCTATCTCTAACCGTTCAAAAGTTAGCATTTTTAAATTTTTCAAAGCCATCTAGCGGTCGTATTTCAAGTTATAATTAAATCAAACACATCTCAATCGACGTAACTTTTTATTCTGCGTCGAATGGATTCATTCCCAGCGTTCTAGCATATACCGTTCAAAAGTTAGCATTTTTAAATTTTTCAAAGCCATCTAGCGGTCGTATTTCGAACTGCAATTATGAATGAATGAATGAAATACATCTCAATCGACGTAACTTTTTATTCTGCGTCGAATGGATTCATTCCCAGCGTTCTAGCATATACCGTTCAAAAGTTAGCATTTTTAAATTTTTCAAGGCCATCTAGCGGTCGTATTTCAAGTTTTAATTAAATCAAACACATCTCAATCGACGTAACTTTTCATTCTGCGTCGAATGGATTCATTCCCAGCGTTCTATCTCTAACCGTTCAAAAGTTAGCATTTTTAAATTTTTCAAAGCCATCTAGCGGTCGTATTTCAAGTTATAATTACATCAAACACATCTCAATCGACGTAACTTTTCATTCTGCGTCGAATGGATTCATTTCCAGCGTTCTAGCTCTAAGCGTTCAGGAGATAGCATTTTTAAGTTTTCAGAGCCCTCTAGCGGTCGTATTTCGAACTGCAATTGAGTAAAACTCATCAGAATTGAATGAAATACATGTCATTCGACGTAACTTTTTATTCTGCGTCGAATGGATTCATTTCCAGCGTTCTATCTCTAACCGTTCAAAAGTTAGCATTTTTAAATTTTTCAAAGCCATCTAGCGGTCGCATTTCAAGTTATAATTGAATCAAACACATGTCAATCGACGTAACTTTTTATTCTGCGTCGAATGGATTCATTCCCAGCGTTCTATCTCTAAGCGTTCAAAAGTTAGCATTTTTAAATTTTTCAAAGCCATCTAGCGGTCGCATTTCAAGTTATAATTACATCAAACACATCTTATTCGATGTAACTTTTCATTCTACGTCGAATGGATTCATTCCCAGCGTTCTATCTCTAACCGTTCAAAAGTTAGCATTTTTAAGATTAAATAGCCCTCAAGCTGTCGTATTTCGAACTGCAATTGAGTAAAATCATCAAATTGAATGAAATACATGTCATTCGACGTAACTTTTTATTCTGCGTCGAATGGATTCATTCCCAGCGTTCTAGCTCTTACCGTTCAGGAGTTAGCAATTTTCAGTTTTCAGAGCCCTCTAGCGGTCGCATTTCAAGTTATTATTGAATAAAAAACACCTCAATCGACGTAACTTTTTATTCTACGTCGAATGGATTCATTCCCAGCGTTCTAGCTCTAACCGTTCAGGAGTTAGCATTTTTAAGTTTTCAGAGCCCTCTAGCGGTCGTATTTCGAACTGCAATTGAGTAAAACTCATCAGAATTGAATGAAATAAATGTCATTCGACGTAACTTTTTATTCTGCGTCGAATGGATTCATTTCCAGCGTTCTATCTCTAAGCGTTCAGGATATAGCATTTTTAAGTTTTCAGAGCCCTCTAGCGGTCGTATTTCGAACTGCAATTGAGTAAAACTCATCAGAATAATTACATCTCATTCGACGTAACTTTTTATTCTGCGTCGAATGGATTCATTCCCAGCGTTCTATCTCTAACCGTTCAAAAGTTAGCATTTTTAAATTTTTCAAAGCCATCTAGCGGTCCTAATACAATTTATGAATGAATAAAAAACATCTTAATCGACGTAACTTTTTATTCTACGTCGAATGGATTCATTCCCAGCGTTCTAGCTCTAACCGTTCAGGAGTTAGCATTTTTAAGTTTTCAGAGCCCTCTAGCGGTCGTATTTCGAACTGCAATTGAGTAAAACTCATCAGAATTGAATGAAATAAATGTCATTCGACGTAACTTTTTATTCTGCGTCGAATGGATTCATTTCCAGCGTTCTAGCTCTAAGCGTTCAGGAGATAGCATTTTTAAGTTTTCAGAGCCCTCTAGCGGTCGTATTTCGAACTGCAATTGAGTAAAACTCATCAGAATTGAATGAAATACATGTCATTCGACGTAACTTTTTATTCTGCGTCGAATGGAACCATTCCCAGCGTTCTATCTCTAACCGTTCAAAAGTTAGCATTTTTAAATTTTTCAAAGCCATCTAGCGGTCTCATTTCAAGTTATAATTAAATAAAACACATCTTAATCGACGTAACTTTTTATTCTGCGTCGAATGGATTCATTCCCAGCGTTCTAGCTCTAACCGTTCAGGAGTTAGCATTTTTAAGTTTTCAGAGCCCTCTAGCGGTCGTATTTCGAACTGCAATTGAGTAAAACTCATCAGAATTGAATGAAATACATGTCATTCGACGTAACTTTTTATTCTGCGTCGAATGGAACCATTTCCAGCGTTCTAGCTCTTACCGTTCAAAAGTTAGCATTTTGAAATTTTCAAACCATCTAGCGGTCGTAATTCAAGTTATGAATGAATAAAACACATCTTAATCGACGTAACTTTTTATTCTGCGTCGAATGGATTCATTCCCAGCGTTCTAGCTCTAACCGTTCAGGAGTTAGCATTTTTAAGTTTTCAGAGCCCTCTAGCGGTCGTATTTCGAACTGCAATTGAGTAAAACTCATCAGAATTGAATGAAATACATGTCATTCGACGTAACTTTTTATTCTGCGTCGAATGGAACCATTTCCAGCGTTCTAGCTCTTACCGTTCAAAAGTTAGCATTTTGAAATTTTCAAACCATCTAGCGGTCGTAATTCAAGTTATGAATGAATAAAACACATCTTAATCGACGTAACTTTTTATTCTGCGTCGAATGGATTCATTCCCAGCGTTCTAGCTCTAACCGTTCAGGAGTTAGCATTTTTAAGTTTTCAGAGCCCTCTAGCGGTCGTATTTCGAACTGCAATTGAGTAAAACTCATCAGAATTGAATAAAACACATCTTAATCAACGTAACGTATTATTCTGCGTCGAATGGATTCATTTCCAGCGTTCTATCTCTAACCGTTCATAAGTTAGCATTTTTAAATTTTTCAAAGCCATCTAGCGGTCGTATTTCGAACTGCAATTGAGTAAAACTCATCAGAATTGAATAAAACACATCTTAATCGACGTAACTTATTATTCTGCGTCGAATGGATTCATTCCCAGCGTTCTATCTCTAACCGTTCAAAAGTTAGCATTTTGAAATTTTTCAAAGCCCATCTAGCGGTCGTATTTCGAACTGTTATGAATGAATAAAACACATCTTAATCGACGTAACTTTTTATTCTACGTCGAATGGATTCATTCCCAGCGTTCTAGCTCTAACCGTTCAGGAGTTAGCATTTTTAAGTTTTCAGAGCCCTCTAGCGGTCGTATTTCGAACTGCAATTGAGTAAAACTCATCAGAATTGAATGAAATAAATGTCATTCGACGTAACTTTTTATTCTGCGTCGAATGGATTCATTTCCAGTTCTAGAACTAAGCGTTCAAGATAGCATTTTTAAGTTTTCAGAGCCCTCTAGCGGTCGTATTTCAAGTTATTATTGAATAAATACATGTCATTCGACGTAACTTTTTATTCTGCTTCGAATGGAACCATTCCCAGCGTTCTATCTCTAACCGTTCAAAAGTTAGCATTTTGAAATTTTTCAAAGCCATCTAGCGGTCCTAATTCAAGTTATGAATGAATAAAACACATCTTAATCGACGTAACTTTTTATTCTACGTCGAATGGATTCATTCCCAGCGTTCTAGCTCTAACCGTTCAGGAGTTAGCATTTTTAAGTTTTCAGAGCCCTCTAGCGGTCGTATTTCGAACTGCAATTGAGTAAAACTCATCAGAATTGAATGAAATAAATGTCATTCGACGTAACTTTTTATTCTGCGTCGAATGGATTCATTTCCAGCGTTCTAGCTCTAAGCGTTCAGGAGATAGCATTTTTAAGTTTTCAGAGCCCTCTAGCGGTCGTATTTCGAACTGCAATTGAGTAAAACTCATCAGAATTGAATGAAATACATGTCATTCGACGTAACTTTTTATTCTGCGTCGAATGGAACCATTCCCAGCGTTCTATCTCTAACCGTTCAAAAGTTAGCATTTTGAAATTTTTCAAAGCCATCTAGCGGTCGTAATTCAGTTATGAATGAATAAAACACATCTTAATCGACGTAACTTTTTATTCTACGTCGAATGGATTCATTCCCAGCGTTCTAGCTCTAACCGTTCAGGAGTTAGCATTTTTAAGTTTTCAGAGCCCTCTAGCGGTCGTATTTCGAACTGCAATTGAGTAAAACTCATCAGAATTGAATGAAATACATGTCATTCGACGTAACTTTTTATTCTGCGTCGAATGGAACCATTTCCAGCGTTCTAGCTCTTACCGTTCAAAAGTTAGCATTTTGAAATTTTCAAACCATCTAGCGGTCGTAATTCAAGTTATGAATGAATAAAACACATCTTAATCGACGTAACTTTTTATTCTGCGTCGAATGGATTCATTCCCAGCGTTCTAGCTCTAACCGTTCAGGAGTTAGCATTTTTAAGTTTTCAGAGCCCTCTAGCGGTCGTATTTCGAACTGCAATTGAGTAAAACTCATCAGAATTGAATGAAATACATGTCATTCGACGTAACTTTTTATTCTGCGTCGAATGGAACCATTTCCAGCGTTCTAGCTCTTACCGTTCAAAAGTTAGCATTTTGAAATTTTCAAACCATCTAGCGGTCGTAATTCAAGTTATGAATGAATAAAACACATCTTAATCGACGTAACTTTTTATTCTGCGTCGAATGGATTCATTCCCAGCGTTCTAGCTCTAACCGTTCAGGAGTTAGCATTTTTAAGTTTTCAGAGCCCTCTAGCGGTCGTATTTCGAACTGCAATTGAGTAAAACTCATCAGAATTGAATAAAACACATCTTAATCTACGTAACGTTTTATTCTGCGTCGAATGGATTCATTTCCAGCGTTCTAGCTCTAACCGTTCAGGAGATAGCATTTTTAAGTTTTCAGAGCCCTCTAGCGGTCGTATTTCGAACTGCAATTGAGTAAAACTCATCAGAATTGAATGAAATACATGTCATTCGACGTAACTTTTTATTCTGCGTCGAATGGAACCATTCCCAGCGTTCTATCTCTAACCGTTCAAAAGTTAGCATTTTGAAATTTTTCAAAGCCATCTAGCGGTCGTAATTCAAGTTATGAATGAATAAAACACATCTTAATCGACGTAACTTTTTATTCTACGTCGAATGGATTCATTCCCAGCGTTCTAGCTCTAACCGTTCAGGAGTTAGCATTTTTAAGTTTTCAGAGCCCTCTAGCGGTCGTATTTCGAACTGCAATTGAGTAAAACTCATCAGAATTGAATAAAATACATGTCATTCGACGTAACTTTTTATTCTGCGTCGAATGGATTGATTCCCAGCGTTCTAGCTCTAACCGTTCAGGAGTTAGCATTTTTAAGTTTTCAGAGCCCTCTAGCGGTCGTATTTCGAACTGCAATTGAGTAAAACTCATCAGAATTGAATGAAATACATGTCATTCGACGTAACTTTTTATTCTGCGTCGAATGGATTCATTCCCAGCGTTCTATCTCTAACCGTTCAAAAGTTAGCATTTTTAAATTTTTCAAAGCCATCTAGCGGTCGCATTTCAAGTTATAATTAAATCAAACACATCTCAATCGACGTAACTTTTTATTCTGCGTCGAATGGATTCATTTCCAGCGTTCTAGCTCTAACCGTTCAAAAGTTAGCATTTTGAAATTTTCAAAGCCATCTAGCGGTCGTAATTCAAGTTATAATTGAATAAAACACATCTTAATCGACGTAGCTTTTTATTCTGCGTCGAATGGAACCATTCCCATCGTTCTATCTCTAACCGTTCAAAAGTTAGCATCCCGATTCCAGCCGTCTACTTAAAAAATAAATATCAATAAATATAGGTTATTATATATGATTTAGATTCAAAATTTAAGAAGATTCACGAAAATGAAATTTGTTGTTCACCATGTTAAAACCATTAGATAAATAACGGTTAGGCAACGCAGCCTCACTAGTAGTTCCCGCCAATTTTTTCTGCTATGCTAAACTTCAGACAAAGTCCGGCAGCGAAGGTGTGCAGTCACGTACCTAAAACATCTGATGTTCTAGAAAATGCTCTTGAGCAATGTTGTAAGCATAACTTTTATTTCCCCTTTATTTGTTTTGCATAGTGGTATAAAAACAATCTCTATCTTATGTTTTTCCTTCAGCAGTTTTGTCTTGGTTTACTGCTGTTTCTGGATGGACAATGAATGATAGAAACAACAACATAGTAAGCTGACAACTCATTTGGCTGTTTTGTATACATTTCTGTATAAACTATCCCTTATCTAGATTACTCAAGTGACATGACACTATATGACTGGTATTGGAGTAGATAATGCTGCTCGAATGCGTAATATCCCAAAAAGTTGTCAAATCAGGCTTTATCTCCGCTCAGTGACATGGACGATGAAGAATACATTGTTGGGAAAATTCTTGGTCTGAGGTTAGTTTGGAAAATTATCTAACTTTAAAGGTTAATATGAATTGACTGTCTTGTGATTATAGCTGAATCTAAAATATATTAGGGAAATGATGGTGAAGTTTGGTACTTGCTGATATGGATTGGCATTTGAAACAGTGACAATTCTTTGGAGCCCAAGAAAATCTTTGTTGTAATAATTTGATTGCAGCATTCGCAAGCAAATTTCTACTGTTGAATGAAAATCCTGAAGACAAGCTAAGCCAAGAGAAGAAAATTGTGAAGGAAGACTAACTAAAGCACAGGTTTGTTTCAAATTCTTAACTAGACACAATGAACATCAATATGGTCAGTAAATCTATAGTTTTCTACATGTCATTATGGATGCCCAGTCTTACAACAGGATTTGATCGAAATTTGGAGGTGGAGACAATATTTTGAGTGAGCGATAATGGTGAAGAAACTATATAGGTAACCATTTTGTTTTGTTAAAACTTCACCATATCATTTTCAAGTGAGATTTTTTTTTTTGTTTTTAGATAGGTGTAGGGATGTGTAAAGAATGGTGGTTGTAGGGTAGGAGAGTCATTCTTTTATACAATCCCGTTACATTATATTATAAATAGTCTTTTGGCATGCCATGTCTAGTTTTATTTATATTCTACATATTCATTTCTGTATTAAGTTGTAATATTGTAAGTAAATTGTTATGTTTTATTACAGGTTGACCAGAATTACAAACACATTGTCGCAGCAGTTTTTCAGTGCTTAGAAAAATTTCGCTTAGCATAACATTTCTTCGGAAACACATGTCTGTATTGAATTCTTAACTAGAAATAATGCACATCAAAGAACAACAAATTTATAGTTTTCTACATGTCATTATAGATGCAGTCTTCCAACAGGATTTGATAGAAATGTAAGTATGGACGTTTCCAATTTTATTGGTATAAATTATGAACTTGACAGAACACAGAACAAATTATAACATATATTATTTCCAGGTGAGCCCGAGGTTATAGCCATTCCCATTGATTTATCCTACGTTACTTTGATTTTTTTTTGTTACTTTTTTTTTTGTTTCCAAGGGCCTGAAACAAATGAAGATCCTCGGGCATTCACAAAAAAGGAGGGGGTAGAGGAAGAAAAAAAGAATCTAGAAGCGCCGTAGCTCTTTCACCTGCACGCGGTGCACTTGTGTAGAGTTGTTGCTTTCAATCCACGTCTAATAATTCTTCGAACTTTTGCATGTGCTCTTAGCTTTCACGAATTCTAGATTCATCAATTACCCACTGCATCAGCATATGGGGTAGCATCTGCACTGGTTTGGTTTAGTTGGGTAGTACGTTAATTCTAAATTAAATAGACTATTCTTACTTTCAGTAAGACGTAAGCGTAGTCCACCTTACTTCGTTACTTTTGCACAACACCATCTCAGCCATTTTCTTTCACTGTTACCCTATTATTAACTGCAGTCCCCATTCACAAACCAATTTTCTACAAACAATTGTACATTTCTTCTTTTTCAGGTTTTCTTTTTCTCCAATGTAACTGTGATTTGAGTACCTGATCCTGTTAAAATAAAGTTGAAACTTGTTGCTGTTCAAATATTCAAAAATTTCTTTTTATCTTGTGCTTCCTTGCAATCACGAGGGCAATCTCTGGGACCGAAGAGGATACTGGACAAAGAAGATCACCATTGCATCCACTGGAATGTAGCCTGGGTTTTGAGGTATATATTTCCAAATTTAGTATCTGTTTTTTTTGTGATGTTTTAAATTATTGTTGTTTTACCTAGTAGGGCTATATTACTGAAGAGGACCAGTGTACAGCGAGGGTCACTGCCAAGATCCTAGCCCAAAATTGCAAGGTATTTAAAACATCTCAAGTGTCTTACCATGTTCTATGTATTACTCTGTGTATAGAAGGGCTAGCAACATCACCAAGGAGGATTACTGGACCTCGGGGATTGCTGGTGAAGATGCCAAAGATTGTCAAGTATTACCTTAACAATCAGATTTATCGCCAAGGTCTGCAAATTATTAATTTAAAAAATTTCAAATATTAATTGATGTTTTGGTTTTTATGTAGGTAGGTAGTCAACGATATTAACAAAGAGTATCCCTGGACAACGAGAGTCGACGCCAGTCATCAAGATCATTGCCAAGCATTTGGCAGGTGTTTACCTTAAACATTTAAATGTCTAAACATATTTGCTTTTTGTCATTTTAGGAGGGTCTTTAGCACCACCAAGGAAGAACATGGCTGCTGGGTGTACCATTATTTACTACAATTGTCTTCAAGGTATAAATTTGAAGTTGCAGATACGAATTGATGTTTTCTTGAGGCTTGTAAGGTAATAACCTTTAAATATTTAGTATATAACTGTGTTTTTCTGTGTATTTGAGAGGGCTGACAGCACAAATGAGGGAGATAGCTGTACTCCGAGGATCGTTGATGGGCCTATCGGAATGATCGCCAACGACGTCAAGTTATTCAATTTCGAAGTCTTTATTTGTTATTTGTGTCTGTTGTTTGTTTTTTTCTATTTATATAGGGAATATCCACTACACTACCGAAGAGGACCACTGGACAATGAGGGGAATTAAGTAGAATTTACTTACCAGAATGTTCAGGAGGCACCAGAAATTGTCAACAGGTTTAGTGTATTAACTTTAAAATTTTTAAGTGTTAATCCATTTCATTTATGTATGTTTTTTTTTTTGTATTGCATATAAGTGGGCTCATGACATAACCGAGGAACATCAATGGACAATCAGTAGTCTAGCCAACCATTACAGGGTATTAACCTTAAAATTTCTATTGTTTAATCTTGTGTTTTTTTTTCTTATGTATTTAGACAGCTACAGAGGAGAGATACCGTTACCGTTTTTTCAAATGAACTTGTTGGAACGTGTAGGAATGAGATATTCTGCCATGGATTTGAAGAACTGGAAAGGGAAGAAAAAAGGAACTAAAATCAATAGCTGAGAAAGATAAGATTTCTAGGGGAATTAAAAGAAAGACAATGAAGTATGTTTCAAGAAGGGAATTGGTTCTTTTCCAACATGACAACTTATAACCTTACACGTTCCTTCCAAAGCATGTACAGGAGGCTGGTAATGTATGTGTCAGATGTGGTAATCATGGGTTACGGACAGCTGCCATATTTGTATAAAATTTTTCGACTATCAATCGGCAATAGCACTATTTGGTTGTGTAACCCAATAGATAGTGTTTTGTTTGAGACCGTCTTTATTCTGTGAGGGTAATGATGTAGGAATGTGGATGTTGCAGAAGATGTGTCTAATATCAAGATGAATATAAATATTAATATTTAAGATAGAATTATCATTGAAAAGATTCTCATGCATCTAATGGAAGTTGAATTTATAGCTAACCCTTAATGTTCTATGCCGCAAACATCAGTGAATACTACCATCATTTCAGATAATGGACTTGTATTACATGAATCTTACATCGGCTAAGAGATAAGTTTTGTCTTTAATTCTTCAGTGGTTGAATGAGAAAAAATCAGAGGGAAGAATAAAGACTATTCTTAACCTTGTTTTTTCCCCTAATTATGCAGAATAGTGTGGCTTGAGTTTTTGTAAATGGCAGAGACGGTGGAAAATAAAGAAAGAGAACACAATTACATGATTGTCGAAAGCTGGAACACAAAAGTGTAATCGATTGCTGAATGGTGTGCACTGATTTCCATTTGTCTACAACGTGCTGTTGCTGAGACGAAGTCAAAGAAGACACCATCCTACACGTTTATTTCCTATTTCTACGTGTGAAGTGCATTTATTCGTCTCTGGGATTCCGGATGTTTTTGAATTGGCTGGGGATTCTAGACAGGTTTGCATACTAATTATATTCTAGCATTTTCTTGGTATACCTTAACGAGTTTGTTTTTTTCATTTCATTGGACCAAAGATGGATACACTATCACATCCAAGATTCTTCGCAGATTGAGGAAAGCGATAATACCAGGTATCATCAGCTCAAAATTGTTCAGTAGTGGTAAATAATGCAAGGCACTTATTTTGCTGATGAACACGCTTTTACATTTATTCTACTGTGATGACACATCTTCATTACTGCAGGCTGCAGTCTGCAGCTAACTTCCTAAGCAGCTCTTTTCGAAAGAAGGAAAGTTAGTTGTTACTTTGAACCCTTTTTAAGAAAAGCTGTATCTTAACTAGGAAAATAAGTTACCAGCAGAAGTAATCAAAAGCAATACCTTATTTAATATTTAGCTCTTCAGATGGTGAATAAGATCCCTGCCGTTGATCTGTAAAACAACAGTTTCAAAAAATTGACCAAATATATCTGCGTAACAACAAACAATTAAAACTACCATTTGGAAGAAGGTGCTTTGCAGGATAATGTTCCATTCTTTTTATGTAAATGTTCAAGATTAATTTTGATTGTTCTGCCTTTCATAGCTATTCAGAAGAAGAAATGAGGACGTCAAAAACAAAAGAAAGTTAACTTTTTTCGCGCCAAAATTGTCGAAGTTGTAGTAGTTCCGTTTTAAGCTGGCTATTCGAATATCATATTATCCTTTCGTAGCATTTAGAAATTATAGCTACAAAAATATGCACTGTTTAAATGTTAAATTATAATGACTTCTTTTTTAAATTGTCTATTTTTTTAACCTCTAGGGTCAATAGCCGATCGCCACCAGAGGCGTTACACGCAAATCAGTATGCAAAACAGTCCTAGTGTGGTGCCGTAGTATGGAGTAGTTCGACTTGCGTCATTGGCTACTAAACACCCACCTGCTATAATAGCCTCGTTCTCATTGGTTCGTAAGACAACTTAGATTTGGGCGCGCTTAGACACGATTTAGGGGCACATTAGGTCGATTATTCGGATGGACGAAGGATGTTCTGTTCATCGTACCAAGTTTTAACAAAAACTATTGAGTTTAAGCACGAGAATAAGGTAATTAATAAGATAATTACATGTTTAATGTATGTTACAAGAAAACAATTATGAAATATTAATTACTCTGCCTTGTTTGATGTAGTCTTGCAAGACAAGAAAATCTGATGAAGCCACGTGTTACCAATCAAGTGCGGAAATGGATGAAACCTTGATGAATGGTTTTTTATGTGAAGCTACCGGTAATTGAGCTGAGAATTTTTGAAGTACTGCTGTTTTCAACTTGTATCTTTAGATTTTCCACGCCAGCCTTCCTATTCCGTATGACTAGCTGATCGGACAGCTGAAAAGGCAATGAAGCAGCCCATTTTTTACTGTTGCATTTCTGAATAAATTTTGAAACAATTATGTTTAGGAAGCTGTGTTGAGCATAGTGACAGAGAACCTTTTCAACCATGGAGTCGTAAGATTGCTGACCCAGCTTTCTACCTGATTCCTCGTAACTGATGGCTGTGTTTGGATGTAGGTGAGCTGACCCTTTAGTCAGGTATCTCTTTATCCATTTAACCTTATACTTTGAAAGAAAATTTTCTATTCCAATTGAATAGATTTTTCTAGGTATGCAATGGGGAATTAAGTTAACTTGTATCGTGTGGGCTAAAAAGACAACTAGTATTCCTGCTGTGAACATGCTTGTGCCCATTAGAACAGTGACGATCTGGTCAAAAATATCTGATCTGCTGTCAATGGCATGTATGCAAGTAAACACAAATAAACTAATTAATTATTATTTTCTTCAAATTGACAGTGTTATCTTTGGCCATGGGGTATTGTGAAAATCTTCACTCAATGGGAGCCACAAAGCAATATTGAAGAAGCACAGGAGGAGGTAAAATTGGAATGTAATTTAAAATAAATAAGTTTCCGCCAAATGTCTTAATTCGTTTGCCTAAAACAGCACACATGCGAATACAAGGATTCCTTGCTGAAATGTCGGTAAAAAGCGGCCAATAATGCAATTATTTAACGATTATGGTACGTAGGTCATGTTGAATAATGGACAAACAGAAGATAATGGAACTTCAGAAAAACAGGTAAATAAATGTAAAGCATTCAATCACCCGGGTTGTTTATTTCTTTGTTAGGTATCATTTGGAACGAGCGATGTAAATGGAGGATTTATTCCAACGGTTGGCTTCGGCCGTTGCAACTGTGATTGGTTATTATCAACTCGTATTTTTGGTCTAAAACCAATTCGCAACGAACTAACCTGACACAACAAGATGGTTGAGCACGTTTCTCAGTGGTTTTGCTTTATGTTAGTTCTGATCTGTTTTAATATTTGCTTATGTTTGTAAATGTGTGGAGTTATTAGCTTTTAAGTTATAGAAAAAATTACACAGACATGAGTGTTGAGGGGGTGGTGGAGGGTAGTAGGATGTAAATATGAAATTGATTTGTTCGGTAGATTGGGGTGGGTGGTGCTAATCAATTCTAACTTGCATGGGGTAAGGTTTGAATAGGAAGTTGGGTTAACTTGGTGAAGTTCCTGACTTCATATTAATTTAACATTTTTTCATGCAGGTGGCATTAAAAGCCAGCAAATTCACCGCGAGACGTGTAAATTCTCTTACAGTAAAAACTTACCATTGTAAACCCGAAAGACAACCAGCCATTTCCTTGTTTGAATTTGCTTTTTGCATAGTATCTACCTGTGCAACAGAAAACAAAAAGCTGTGTCTTAATTTGAATTCGCCGCCATTTTGAAATATGTGGCAACGTTGCTTTAGTTTTGTGAACCGCCATCAGTCGCCATTTGCTAGTTCATTGTCGTGTGTGAAATGTGTGGTGTGCATCTGACGGGCGAATTATTGGACACATCAGGAAGAACTGTTAAAGTAATATTTCAGTGAATGTTTCGTCAAGAAAACATTGTTAACCAAAGACATTTTTTTCTAATAATAACAAAAACTTTGTTCCACAAGAAACTTTAATTTTAGAATATCTAACGATATTTGAAACTCCTTTTCAGATTACAAAATGGATGGTGTATTATTAAGAAGAAACTTTAAGAGGTAGTTCTTTTCATTCTGAGTAACTATTTGTTTCTTTATAAATTTTAGGGAATATCACAAGTTGTGAACAAGACATTGTGGTGCCTTGGCTCCCGTTCTCTCTCATCTCTATGCTAGATGGCCATCATGAAGGATCATAAATGAATGGTAATATCATTCTTCCAATATTGCATTATTCTTTGCAATTATTTCTTCTCATACCATGAATGCAAGAAGAGTTTATCTGATTGCTATCCTGGACGGTAACTCGTGTAATTAAAAGTAAGCATGACAGGCACATTGAGATAATAGTTATTGCTACCTTCTTGCGTTTTACATTAGGCATCAAACCAAACTGGTCAACCATACAGTCGAGCTTTGTACTTTTTTAAAAATTAGAATTAATGAAATGAACAAAGCTTGTCATTTCAATCATGTCAAGATTGTGGAGACAAACATTGTTGTTCATTTCCTTGGTTAGGCAAGTCGTTCAACAATGCTTTGTGTTAGGACTATTTTTTAAATTATTTTTAATAAAACATTTTTCATTCAACATTGCAGATCCTGAGCACTGAGAAAAGAGTGATGCTGATGTAGAGTCTTGTAACAGTGGACCCCACAGTCCATGACAGAAACAAGTAGGACAGAAAATTCCATCACTTAAAGAAGTAGCTAACCATGGGCAGAAATTGGTATAGTAAATGTTGGAGTGGAATGGTTGTAGGAAAGAGTTATGCAAGATAAAAAAATAGGTGCATACATTCACTGAAAGCTTAAGATAGGTTAAGATTAAAAAACTTCCTTTTGATTCTTGTTTTTAATCTCATCTCATTGAATTCTTTACACAGTAGTCATGAAGTCTATCTGTAAGCATCTTTTGAAGTATGGCAAAAGATTACCTATGGACTGTAACATTATGTTAGCTTTTCATCCACTTCCCTGGGCAAGGCGTCATTAAATTTTGCTCAGATATTGTTCAGGAGGAATCCGGTTCATCAAAGATGTTTTATTTATCCAGTAAATCTCAGAAGATGAACATGTAACCAAAGAGTAAGTCAAATTTATTAAATTCCCCATCACATTTTATCTGCCATTTGCTTGAACTAATTTTAGGTCCTCTGCTATTGAAATTATACTGGAAATATTCGGAAAGCGGTGGGAGAACACTACATGCTGAGGAACAACAACACACGGATATTCACTACGCCGATCGTTTAATATTTATACATACTTTTCCGCGTGCTTTTGTGCAATTTTATGCAACTGCCAGTTGGTTCTCTTGTGTCACCTGTCCCTTAACCTTGTCTCTTTCTCCTTTATTCGTTTTCATTAGGCTTTCCACTTAAGGCTGTAGAAATGGAATCCACAAGTTCACGTAAATTCTCTTGTCCCGACTAATAAGTTTAGCAATTCATTTGAAAACTAAAATTGTGTGGTTAAAAATTCCAGCACAAGATGGCGCCACTGCTGCTCGTCTTTTGTGATGGAAGTACGTTTTACTTGTGAAAGACGTGTTCGAAAATTATTTTTTAACTTTATTATATTCCAGTGGAAAGTTCGATATAAACAAATGTTGTGCCGCCAATTTTGAAGTGTTTCATTCTTTTGTGTGTTATTTAAGTGAAGCACAAAAAATGGATTATTTTGTGTACAACGGCTAAGAAACATCAGACATCAGAGAGATACAGTTATGAAAGCTGCTAACTTGAATAACTTTTTCATTCAATCAAGCTATTTTACTACTCAGTGAGAGGTATCAGTTTTATATTTTACCAATCAGAAACTAACAGCTAAGAAGCTGATTTTGACAAGTAGCTCGAGCAACCTAAGTTGCAAAGGATGTTGGAAATACCATCTTCTCATTCTGACTGTCTTAAACCATTCAATAATTCATCTCAGTTGTGGTTTGACAAGTGCACCATATGTTGTGTTGGCAACTGTTAACCGTCACCACAATTCAGCAATCTCTCTGTCTATTCAGCTGAGCTTCTCAAGTGGCAAGATCTTGTGTTGTGGTGAGTTATTAGACTTGTATTTTGGCAGACAGCATCAACTTGGCATGATTCTGCTTTTATTTCTAGCTCGTGGAACTAAAAGTGCAAAGAATGCTTGTCCGAAGGGATTCCTTAGTGCATCGTGTAGTGTTTGCAACCATAAACCATCACCCTTTGAGCAATGTTCTCGTCAGTTCTACTGATCCCATCACGTGGCAGGATTTTGTGTTGAGAGGTAAGTCATTACACTTGTATTTTGACAGGCATCATCAATTGGCTTGATTCTGCATCTATTTATAGCTTGTGGAACTCAAACCGGAAAGAATGTGGACCTTGAAGTAATGTCATCAACATCAAAATTTGTGGATTGAAATATCTCATATATTTGATATTATAACTATGGCTCACGCATCATTTCGGGTAAGTTTCATATTGGTAAAATCAGGCTGTTCCTTTTTGTTATGTTGCCAATGGTTAACAACCATCATTTCAACAATCTCCCTTTCATTTCTAGTTTGCCAACCAAAACACGCCTTCATCTCGCCCGTCGCCCAGTCTTCGCCTCGCCTGTCACGCCATCTCCGCCTAATTCCGCAACGCCCGTCGCCCCGTCATCACCTCGCCTCATCGTCACCTCGCCCGTCGCGTCATCGTCACTTCGCCCGTCGCCGCCTCGTCACCTCGCCCGTCGCGTCATCGTCACTTCGTCCGTCGCCACCTCGCCCGTCGCCCCGTCATCACCTCGCCTCGTCGTCACCTAGCCCGTCGCCTCATCGTCACCTCCCCCGTCGCCTCATCGTAACCTCGCCCGTCGCCTCATCGTCACCTCGCCCGTCGCCGCCTCGTCAGCTTCCCTGCCGTCCCGTCGTCGCCTCGCTGTTGTGGTATCTTTGTATTTAGTAATGTATTTTATGCTAATTAACCCGTTGGCTGCCACCCACGTTTTATCCCCTTTTTTTTTAGCTTGTTAGGGACGGGCCGCGCTGTTCTGTCCCATGGTCATTCTGCCATGGGATGGGACAGTTGCCACTGCCCAAGATTTGCCTGCGGGCCACTTAGGCAATGCACCATAGGGCTTCCCTTGTTCGAAGCGATGGTGGTTGGCCAGGGTTGTGCATTACCATAACGGCTTCCATCATCGCTTCAGCCCGGACTTGTCTCTTGACAAGTCCCCCTTGGTCGCCATCCTTAGGATGGCGACGTAGCTAGCGCAGAAATGTAGTGGCGTGGCAGCCAACGGGTTAGTTGTATAAGTGTATGTATTGTATTGTGTCATGTAAAAAAAGTGGTGGAATTGTGGGTGGTTGGAGGGACAATAAAAAAATATATATATTTATTTCAATTGAGTTTTTTTCAGAAGTATATTTATCAACTGTAATGGGGATTGAACCCTTATCCTTTAGCATACCAGTCCAATGCTTTACTATTACGCCAATTGCAGTGTTACAAACAATAAATTTTCTTCCTAAATATCCTTGTTTATACTGCAAAGGTAGATAGGCTTTAAAAATTGGATTATGTCATGTACAGTTCTTAGTAGCTCAGTGGTAGAGCACTAGACAGATATGTAGAAGGTCTGAGGATCGAATACCAGGATAATGGAAACGATTAACCAATAGAAACAAATACCTACCATCAAAGGTGACAGAAAAAGTTTGAGTGAATTGAGGCAGCTAAATATAACAATAAGTTTAAATGTAGGATTTGAACGCAGCGAAAACAGATAATGAAATAAACATATTTTGCAAAAATTATTTTATAAAAAAAATTTTTATTGACAATTCTCTGCAACTTAGAATTATTTTTACAACTTTAAAAGGGCACAATAGCCCTTTCAATAGTTGCCGTCAACCCAGGCAGGGGGAGACACTGCCTTGTTGACCCACCGGGGAGATTACCCGGTGATTGGCTAAGAGAAGCCGGAAGAAGAGCCGAAGATTTGGAACATTTTTACAGGAGCGATTAACCTTTAGTTCGGATCTGCGGGTAGCCACGTCGCCCTCCGTGAATACATCATCGGACTTAGCGGACATCCACGTCCCCTTTCCGGCCAGAGCCCTCCAAACCTCGGTATATGTTGTTTTTAAATATACCGTACAGTAGGGGCATGACCCCCTACGGGCTTATTATGAGTCAAGGGGAAACGGGGCTACAGAAAGAAGGGAGCCCAGATATGCACTTCAATTTTTGAATTTTTAATACCGTTTGGGGAATGTGAATAAAGTGTAGAAATTCCATGTCTTCCATCCAATAATCACAGTTTATTCAACGTCTTGCCCCAAACCAAGAACATTTACAGAGCCAGTGTTACTTTTCACCTTTATTAAAAAAAAAAAAAAAAAACATTAACTATTGAATGGAAAATTATGTAGGTTAGATACAAATGCTTCTTGCTTACTTACCAGTCTCTTTCTACGAAGATGAGTTTAGGCTTTGAAAGGTTATTTCAAACTGCGACTTCAGGAAAACCATGCGACTCTTGATCACCAAATAAATCCAAGTTTCCCTGTGCCCTAGAAAATTTCTCGTGTTTAATTACAATGTTAATGCAATTCTAGATAAATTTCCTACCACGTTGGAAACGTTGGACTTTTTTCCATCAAGCTGGTGCCAACGTCAATTCTTTAAATATAGCATATTAAATGATGATCCTTCTTAATGGCCATCTGGCAATGAGATGAGAGAATGAGGGCCAAGGCACCACGTCTTGTTCACAACTTGTGATATTCCCTAAAATTTAGAAAGAAACAAACAATGACTCAGCATGAAAAGAATTACTTCTTATAGTTTCTTCTTAATAATGTACCATTCATTTTGTAATTTGAAAAGGAGTTTCAAATATCATCAGGTATTCTCAAATTAAAGTTTCTGATGGAACAATGTTTTTGTTAGAATTAGAATCAATGTCTTTGGTTAGCAACGTTTTTTTGACGAAACATTCACTCAAGTATTACTTTACCATTGCTGCCTGATGTGTCCAATATTTCGCCTGTCAGATGCACACCACCAGTTTCAAACACGACAGTGAGCTAGCAAATGGCGACTGATGGCGGTTCACAAAATTCAAGCAACGTTGCAACACATTTCAAAATGTACGGCGAATTCAATTTAAGACACAACTTTTTAGTTTTCTCCCGCACAGGAAGATACTATGCAAAAACAAAATTAAAACAAGGAGATGGCTGGTTGTCTTTCGGGTTGACAATGGTAAGTTTTGTATTGCTAGGTTACGTAGAGAATGTTGGTGTAGTTATAACCAGAGCGAACAATCAAAGTTGTTACACAGATTGGATGGGAAAATGGAAAAGATGTGTCCCTAGCTAACCCCACCAACCAGTAGTGTCACGTCACTGCAAATACAGAGAAGGAAATTCAAAAGTTATTTAAAATTGAATACACATTTTACCATCGGAATGATATTGCAACACATAGCTCTAGGAGATATTTATTCTATGAAAAAATTTTCCCACTGTAGAGTAGATCTTGACTTAAATGTAATGTGAATGCCATCACCTAAAATTACAAAACTTAGATTACATGCCAGTATAACAAAAATCTGTAAGCTTACATGTGGTAAACATTGAATTTATACTGACAGACGACCCACCAAACAGTGTAGCCATCTATTGGTAAAGAATCAAGTTAGACTTCACTCAAAAGCTGTCGGTATTCAAGAAAATAGGCTTAAAAATTAGCCCGACAAAATAAGTTCGACAACATAATCCCGACTTTTCTCAACCTAATGTTGACAGCACGATGAACAATGAATTTATACCGACAGACGACCCATCAAACAGTATAGCCATCTAGTGGTAAGGTATCCAGTTATATTTCACTCAACGGCTCCCGATGTTCAAGAAGTTAGGACTTGAAAATAAGCCCGACAAAATAAATAAGCCCGACACCGTGGGGAATGTATTGCTTCTTCTTATGTAAAACACTGCAACAAGTGTGACTAGTGAAAATAACATATGGAAATACATCGGATTGAATAACTTTGATGTGTCATGCTAGCGCTGTAGCGTATTGGCGCGCCAGTAGTTTTTAAATTCGGTGTATTTCCAAAACGGTTAATGTTATGAAAAAAAAAGCAATTTTCTCGGAATCAGCATTCGATTATGAGTATATTCTGTCATTTTCAAGCAATTCCAACGATGGTCAATTATTGACGGTTTTGGAGGCAATTTTCCCACGGTCATTTTCTCCGTTTTTCTCCATTTTTTTAAGCCCAATGTCAAAACAAAGCCGATATTCGTGATCAGCGTTCAATTTCACATCGGAATAATGTATTTTAAACTAAATTAAGCAAGGTTTACGAAAATTGATATCTTTTACACGTGAACCTTATGGCATTTGAAGTATTAAAAACTGAAACCCAATCTAAAAAACTGAATATCGTACCACTAGGTGGCTATAGTGTTTGGGAGACCGTCTGCAGTAGAAATTCCTGATGCAAAGTTGCTACTTATTTTTTTTTCGACGCTTGATACTGTTAAACGCTAGTATTTGGTGCCAACATATAATTTGACGCAAAAATGTTGGGAATATGTTTTAGGGCATTTTCCGTTTCACATTCATGATTCTTAACGGAGTTTAAAATAGTTGTACTGTAGATGGCGATACTGTTTGACGGCCACTTTCTGATAAAAATTCTTGAAGTTTAATTGTTAATTTCTCGCGTAATTAAAATAGTTTATTTAGCTTTTGGCTTTCATATTGTCCATTTAAAGATGATTTAATTTCAATCCCCAGTAAAATAATGGTCAGTTTATTGACATGTATGCTTTAAGGTGTTAATACTAAACGAAAGTCTGCTGGGTTGCTTGGGCAAATTCTGCGTGTATTAAACCTGGAAAAGACAGGGTAATAAGTAAATTTAGCTCTATATATTTAGGTGTTAAATAAACTACCATCTTTTCATATAAATTCATATTCATTCAATATGTGTTAACTTTCAACATGAATTGAATTAATTATAATTTAATTATGCTTTTACCAGCACATATTGTACGGTTTTTTTTGATTAAATTTCGCGATACTTACACATATTTACCTGATGCATAAATTAAACATGTGGTGGAAGGGTCAGGATAAATGATGTTAACGTTCATTATCCTTAAATCTTCCCCAACTCACCTTTAGCCTACAAAACTCAGGAACTTGACTAAGTTGACCCAACTTCCTATTCGTACCTTACCCCCATGCAAGTTAGGAATCTACCGAACAAATTAATTTCATATTTACATCATACTACCCTCCATCACCCCCTCAACACACATCTCTGTGTAATTTTTTTCTAGAACTTAAAAGCTAATAACTCCACACATTTACAAAGGAAAGCAACAATTAAAACAGATAAGAAGTAACATAAAGCAAAATCACTTAGAAACGTGCTCAACCATTCTGTTGCGGCAACAATACGGAATTGGAAGCGTAAGATGCATATTGCAACATTAGGAAGTTGGGCAGCTGTACTATTCCCTTTTTTTTTTGTTTATCGCCTAACTGCGAATAAATTAAATACATTGACCTACAAATGTATTATCCCACGTCACTGTTTCAGGAATCAGGTCCTAGAAATGACACTTAATTCAACTTACTTGATAATCATTGACATTTATCGAAATGTTTATCTGTTAACCCTTCCATACTTTTTAAAAAGCCATGTCGACTTTTATTGCCTATTTAGAACAAGTCAAGAAGAACATTATTGGAATGTTTGTTTCAATGAACTTCAAATTGTTACCCTTTTGTTAAGTGGTTCAAATCATCTACATAAACTAGCTATTAGAGATATCATGGGATACAGGTTAGGTGAGCTGGACTTGCTACACTGTTCATCTCAGTACTGCGGAAACTGTAGCATTCTGCATTTCCTTTCCTATTATAATTTTCATAAAGTTAGTAAAAATTTTCTAAACTATTGAAAGATTTCTGAAGCTGACAATAAAGTTTTTATACAATCTGACAGTTTTATGAGATCAAATACTCAAGATGAGTGGTTAACAGCCAGTCGCACAGCTCACCAGTTTCTGCAGATTTGCAGTAACAATCATCACACTTTCCTTACAAAAAAAAAACTATATTAATTGTCAACCACGTAATTTAAATTAAATCATTTTACCTGTTAACATTAGATCACTTCTCATATGTTTCCAACAGAAAGATAATAGCATAAAAAGAGGGGGGAAAATTTGTCATGGAAGATTTCCTTTTTCGACTGGCAAAAGGTCAAGTACCTGTTATAGTTGTGATTTTTGTTAGTTTTAATATATGTGCCATATGTTATGGTGCTCGCCACTTGTACTGGTACACAAGTTCTGCATAATCAAATGGACCACTTTGGAGGAACAAGACATTTCTCAATACACCCTTGTTTATGAAGAAAACATCTAGTTAAAACAAACAAAAACAAAAGGTTGTTAATAATTAATGGCGAAGCAATAGGGGAAAAACACCCATAAAGAGGAAACGAATAACCCCTAAATAAGAGGGCGAGCATCAGAAATTTAAGGGTAATGTAAAAACAATGAAATATGGATTACTTTCAGTTTGAGTGCAAATCCTTTGACGTTTAGTACAACTTTTTCTCTGGCAGACTGCATCACAATTCGTTAACGGCATTGAAGTACCACACCATTTCGCTTTCTTCGTCGATTACTGGCAATAAGAGCAAACGTATTAATAAGAGCAAACGTATTAATGATCGGGAATGTCTTCGAGTTATTTCATTCTACTCACGTCTTTCCTCATTCTTCAGTAAAAGTGTATTCCACATGTCCGAAACAGGACGAGGTCGGTCCGAATAGCAAGGAGATGGAAAGGTGGTTGCCGGTCTGGTTATCTCTTTAATAAAAATTTTTGAAATAGAATTACAAACAAGACATATTTCTTTAACAATGGTACTTGACAACTTCTTGGCGGCCATCTCATTTCATTGGCGATAATGCTTCACGCGTGAAGTTCCTCTCGTCGAAATAACAATTGCTCGTCTGAATGCATATCGAGGAAAAGAAATTTAAAAACAAAAATTTAAGAACGATTTGTTACAAATTTAACTTATCGATAAAAACAAAAATCAATGACAACAATCTGATACAGTAATTAAAATTAATAGAACCTGAAAATAAAAAATTAACCATCAAGAGTTTATCGGGGATGGTGGCCTTTACGGTGTAACTGCCATTCTGTGAAAAGGTCAATTTCAACATTTCCCTGTGAAACACTGCGAAGATAACAAGTGCAATAAAAAAACACGTGTACACACCGTGGAAGTTGGTGCTCTACTGAGCTGGCAAGATGAAAATACACATAGGATTTTCTACTTCTCCAAATTGCCAAGGTTATTCTATGGAAGACGTCATTGCTAGAACTCCAGGCAAATTGAGGGGGATAGGATAGGAATCCATTGTTCAACACCAATATGGCCTTTATATTTTTCACTCCCACACTCTAAAGCTCTATTCCGAGAAGGCGAAAAACGAAGACGTGGCATGTAAAACAGTAGCCAGAAGTGCTGAAATTCCACGTAGGAAATGAAAAAAAAAACAAAAAATTATCTTACAATCCCCTTTCAAACTGACTTATGAATTTGAAACAGACCTGTGCTTACGAAGTACTGTTATGCTAAGCCAAATTAATCTGAGCACTGAAAAACAATGATCGCTGAAAGACTGCTGCAACAATGTGTTTGTAATTCTGGCCAGCCTGTAATAAAACATCTTACTATTATAATAATACCACTAAATATAGAAATGAATATATAGAATATCAATAAAACTAGGCATAGCATGCCAAATGTCCTGACACTACAATTCCAATATTTCATGTCCCAGCTACATTCAGCGGCTAAAAAGACTATTTATAATAAAAATGGACCGGGATTGTATGAAAGAATGACTCTCCTGCCCTACAACCACCATTCTTTACACATCCCTACAACTATCTAAAAACAAAAAAAAATCTCACTTGAAAATGATATGGTGAAGTTTTAACAAAACAAAACAATATGATTATCTATATAGTTTCTTCACCGTCATCACTCACTCCAAAAATTGTCTCCACCTCTACATTTCGAACAAATCCTGTTGTAAGACTGGGCATCCATAATGACATGTAGAAAACTATAGATTTACTGACCATATTGATGTTCATTGCATCTAGTTAAGAATTTGAAACAAACCTGTGCTTAAGTTCTTATTTCTTCACAATTTTCTTCTCTTGGCTTAGCTTATTTTCAGGATTCTCATTCAACAGTAGACATTTTCTTTCGAATGCTGCAATCAAATTATTACAATAAAGATTTTCTTGGGCTCGCAAGCATTGCCAATTGTTTGAAACACCAATCCCTATCAGCTAATACCCAACTTCACCATCCTTCTCCTAATATGATATTTCAGATTCAGTTATAATCACAAGACGGTCAATTTATATTGACATATTAAATTTGGATAAATTTCCAAACTAACCTCAGACCGAGAATTTCCCAACAATGTATTCTTCATCGTCTATGTCACTGAGCAGAGATGAAGCCTGATTTGACACCTTTTTTCCTTCATTATTTCAAGCATGGCAAAAAACACTTGGATTAGAAAGGCTACGGCGGGCGGAGCCACGTTTTTAAGCTCACCCTGCTTATGCTGGATGTTTACTTAGAGAAGAAAACTGCCCTTTTGAATGCCATGCTTCATTTTTGACTGACAAGAGATGGAAATAAACAGTATTTCTCAGACAGGCCAATGAACGGAAATTACTTGTAGGAATCTACGGGTTAAGTTATACGTTAACACTAACCTATGTTAAGTTACCGGATATTTTTTTTTCTTACCTCTTGCCTAAAAATTTTGCGCCCAAATGAAGAAAGCCTTTTTCTTTCTTGTCAGTTAAGCGCCAGAAAATGCCTCATGCTTCGTTGTCATACTTTTGCAAATAAGCCGTAATGCGAAACGAAAGCAGTAATCGGCACTAAACACCTGATTGGCTGTGATCTGGGGCTCACCACCCTCCCCCATGCCTCGGATGGTCCAATCACGGGATGACGGAGACATTTTCTACACCGGGGCGGTGGCAGGGCTCAGTTCGTGGGTCACACCGATAACCCTGTCGTCATTTTAGAAGATGGCAGGCTGGTCGCGAGGCAATATGTACTACTTAGTACATAATCGCGCCTACAGTTTTCTATATGGAGAAAGTGTGCGTTGTCGCCACTAGGGCCTTGATTTGGTTGCTTTAGTGGTTAAACCACTAAAGTTAAACCAGTTAAACAATAATGCGTGTAGCGCATGTCTTTTAAATTAATGAAATTACTTGAAATAACATGAATTCGGTTGATGTAAATTTTTCCAATGACGTAATATGTACAATATAAATACTAATGTATATGTTACAATTATACATAGATATTTATATATATTACTATTATATATGTACGATACTATTATACATATAAAATACTATAATATCTATTATATATATTTATTCTGCTTATATAATGAATATGTACAATTTGTGTGGTAATTGAAATAAAAAAATATAAAAGAAATTTTTTTTAATTATTTGTCAGCTAAATTAATTGCAATAATTAGTTGATTAATTACAGTAAATAGCCCTTGGTAAGGGCTATCTATTTTTGTGTAATTGTTATTAACATTTTCAAAGGGAAAAAATCTTAAAGGCAAAATGTGTTTTTGTTGTTTTTCGATCTAAGGTTCTAATGGACGCAACTGATAAAAACAAAAAAATTGATGTTACGCTTAAACTTTTCCTTTTCTGAAAATTTAACATAACTTTCATAGAATTAGATAGTTCTTGATAAGAGCTATCGATTGATGCAAAATTTGTCAATTTTGACTGTTTATTTTCCTCATAAATAATTATTAAGGGATTTCATGATTTTAGAAAGGGGAGGGGGTGTGTGAAAAAGACGAAACTTTGCATTGATTGTTTGATGCTTAACCTTCGTCAAAACACGAAATCATTATAATATTTTTGTTGCTGGTGATTCCAGGAACAAGTTGTTATAAACGTTTATTTTTAGGATGCATTATTTAATCCCAAAAATTACGTTTGAAAAGTGGTTTTTGATAAACCATTATGGCGGCCATTTTTTTACCGCGCCAAGTTCAAATTTTAAAAAGTGTAAATAAGTGTAAAAAATTGTAATTATAAGTACATATTTACATTTTGTTTGTGTCTATAGAATTTCAGTATTCTGTCTTAGATAGAAAATCTTAAATATTAACTAAGATAAGTTAAACAAATTTATTTCATGGGTTCTCATTTAATTTACAATTTTACGTGTCTTTTTCCACATTTCAGCGTGGAAAAACTCCAAGCAGACAATATTCCAAAAAAACAATTGACTAACGCCCTGCGCGTTTATCATGTACCCCATAAGAAAAAGTGCATCTGCAACTATGTACTACTTAGTACATATGTACTGAGACCATGTTGTGAAGATGGCGGATTCAATGAAACCAATTATAAAACAAAAGCCTTCCGAATTCTGATGATTAGCCAGAAAAATGATTGCACTTTCGTAAACAATCCATCGACTTTTCCTTTAAACAAATAGCATCAATAAAACTAGATAACTATACAAGATTTAGATTCGAAATTTAACATGAGATCACGAAAATGAAATTTGTTTTTACGTGGTTTACGTGGTTACGTATGGTTTTCTAGTTATTTAAAATTTGAAAGCATGCATTTGAAAGCATGCCACAAACCAATTTTCATCATGCATGAAAGAAGATTGGGAAGCAACAATAACGTGGTTGAAAGTTATCACTTTTTAGAAAAGGAAACCACAAGTCGGTTTCTGGATAATGTTAACTTACTTAACGCAGCGATACTGTACAGAGTATATCCTTTCTTTCTATGTGCATTTCTTCTCAGTTGATGTTTGGCTGATTTTGCAGCAACTGTGTTAAAGACATTTCTTTGTCGTGCCATTCGGCCGTGGTTATACTTTAAATAATTCTTAAAAGTTCTTCTAATGGTATTTCGCTTCCACAAGACTTTACGACTGACTTTTCTCGGAGTCAATGTCGTGATTATGGTAAACTGTTTCGAAAAATCTTAAGGTTGGCGTAAAGTGCTTCCCACTCGTCACTAAGCAAACGAAGATTCTGAAGCCTTCAGCACAGAATTTTAAATATTATGAAACAAAACATAATGTCTGGTGATGTGCTAGTCATTTTTACTAAATGTTTGTGTAAATACAGTTGACAGGTATAGCACTACTAGCGCTGTCTGCGAGGTCAATAGTTCAACGTCAAGAATTTAGGAAAGAATCGGACACTAATAAACTGATGGTTGATTGGGACAACAATGCTACTCTGAAAATGCTTATAATGGCTACTATGATCAGTATCCTGCTTATATGCCTTAGTTTCTTCGGTTTCTGCGGAGCTTACAGTGACAAAAAGTGCATCGTTTTTTATGTAAGACTACAAAACAAAACACAAGTATAATTTTTATTACATATATCTTTTTTTGGGGGTTTACTGATATATCTGCACTGGTTCGTTTTCTTCTTCCGCCAGTATCTTGTTTTCGCATCGTTGAATCTTGGAACAGTTATTTTAGGCGGAACAATAGTTCTTCGTTTCTCCAATATTCCGCAGGACAGGCTAAGCGAGCACATGGCCGAATACAGCAATAATCAAACTTCGAGAGATCTTGTAGATAAAATTCGAGAAACTCTTGGATGTTGTCTTGTCCATAATATGAACAATCAAGAGGAACTAGAATCTGCCATAGAAAATAAAATTTTGACAGCCTCATGCTGTGTTTCTCATCAGCAAGATAAGTGTGGTCAATTTTTGAGGGATAAGTCTGTTCGGTTAATGGGATGGAAAGGTGTCAATGGAACCGTTTTTACAAAGGTAATTATTAGTTGCTGTGATTAACCAATTTTTGTAACTTTAACTGATTTGTTTTTCCTGATAGGGATGTATAGCACAAATCGAAGACATGAGTGAGCGCGTCTCCGAATTCATATTGCCATTTTTTATCTTCATGGGATGTCTCGGCTTAACAGCCATATTGCTGTCCACAGCTTTATGTTGTGGAATCTAAATAATTAATAGTACTGTCACGCAATTTTAGGTTCAATTTCTCCTGTTAACTTTTGCAATAGAACTTACGGTTTAAAACGCAGGATACCTTAATCATTTCCCGAATCTAACCAACACGTATCTTTAAATGAAAGTCTTGATCTTGAGGTGTGACATGTGTTATTGATCTTTTTCGTTGACACGTAATCTTTTACACGTTTGCAGGTCGCAGTTGCCTAAACAAGTTTTCAAAATGTTTGCATTACAAAAATTCACGGAAACCTCCCTTTGCCACTTCCAAAGGAAAATTTTTTTTCCGATAACGATAAAAAAAAAATATCGAGAAATGATAAAGAAAGCAGAGTCAACTTTTAACTAACGGCCCTCTTTCCTTGGCAGCTAGATTTGGCTTAAACAAAAACAGAACTTCATTTAGAAATACTAATGAGGTAAAAGTGTGTGCATGCATGACAGATAACGAGAAAAAACACATACCTTTTCGTTTGTTTTTGCATGCTTTGATTTTCTTCTAGGACTTGTTAATGCAATGTATCCGACAGCATAAATTTCAGTTCAGAAGCAGCTCAAATAACCGATTTTGCAATCTGTTTCACCTTTGCTTTCAAGACTAATGCTGTTTAGTTGTACGCCATTTACAACTTGCTCAGCCAACGTAATCTGAAATAGTCTTCGGTTGCAAAACTGAGATTACCAGGAGAACAGAAAAAATTCGACAGAAATGGGCTAAAGCCAATAACAAACCTTATATCCCAGCCGGATGAATTTGCCTTAGAACGAAAAAGGCTTCCATCAATATAGTCGCATTGGGAATCGATTGCTATCGAAGAAACAATCGGCGTGGTTCGGCATTCGTTATCTGCAGCCGAACGAAATTGATCCATACACGGAACAAGAGGACACGAAATACTACTAGATGACAAAATGTGAATTATTCCAATCTTCCTGAACGGTTGTACAACCAGAAAATATTTACGTTTTTTGGAACGTATTAGGTAGCATAAAACATAGTTTGAGGAGCAAAGGCTGTTTGTTACTCGTTTTCAAGACGATTGCCAATGTCATTGGCCGGATAACAGGAATTTCACAGAAGAATAACCTATATGGAATAACACAATGAAAAATGTAGTGGCACGAGGAAGTAGCACGTGGAAATAAAAAAATTCAATTACGGAAACACTGCATCGGTAGGGCTTTGAATATTCAAGCATCCCCCACCATTAAAGGCATCAGCATTACACACTTCCTGCTTTCCAAAAGTGCTTTTGGATCCACATCTGAAAACGTCAAAAATGTCTCCTTTAATTTCAAATAGTCCGCGAACAGCAGCCAGGCATGGCTGCAGTTGTTGGCGAGACATGTTATGCCATGGCTTGCTGTCTACCAACTAGAAAAAAAAAGACGCATCAGGATGTATGAATTTGATCATTGGTAAACAATATAAAACAATTTACCTGTCCACCGTCGTACTTCCCTTGACCATATCCGGGACAGAAACTTGTACGAATAGGTAACGAGTTCGTTCCATGTAAATTCATGTAGGGAAACAGAAGCGACCAAAATTTGAAGCTGAGCTCTTTAAATTGTTCAATAGGGTGACATTCGTAAATCCAGCCAGGAGCAAAAACCGCGGCAGAAAGATTGTGCTGCCTTACAACGGAAAAGGCTGCATCTGTATTGAATCCACCGCCTCCGAAGCAATTTCGTCCAAAAACGTCGATACCAACATACACATCGAATATTCTTTCTCCGGCCACAATGGCAGATTTCGTCAAATTTGCTGGCTCCCATACATAATTTAAGAAGATTCCATCACAAGAATCGAAAAAGTCTCTGAATAGTGACAGTAAAAATATTTGAAACAAAACATTAATGATAAAAACATTTTTAATAATTTAAAACGATTTGAGTCGGGTAAAGATAAGGAAGAGAAAGAATGCAAATGGTTATTACTTATTTTTTGCATTTAGTTCATTCTGCCAATCCAGTTTTCCATCTTTAGTAACACTATCATACCAAATTATCTTGCCGCAATTTCCAGCGAAAACAAGTTCTTGTTTCAAGCGACGAAGAAAGTATAAAATATTATCTACTACCATTTTCTCCAATGAGTTTTCAATATTGATAAGCCAGCCATCACAATTATGGTACAGTGTTAAATCAGTTATTGAACTGACAAACTCATTGACTGCATCTTTAGATGAAAATACTTCCTTGCAAATGGTAGTTCCCTCATCCCATTCTGTGATTATAGTACCTGTGCAGAAAAATAAGGTATACAATAAGTCAAGTACAAAGGTAATTTAACTTTTTATGCAAGGCACCCAGAATAGGGACCCCATGAAGGTGGGCTGCATGGATCCAGCAGGGTGGCGGAACGGTAATGAAATGATGGCTGAAGTAGACAAAAATATCAACAATGCCCCACTGAATGAAACTGTATGCCTCAGCATTTGAACATCCTTCAATGAAACTTAGATCAAAAGAACAAAAATTAAGATTAAGGATCATTAACACGAAAACTTGCTCAATTATTTACCTATCTTCAAGGTAGCCACCTTTTTAAACATATTGAATTAGAATAAAACATTCAGTAAGTTTACAGAAAGAATTTGTCATGTCAAAATAACACCTCACCCTTCATATCGTGACAGATAATAGTTTTAGGTACATTATTTGTGGACTGTTCCCTAAAACTTCCACCTGGTTCAGTAGCTGTAAAACACTGCTGCCCAAACTGGGATCTTGAACGATCAATGAGAGGCTTCCAGGATTTTAATTCATCAAGTGAACGAATTGGAACTGATAAAGCTCCCTTGTAAAATTCTTCACCCATTATTTAGTTGGCAATTGTTAGTTTAAAAACCCAAATTCACACTTTTCACAGGTGAGATGTTTCTCAAATGGAAAAACCTGGTTTATGAGTCACTTACGAATCTGGTGTACCTTGTGTCAGTGCCATAGACTAGTCTAGCAAGAGGATGAGGCTTTTTCATGATTTCAAGTTTGGCACTATACAATTTTGCATTACGCAATTCTTTTTCTTTTACTTATAACCAATTCCGGATGCTGTGTCGAAAACTTCCGAATTGTGTCTAAAGAATTGTTTGTTTGTTTTCCATAGGCGGGTTAGGACGAAAGGGGGTTTTAATTTATTTAACGCACGAATATTTGGCCCATTAAAGAAATGTTTTGGAATACTAAAGATTAAGACATCCTGCTTCTTCTACAATTCTGGAGTCTATTCTAAGTCTTCTAATTTTTAATATTAAACTGTAGTACATTTTAAAGTTACTGTACCTTCAACAAAAACAAAAAGAAAATCGATTAAAATCACCCCAGGCTTTGACTTTAATTAATTCTCATTACGAAATCATGTAGAGTTTAATTGTATCCACCATTCGTGTTCTAGTAAGCTGCAAAATGAGAAAAAATTCAAATATTAAGAAAAAAAAAGTCACATTCCAAAGTAATTAGGCAACGCAGCTCTCCGCAGTGAAAAAAAAAAACAAATAATAAAAAGGCGCGAAAGGAAAGAGGTTGTCTGCTTTTTGGCTCTGAAATTGTTTAACGTGTTCGCTCGCATTCCTCAGTTTGGATTGAAAAGTATCAATTCCTCAGCTGCTTGTTGTTACTTATATTTTCTCGTTTGGCTCAGAGTACACCTTTTCAATCAAAATGAGTCTTTGGGTAGATAAATATCGTCCCAGCACTCTTGCAAAATTAGACTTTCACCGTGAACAAGCCGAGCGCTTAGAAAAAATGGTTGCCAAAGGAAATTTTCCTCATTTGCTCATTTACGGTCCTCCCGGAGCCGGAAAAAAAACTAGGGTGATGGCCCTTCTTAGGGAACTATATGGACCTGGAGTGGAAAAGCTACGCATGGAACACCAGAATTTTACTGTAACCATTTTCACTATATTTTTTTTGTCAGACATCATGTTAAAAAGTATATAATGATCTGTTTTAGACCCCATCTAATAAGAAAATCGAAGTCATGACAATTGCAAGCAACTATCACATTGAAATTAATCCAAATGATGCTGGTATCTATGACAGAATTGTAATTCAAGAAATGATCAAGAACATTGCTCAAGCACAACAATTGGATATTGGTGGCCAGAGAGAATTTAAAGGTCTTAACTATTTCATGAAAGCAGAAAATTTTTGTTCTAGTATCTAAAATAAAATTCTTTTATAGTTGTTGTTTTGACCGAAGTTGATAAACTAACCAAAGATGCCCAGCATGCACTGAGAAGAACAATGGAAAAATACATGGCCACCTGCCGAATCATCCTTTGTGCCAATTCTACTTCTAAAATTATTGGACCACTCCAAAGCAGATGTCTTGGAATAAGAATTCCAGCTCCCTCTCATGAAGATGTCATTAAAGTTTTGCAGGTTGTTACCAATAGAAATTGAAGATAAATTGCTAACCTATCAATACCAGGAGTCACATACTTTTCAATAATTTGATTTGTCAGAACAGATGGTAAGCAAAAAAGAAGGAATTAATTTACCTGATGAATTTGCGATACGTTTAGCAGAAAAATCTGAAAGGAATCTAAGAAGAGCACTACTAATGTTGGAGGCTTGTAAAGTACAGCAGTAGGTTTAGTATTACTGTATTTGAGAACACCTTTTAAACTGCTTATTAGTAACACTTACTATTCGTAACATTTTAGATATCCCTTCACCGCTAAGCAAGAAATAGTCGAGCCCGATTGGGAAGCGTATCTTCGAGAAACAGGACAAAAGATGGTCTCCGAACAAAGCCCAAAAGCCTTATTAGAAGTGCGAGGAAGAATCTATGAACTCTTATCGCATTGCATTGCGCCGGAAATGATAATCAAGGTGAAATTAATATTGTTGACAATTAAGCATCATAATATTTATTAACTTTCTCGTTGTTTTTTTTTTTAATTTTTTCTATCATTCATTCTTTCTCTTTTTTTTTCAGAAACTTCTTAGAGAAATCCTAAAAAATTGTGATGGCCAATTAAAGGCTGAAATAACTTCTATGGCTGCATATTATGAACACCGTCTATGTCTTGGAAGCAAAGTTATCTTTCACATTGAGGCGTTCGTTGCAAAATTCATGGCTATCTACAAAAGATTTTTGGAAGAAAGCTTCGCAAATATGATGTAACACCGAAGTGGTTTACATTTTGCCTTCACTTAGAAAAATTTCGAGATAACGCGGATTATACACTTGGGCATCAATTCAACTCTTCTGAATTTCTTATTGTTCAACAAGCATCTAAATTACAGTACAATTCAAGCTTTTGCCTTGTTTACCAAATGGAAATAGTCCAACTCAGCCATTAGTAATGGCTTATTCTTACATGTATTATTTTGATCAGTTCCTCTAAAATTTGTCACAGAATTCGTTCATAAATTTACGGCTAGTTTCATAGGCCAAAAATAAGGCTCCGGTGCCAGGAAACGTCCTAATTATTGTCGGACCTAATCCATTGTACAGGGCCATTACACCTTCAAAATAACGGACCGTTGATTATGTTAAGCGGAAAAAAAAAGAAAAACATACAGCCTTACCTTCCGTCCGGGCAATGTGGAAGAGCATTTTCATCATAGGCTGGGATGCTGCTTGGCTGACTTGTACGCGGCTCTTTATAACATCAAACGGGAAAATTGCAACCCATAAAGAAATTCCGCCAACACCACCACAAACAATTGTTCTAACGGCTCCTTTACATTCAAATAACAATGTCGTTATTATTTATAGTATCAATTTATATATGATGTCACAAACTGAAAACTTTACAACCTATTTCGTCTTTGGTTTTGCCAGGTGGAGTGAGAAGATGCCGGCACAGCTCGTAACCACCAAAGAAACAAAAGTATCCTGTACATGGACTACAGTATAACATAACTTTAAAAATAATTTTCCAATGCAGTTTTCTTTGATACCTGGCATTTCTCTTGCAAAAGTAGGAACAAGGCCACGAAACATTCCTTTAAATCCTTCATTTTTTATAATTTCCCTTGTTATTGTCCACGGGCCTACAGATTTTGCCTGTAATCATTAATTTTCTCTTTATCTGGTAATGTAAGCAAGTAAAAGTGTTGCAAACCTTAGATTTTCCATTTGCCAAGCCTTGTGTTTCCTGAAGTGCTTGCAACCTGCATTTAACTAACTCTGTGGGACACAAAGTAAGTGAAGAGAAGAATGCTGCAAAGAAGCCAGCAGATGCATTAGCCAATGGGCTAAGATCTTGCACTTTCTGTAATGATATAATAGACAAGTTTCATTTACAAGATGTAGTTTTTCTATGCTTATATACTATTACAGGTATGTCAATGGCCCAAGCTACAGCTTTTTGGCAAACCCCATACCCAGCAAAGAGAACCGAGTTTTCTGCAATATTAGCTGCCAAAGCTGGTACCGTTCCTGCATAAAGACCTCTAATTCCATCTTTTGCAAACGTTGTTTTGAAACAACTAAACATGTTGTTATATAAAGCTGTAGATAAAAAATAAAAAACATCAAACAGAAAATCACTGTGAAATATTTAAGGTACTTACTTGGGAATGTTTGCATTTTCACTTTCACTGTGTCGAGTGACTGTCCAACAAAAACATTGGCCGCCCCACCTGATTAGAGTAAAATATAAACATGAAAAGAGCACTAAAATTGGATTAAAAATTAATAGCTATTACCAAGTGATCCTGCAATGAGGTCAACAGTTGCTTCACGGAACTTGCTGCGTTCATTACTGCTTAGAAGTTTTGCGCTAGTTGAAGACTCCATTTATATCTGCACTAAAATCTTTGCTTCTTAAAACTGTACTTTGCGTCGATCTATATACGGAACATGAGACAACTCTTTGCACTAATTTACTGCATTGAGCGATTTGAGTATTATTGTATTTTTTTTTTGGCGTATATCCCAAAACCAACTTTGAACATTGTTAAACTCGGCGTAGCCGTCCTTGAAAATATTGCTATTATTGAACACCAGGTGGTTCTGACATTTTAGTTTCTTTTTGTTGATACAAAAATTTCTTTTCTGGTAACTTTTTTAATATAGCAATTCAACTCACAAATTTTCAAGCGTTTTCAAGATTATAATGCATGTGCTGCAAAGATTCATGTCGAACACAAACAGTCTTAGTAATAATGGGTATCGGTTTTTACGTTAAAGCCAGCTTTGCAGATATCGGCTTTCTCGAATACCAGAGCGACAGTACTTCATGCCATATAAATTATGGGTGTGAATATGAAAGTGTTTTGAACCAAATCTCGTGGTTATGGCTAAATGATTTCAAAGGCTTTGTCCTATGCCCTGTAAAATTATGCGTTCCATTAGGAGCACGATCACCTATCCGTAACTCGACAGATACGTTGTGCACATGCTTAACACACAACCATAAAGTAAGACTTAAACTACGTACGAGTAATTCTTACTAATACAATTGAAAAGTGACATTATGGAAATATTGCGTTTACTACAGCCCAATATATTTCGTTTCTGGCAAATATGAAAAATGAGAACTAGCGTCCATCACTTCAAATGAAGACTGAGGAATACGACGTAAATCAGACAACCTGAGGCTAGTCACCTTCTGGCTGACAATTATAAAGGATAGGAAGGACTGTATATTTTTATGTACCGGACAAAAGAGTGGAAACTAAATTGAAACTTGGTGGACACCAAACAACAATTTTCATTCAAGTTATTGCAAGAAATAAAAAAAAAAATGCACAGTATCAATGAAGCAGGTCATATTGACTAATAAAAGAAATCAATGGCGCCGTCCCATATTGATTCCCTGGACAGACAGATGATGGCTTTTTCTATTTAGGATACAATTGTTTCTTCAAAAAGTAACGCGTCATACAGGAATAATATGATCCTGGCAATCAGGCCAAAAGTATTTTTTCTTTCTTCTCTTCGTGGAGAGGAGCTAAATAGTTGTCAGCCACAACAATGTAACCACTTTTTATTAAGGTTTCGTAACTTGGAGGATCTAAGTTCGTCAAATCGCCATTTCCCGTAGTTTCTGGGTTTTCTTTGGACTGCATATACAACAAAAAACCGTAATAATGAAAAGCAACGTAGAAGAACATAAGATATACGCTTACTTTCTTGTGTTTCATGAAGGCAAGTATATAGAAAATGCTGATAAATAGCAAGGAGATTGACCCCGTCACGATTAGGATGAACGACAAACGGTGTAGCCACAACCGGGTTGCGCAAAGAGAGATTTCAGCAGGGTCGACTGACGACATCTCATCTCCCATTAAATTAATTATTTCCACGTCACCTGCAGACAACTTGTCATCCAGTTTATTTCCTTGTGTAGGCATGTCTCCTAGAAGGTCCAACAACTGGCCAGAGACGAGAGTGCGCTGTTGCACATCTTTTGGAACATCTAAACAGGGAATGACATTAAACAAAACATACTAACTTCATGCATCACTCATTTACCATTTTCATTGTCCTCTGTGGACCAAAATGTAGAAGAAACCATTCCTATAATGGAATTCAGAAAGTTCATCTGTTTTTCAGCCTCCTCCAGTAGATGATGACTCATCTACAAACATTGACAAACAGAAAGGAAAGATTAATCAGCACATTCATAATATTTTCCCACATTTTGTACAAACATTTTTGGTCCTACCTCCATAATATTGTCAATTTCTTTTTTGGCAAAGTCGCATCCAGATATACAAACATCGCGATTTTTTTCAACAACATAAGCCTCATTACAATCTGGAGATAATAAAAAACTGATAAAAAAAAACTTATTACAATGGACAAATACAAACAATAAGTTCTTACTGCTGACACAAAGAAGATGAAAAGCAGTTTCATTAAAATCTACTAGGTCTGCAGTTTCAGCATACTCAAAGAAGCGACAGCCCCTTTCACAGTCCTCTACCAAAGCTGTGTCCTGCACAATTTTTAGTACAATAAAAAAAAAAAATAACAATAGAGAAATTATACATGTCTCCAGTTTAAAATTCTTGAGTGCTAATGATAGAGAATGATCATGAATTTCATTATGATTCAAAAGAAAAATTAACAGCACAAGGACCTAAAGAGACATAATTGCACAGCAATAAACGGAAAACCATGGTGAGCAACAAGATTCTTTTCGCTACTTAAATACTAGCATAAAACACAAACCACAATAGTTCTAACAGCCTTTTCATTAGAAACGAAAGTTTCATTGTTCAGTCTTTCAAGGAACAATTTCTTTTACAAGTTACTTTTGCACACGCAAATAACAAGTGTTATTACCGTTGCCTGATGGCAGCGATCACTGCAAAGCTTGCTGACGTAACCCTTGGAAATGATAACATTGTTTTCCATTCCAAACACGGATGACTCAAAAGTATAGACAATAAGTCCCGTAATAATCAAAAATGCTTTAAACTCCATGACAAACAACTAAATTTTACAAAATTTGCAAGTAAATATTATGGGGTGGTGTTAGTTTGACGTCAAAGTTCGTTATAGTTACTCAAGAGATAAAAAATAATATTTCTAAATCAGTAGTCAACTACGACGAAACTAGAGCAGCGTTGCCACTATGTTATCATCGGATACACGATCTGAATCGATAAGCAGTTAGGGCTCGGCCCCGGTTGGCCCCGGGTTAATTGAGATCCGCTTGCTACCGAAAAGAACTGTCGCAAAGCTGAAAAACGTTTATAAAACAATAGCAATAAAAATAAAGTAAGATAAAAAAAAACACAACTGAAAACATATTTTACACGCATGGCACCAGTATCTTCCCATATTCTAATTCATAACCAGGAGCCGAGCACATATAAGAAATAGAGTGCCAATCCAATAGGGGTAGATATTTTAGGCTTTCGGGATCGAAAAAAGATCCATCGCATTCCGGTCGAACTGATTCGAAAGTCAAAATAAAGATAGCTAGCAATGTTGAAAATGGTTTTATTACAGCAATTTGCGATTGTTAAAGCGTTGATTAGATGAGTTGGTTGTAGTAGGACTGCCGAGAATATATTACAAATTAGAACTGATGGCAAATGTGCTATACCGTTTGCTTGTTTGTCGTGTGCGGGAGGATATCGAAAAATCTGACTGGCGTTATAATGGGCATTTCTGTTGTTCTTCGCCCAGCAACGAAGCATCAATAGCCGAATCTTTTGGACACGCGTGCAATGCAAGGACGAGGAGCCAAAGACAGGCCAGGAATGGGTTCAAGTGAAGGTCGTAATGCTTCATCAACGAGGAATTCGTCGTTAATATTTGGAGACTCAAATCGAAAGTGTTGCATGATGCACGTGAAGAAAAGGAAAAGTGAGCACCTCGCCAGAGTTTCGCCTATGCAGCTTCGTTTACCTACAACCAGTTTCAAGGTTAAAAATGAAGGTAAAATTTGGGTGATAGAGTACGAGAAATTAACCTAGGCCAAAGTTGAACATCAACTCTGATTTGACGTAATTCCCTGCAGTATCCAAATGCCTTTCTGGTAGAAATTTGGTCGGTTCAGGCCAAATATCAGGGTCGTTGTTTATGGCCCAAAGATTGATAAATACCACACTACCCTAATGTATTCATAATATCAATTTTTGTAGACGATTCAATGATTTCGTGAAGAATGATGAAAAAGAGTTTGCAAACCTCGGGTATGGCGTACCCTTGGCATTTCGTGTTCTTTTGGGCAACGTGGGGTACAGTAAGAGGTGCAACGAGACCGAGTCTCTGAATTTCTTGAAGGGTAGCTTCTGTATACGGTAATCTTTTGGGCGAGATTGATTTGCAACAAAATGAAGCACACAATGCCAATGTATTACTCAATTACCTTCTCCTGTCTGCTAAAGAAGGTTGGTTTCCCTGAAGAACTTCATCTATCTCTTGTTGTACTTTGGTCTGAATTTCAGGATGCAATATCATAAAGAGCAAAGCAAATCCAAGAGTGTGACTGGTTGTTTCTGAACCAGCGACAAAGATGTCGAAAATCGTACCCAACAGCTGTTCCTCTGCACCATCAATAAACATTGACAAACAAAACAAATAACGTCTGCCAACAGTTTTTGCTTTTAGATTAACGTACCATCAAAAGTTGAATTTTTAGACGATTTGTTGTCATCCAATTTTTCCAAGTAAAGATCAATAAAATCTCTCGGTGAATCGGGTTGACGACTTTTCCTATGTTCTGCAATTTCCTCCTATAGAAAACGATCAAAAATTAACATGCAGTCAGTGTAAATCCTACTTAACGTATAGTACTTTGACGTAGGATCGTACAGGTGCAATGAATCCCATCAACCTGTTGTAACCACTTAGCCCAGGAAAAATGAAACGTAACGGTGGCATAAAACTCAACACTGTTGGACCGCCGTCACTGAAACGCATAAAACCGTTCACACAAGACGCAAGTTTTCTCATTTTTGGGTCTCCTCGCTGGAACCGGGTACCCGCAACCATAATCCACAAGATGTTAAGGACTGCAGTGGTGAATAGGTTTTCCAGTTTGATGTTTCCGCTGTTTGACGAATCCACAATGTTCTGACAAACAACATGGACATGACATGATTATGCAAAATTGTTCTAGATTATATATTAAGCCTACTTTAATTTCGGATACAAGATGGGTAATTTCATCCAAAATTGTCCCTTCGTGAAAAGATTTTCCGATTCCAACATCCTTCAAATGTTTGACTGTATATCGCCTTTGCTCTTTCCACAATTCACCGTCTGTCATCAACACACCTGTCAGAAGGTATGTTACGTAAGACAACATGTAATAAGGCGAACAAATGCAAAATTAGCTCTTAACTTTAACATATAGTACCTCGACATAGTCCCTTGGTACGAAGGCTAAAATCAAAAGACTTTGGTCTCCCCAAAAGCAATGGATTGTTTAAAGCATCAATTGCTGCCTGGCGACCAGAAATGCAAATGAATTTCCTGTGAAGTAGGATTAAACCAATTACAGGGCCGTACTGTTTCGATAGCTTGTGGATTGCCTTAGACAAAAAAGGTTCATTTTGCATACGAAGAGTAAGGAAACTTAGAACTCCAGGTGGGCCTAAATAAAAAGGAATAAAATGTTGAAACGTCAAATTAATGAAGAACAAACAATTCACCTGGCGGGAAGTCAGCAGGTGTGCGAATGAGATTAATGTACCAGAAAATCACCCAACCAAAGGCGGACAATAACAAACAATATCCTATTAACATCAGCATTTTAGTTTCACTTCATGAGAGAAGCACTCCTTACAATGGACTAGCTGCTACGTGAAAGTATGACTTTAAACAGGGACACACATCCGATAACAACTACCTACTACAAGTTCAGGAGGCAATGCATAGCTGAATATCTAATTTGGGTCAGTAGGGCAATGAACAGCTGGCATTTACGTTTTCATCTTGCCGTGTCTGCGAGCGTCAAAGTGAAACTGCCCAAGAATAAGCAGGTAGTTTGAGAAAAGGAGAAAATGTGCGGCATCATTACTAATCATATTGGGCACGTCAAAATGATGAAAAATTTGTCGATCAAAAATAGCTCCGCCAATGACTTTTGACGAAGTGCTATAAAGAGGAAGAGGGCTACACAACCAAAACAAGATTACTGTATGTGGTGGTAGCCGCTCGTGCCCACATACACGGGCTCAACCAATAATGGAATGGTGTAACGCTGCGACTAAATTTCGCTAAAAAATGAGACAGAAATATCCATAAACTTACATTCACACCAATTGTGGCTTCTTCTTTCTTCGATGCTATTCAATTAAGGAGTTTCGGCAAAGCCAATGCGTATGTCATATGTGTTATAGTAATGTGTCTGTTTCCTTTGCCTTAAGATTCCTGTGTAGAATTCCAGAACAGAAATAAGTTCATAAAATACTCTAATAGTAAAAATATTTGAAATACGTGGCACCTTTGATTGATTCCTGTTTGCCTAAATGTGAATCTTTCTGGGTCTGTAGAGCTGTGTTAAGCACATCCACCAGAGATGAGTGTACCCTGTCACATTACTTTGTAGATTACACAGTATTTTTTTTCTAATGTCTTCAGTGAAAGCAAGGTGTTCTTAAGACGAAATATATACGACAGGCACAGCAACTGTAAACTTAATAAAAAGTGGCACATATGAAGATCTTTGGTTGATTTAAGTGGAAACACAGATTGAAAACTAGGGCAGCAACTAATAAACAGTAATTACCTTCAACTTGACTCCTTCAGTAATCCCCAGATCAGAGAACTCGAATGAGTAAACAAATCAAAACAAGGGATGCTTTAGGGCAGCCCCATGCCCAATGAGGAGACCAAAGGCAACAACATCCTTTTCATTGGAAAGGATTACTTCCATCAGTTACAGAGAAGAACTTCTGTATCATCTTCTTATATTTTAGTTGTTCTCCATGGCCCTGTTTGCATTTTATGAATTTAAATAAAATGACGGGTACAGCATACTATCTTTTCCGCGCCAAAACAGAAGTGGCTATTCTGCACGAGCGCGCCATTTCTTTCAAGATGTGTCGGAACTACCACCCCTACGTCAATCGAGTTTTCTAATCGTAAGCTTCGGTATCCAACCACCAGCAATCTTCTGCTTCTAATTGCTTTATTATATCTTAAAAATAAAAAAAATGGATTTTTAATAAATCGTTTAATCAGTTAATTAATTAGGTCCTCTTTTTTTAAAATGGCGCCATTGAATCCACTACCTAGAGAGATGGCGCCGCAATCATAATCGATATATAATCGACGATCGTAATTCGTTGTTTGATTGTTACGCCGAATGTTTAAAAAAAAGTCTTAGCCTCACTTGTAGTACTTGTCACTTGTCGCCTTTGTTCTTAGCTCATTATGAGAATGTAATGGCGTGGTGAGCACAGTATCTTGTACACTTTGTTCTGGCTGTACGTGGTTTGACTTTTTTTAACAGTCTGTAGACGAAAGACGGCAGTTAATTGCATCTTACCCAGCAGGATAAACGTTTTCCTGTTTGTTACCAAGACAAACCACGTAATTAAAGATCAGTAAACGCTGGGGACAAGGAAAGAGCATCGATATTGCCCTTGTTGGACGCCATTGTAATCGCAGAGTACTGTAATGGTAATACCGCACAGAATGGGAAAACTGACCTTAAAAAAAAAAGGGAAGCAGAAAGTAAAGAAAACTAACGTGTACGTTTGGCAAGAGCTCAGCACATAAATTGACGAAAGTCTATCTACTCATTCACGCTCCACAGTTTTCCTTATCGCGTGGCCTTTTATGTGTTGGAGAAACGCTTCCTACGTACCCCAAGAAGAATATATTCACGCTGTTCTTCCGTTTCTGTGGAGTTATTGGGTCCGAAACACTATAGACGAATGACACTCGAAAATCCGTAGAGACGGGTTATTTTCGAATCCATTCCTTAATTGGTTTACGTATTGTTCGCATTCCTTCAAGGCGAGTCGCCCACACATGCAAATGGAACCCATCGTGTTTACTGTGACCGTAGCTGAGATCTAGCAGTGTGACATGGTGGATTGAAAGCAAACTATTACGTCTAGTACAGGTCTATTTGCACCTTGCGTCACATTGAAGCACAATGTTCGATGCTAATTCCTTCTCATCCTAAACTGAGTGACGCGAGGTGCAAGCCGAAATTTTGCATCTTGCGTCACACATATTAGCGAGACGAAGAATTTGCATGGAACCTCGAACCTGAATCGTTCAGAGCACCGTGCATGGGCAGATCATCGCGGACGCAGCAGATGGGCCAAGCGTAGAAATATATATAGGATCTGCCGTGTCTTAATAGGACGGAACCGAGAGGCAGTATAGCACTAAATGTATAGGCCAGCATGTACAATGACAGCTGTATAAACTAATAGTCCCATACATGAGAGCAAGGCTCCTGCGTGCGGCTACCAAAGCGATCAATAACACTGGAGTCTCTGCTCTTTTCTTTTTTGGATGCACTGCTGCTATACCGGCCCTTTTTTTTTCACTTATCTCCTTTTTTGAAATGCATTCGTTAGGAATGATCTATCATCTGTAGATGGTTTGTATAGTTATAGGCTGGACGCTGATGTGTATACAGTAGGTGTCTCATAGTTGAAATGGATGTCGATGTTCTTTTCGGTCGGTGCTTGTCTTCATTTATTCATTTGCTCAAAGGCTTTCTCGTAATGATTAAAATGTGTTTATATCTATCGCTCTTCGTTCGCGTAACTCCGATTCCTGATGTCCTCAGCCATTCGGCTTCATTTTTAGCAGCACTACATACTGTGCAAGAATGGTGTTGGACGCGTTTTCGTGTGCACCTAGCATCGCATAGCCCAGCAGTAGGTCAGTGAAATTATCGAAGATAAACAATGTAAAACCAATAAGAGCGGTAACACGTAATGCGGAAGGCTATAAAGACACGTGCTAGCGACTACACACACAAGATGCTGCCTTGCAAAAATCTTGTGCTGCGCGTCTCCATATATAGAGGAGCATCTTGGTTGAAAGTCTCTTCAGTCGTGGCTTGCAGCAGCTCGTGGCTGGCTGTTCGACAGCATTTCTGGCCCCCGCTTACATCCTTGGCTCTAGCGATTGGAGGGTGCGTCTATGACGTGACTATCGTTGTGTGTTTTGTGTGGATGTATATCAAAGAGCTTGCGCCACTTTTGCCTGCTCACTCTGGATTAAAGGACAATGTACACGCAACGTGCCATCAACTAACTTGGATGAAATACCTTTGACAGCAATCAGCGTCACCAAACACGACCGACATCAAAGAGAGCGGAGTTAGCATCGACGAGCACCAGCAGTTTAATGGCCCTTTAGAAAAAAGACGCGTAAATTCTCGCCGTGCCATTTGATTTGCAATCAGCCGATGGCGGATTGGTGGCAAATTGCGAATCGAATGGAGCTGGGAAAAAAAAATGCCAATTGATTGCACCGTGTCTTTCGTCGCCTGACTGGATATCGTTTAAATATAGCTAGGCAAATCGATAGACTGTATCACCTCCAATACAAAAATAAGAAGCGACATTGGTGTGGATCAACCTCGTCAGAAGGAGAAAATTACACGTCCGCCAGCCACGAGTCCCTTCCAGTTGCCAGGTAAGTCTGTGTCTTCCATTTCGGATGCACGACGACGATATTACATGTGATTTGAATAATCCATGCAGACCATACCTAGGGAAATGCTGACGGAGCAGATCTCGTGCTTATTATTCGTCCCCTTGCGAATACCAAGACTCTCGTCTCGATCAATAACACCTGAGCTCCTCGACTAAAGACACTGTCGCAGCATTCTTTGTTGATGGAAATTTCAAAAGACGATCATCTTCTTTTCGTAGCCAACGCGGCGTATCAGCCGGCAAGTAGCTAGCCGTAACGAGCCGTTTGTACGTCGATATAATGATGGTCATCAAGGGATATTGCACTGATTGTTCTACGTAGCGTGATGAAGAGTTGTACATGTAGAAATAGAATTTCCTCACTCTTTTTACTTGTTGGCCACCATATTTATCGCCGTGTAAGGGCGCGGAGGATGAAAATCGATAGCTCTCACTTTCTCTGAACATTTGATCCAACTAAATGCTCTGATGGAAACAATTTGGAAGATGGAATAGACGACACGCTCCAGTCCTTTGTATTTGATGCTCTTTACACATAGGGCAGCTAAAGAGGAATAATACATTTAAAATAACACATTTTCTTTGGCTCCTCCCGAGACATCGAACACGTTATCCAGCAAATTCCTCGCCATGCGTCCTCCCCACAGCGAAATCAATTTACTTTGCCGCCTTCTTTTTTGACATGTCACTCCGACTTTGACGTTCATCTTTTGCTGTGCTTGAGCTCCACTTTGTCTGTGAAATTTTGCACTGCACAAGTTTTGCACAGACATCACCGTTCAGCATTCGGTTGCATAAGAAAACTGAATCGCGCTACATGCTGCGACGTTCGCTTTGTTTTCCATCACCTTAACCAATAGGAAATGTAAATCCGACTAACATAAGAAACCTTTCAGAGGAATAGGACAAAACAATGACGATTCTTTTTCATAGAATGAAAATAAAAGGGTAAAATCAGGACCTTTTTCGATGTTTTCCATCGTCCCTTGGTGATATTGGATTGTTCATATCAAGGCTGTTGTTGACACAACTCTAAAAAGAGAAGAACGAAAAAGGAATATCGAATGGATGCTGGTGCACGTTCGCTAGGAAATAATACACGTTAGAATATGATAGGATAAAGCGACACGCAAGCGAATCAAATGAGGTTCCGCCGTTTACTCTACCGGCAAAGTCAATCGGCATCCACACGTTTAATGCACCAGAGGCCGAAAGCAGACGAAATGCGACTAACCATAATAATGCAAACCTTAAATTAAAAAAAATAAAATAAAATGGAGAATAATATCATCAATGATGTGATCTACTTCACCCGAAATATAATATGCTACTATTCGTTTATCTCTTAGACGTACACGCAAAGTGAACTTTTTGCTGCATTACTACATTGTATTACGTTTCGTATTGAATCCGAGTGTGAAGGATTGGGACGACAGGTCAATCGTTTTATATTTTTATCTTTTGTTTCCTTTCGATAAAAGGGGAAGCTCCTGTCATTTAAAAGGCATTTGGTATATTGGCTCTAAAGTCAACATCTTTATTTCTATTATATACCATTCGTCTAAGCACACAGCCACCCGTGCTGGACAGTTTCCTTGATATACCACATAGATTTTTCTTCCTTACATACAATATTGAGTGGCATTTCATGTTGGTTTGGCTGTAATATTGGCGAAAGCCCTTCGTACGAAACGTAATCGAAATAATCCTCAAGAAAGGAAAGATAATCCCCGAAAATCTCGCGACAAGTGCAGACGAATTCGTTTATCGCATCAGATGACAATGGCGTGGGACGTTGACCAAAACGTTTGTGATGCTGGATGTATTTTATTGCTTGAAAACACGATGAAAGCGATGCCCAAATTCCGTCATTTATCACCGTGTCCACTGGCACTGCAATTCAAATGCAATTTAATGTGGCTACTAGTATTTTCATTCATTTCAAACAGTGATTCCATTTGCCAGTTAAAAATCTAACGAAAGTCATCATCGTGTTTGTTTTAATCGATCGATAAATCAATCGATATTCGGTTCAGCCTCACAGAACTGTGTGAGTGAATAGATTGCCAAGTTTTTTTTTTTTTTTGCCCTCTCTCTATCGTTAAAGAAGTCCTCATGAGAATCTAGCCATCAGCCAGAAAGATGGAGTTGATTTGGCTGCTTGCCTATTTATACAATCCAATGCTTCATAACAGTTTCTCCTACCGTTTTTCCTGCAAATCACATCAACCTATTAACAACAGCGTATCGAATGTCCAACAGAATATGCGTGAAACCGAAATTGCATAACAAAACATTGCATTTGCACATAGGTCAAGGATGCAGCAGATTCAACAACGTCCAAGAAGAAGACGGTTATGTCATTCGACTAGACGATGTTTGCTGTTTAGCGCAGTCTTATTTATCTTAATCGGAATCCATCGTCATCACGAAGGCGTAGAAGGGGCGGAAATGGTAACAAGTAATGGCTGCCCAGTGACACAGTTTCGGTGCAGCACAACGGCCGTTGTGTCAATCTCAACGTCTTCTGCGACGGCCGTAACGACTGCGGCGACAATTCAGACGAACCAGCTCAATGTACACGTAAGTCGAAAAGGCCATTTCAATCTCTGGAAGAGCATTAGCCAATAATCCAATATCTCGTCCTTATCCACCGTGAAACCGATGCCAAATCTGGTTGCTAAGCGAAAAACGAACAAAACGTCAAAGAGGCGGCAGAGATCGTCGACGTTAAAGTAAAAAAAAAAAGAAAAAAGGGGGGGAGTTTATAAATAGCAGGAAACCTTTCAACTCAAATAGGAAGGTTTCTTTTAGTCAATGTTTTTGCTGTTCATTCACCAAAATAAGCAAAAGATGGAGGCTGGACGTGGGGAGGTCGAATCGATTCCGTACATGTCAACACCATTACATTTTGTTGACTGGACACACGACGTGGACCACATCAAAACTCTCTCTTGCAATAGTCACACGCATCTGGTGCTGCAAGTCAGCTAAAAGCAATCTGGCCATTTGCAATCGCCATTTTCGTTGCTTACGCCCCACTTTTAATGGTTAAAATTGTCGAGCCGTACAGGCCATTTTTTCTCAATTCTATCGTGAATGCCTTTAACCCAACGTGATCAATTGATTTGCTTTTCATTGTTTGACAGATTGCAACCGAACGTATTACGCAGGGATAGGCGAAAGCTACCGGCTTTTGGTGGCCTGGCCTAAACTAAATCAAATGCCATTCCTTTGCTATTTGACATTCACGTCAGCCACGCAGGAACCGCCTCAACTACTGCAGGTATGTTTTTCTCATTTACATTCGATGCAGTATTCATAAAAACCTGCACAATTGCTGATCTATTTTCAATATGAGCTCCATTGTCAATTACCATTTTTTTTTTTTGCATCTTAAACGTGACGCCTGATTTTCCTACGAATGTTCCCGCTTTTTTCTCAAGGTTTTATTCTAATCTGTTTTTTTTTGTGTGTGTCCTCTCCCCCCTTAAAAACCCTCCCTTTGTGATGAATCCCTGTGGGACTATTCCCTCAATTTTCCCTCCATTTTCGAGTTGGCGGCCATTATGGATTTTTACTTGACCAATCAGACGTTGACAACAAGTTGACTTGCAATTTTTTACATTAGATTTTTTTACTTGTCGTCGAACTTGGCACAAGGCAAACAATTAAGAGTTTCAAATTGGAAAATATCAACGTGAAATTTGGGTTGTGCGAGTTTTGCTTAAGACTTGAGGGAAATTTGACAACTCTGATTCGGGGGGGGGGGGGATGAGAAGAGCTTGAGTCGTATTCAAAGCTCCGTCGTTTAGTCCGTCGTGGCCATTGTGTTGCGGTGCAATTGTGAAACGTCGTCGTCATCGTCGACGCGCCATTTAACATCCGAGAAAAGACTGCGGTGGAGCGAAGAAAGCGCTGTTCAAAGACGAGCGTGACTCATTAGAAAAGGAGAACACGAAAGTTGTTTAACGTCGAGTTGAATGAAAATTCCCGAGCGTCAGTGGCTAGTAACAATGGTGGCCAATGATGAAGATAATGGGGAAACAGATTTATCAAAGATGGTCTCTGTTTTTAAGTACTTTGTTTTTTTTTCTTTCAAACGTTGGCCGGAACGACAAGTAAAAGAGATTTTGTTATTATTTATTTTTTCTTGTTAGTTAGTTGTACTTAATTCCGCATTATTTTTTGTCCAGCAACGTTGGCCAACACAGACACGTGTAACCTCGATTGCCAGATGACCCCTTCTTCTCAGGTGTTTCATGCTTCAAGCTTTCGTAAAAGCTTTCATCTTCTTAGACGAAGTTGAAGCAAACATTGCAGGTTGTGTACAATTCCATTAGCAGCTGCCAAGCGCAACAAAAGTTGCTAATGCATTGGCTCTCCTTTGCCCATTGTGGTGGCCACGTAACTGTTTTAATCTAAGCCTGTTTACATCTGTTCTCCAAGTTGTCTGATGAGTAATTTAGCATTTTTTCTTTCATGTCTGAACTTTGGAGGTGCGTGTGGACACGGCAACGATTGGCCAGTACATTGTGCAGCAGAGCAAAGATGAAGTCAATGGCCGTTGCCCGGATGGCTGCATGCAGATCGTGGAGGGCGAGATGCAGCTCAATCAGCCTAAAGTGGCGCCCAGTGCAATGAATAATGGTGGCCACAGCAACACTTCAAGTGGCGCCTGGTGCGGTGCTTCCATTACGCCTCGTTTCTACTACGCGGATTCGAAATCCGTCACGTTCGTCCTGCATTTGCAAACCATTCCGCAAAGCTTGTTGCAGAAAAGCAAATCCTTATTGATGGCTGGCAGCGACACTTTATCGACGTCATCCATCGCGGCTCAACAACTTCATCCCATCCTCGATCTCACCTACAAGATCTTACCCCGATCCGCTGCAGTTCTCCGGTAAGTTTCAGTTTTCTTCTCGTTTTTTTTTATGCCACGTCTAGACGGTTATGTAAACAACATTTTCTTGTCCGATGTCGTGGCAAAGTTTTTGTAATCGATACGGGCCATCTATTCTTTAAGGCGGCCAACGTTTCGCTTCGTTAGACTTGTTGAACTTGATAATGAGATGGCACAGCGAACATGTGTGCAGACATTTGGCTGACTGGGGGCCATGTTTATTGTCGTTAAAATATGCACAGCTGACTCGCCGTCGGAGCGCAGCTGCTGCGAGTCATTCAATTACGACGCAAAGGACGAACGAATTAGTTGACGAGACAGTTTTACAGTGAAACTATTGAACCGTCGGGACTCGAATCAGATTCTTTTCTTCAACAGTTCACGAAAAGAATCATTTGTTTCTCGGCATAAAGAGACACCTTTTGTCACTGATGTAAAAATCAGATTTCTTCTTGTTGTTTGCCGTTGTTTGTTGTATTGTAGAAATCGTACGGGGCTGAGTGATGTGTTGTTTGCGTCTGAAGGATAGCTTTCCCAGAGGGGGGGGGGGAACAGAAATCTATTCATCTGATTAAGGTGGTGCAGAATAGAAGGAAAAGCATTTCTCTCTAAGGACGTGTAGAATCAAACTAGGGAAGTGGTGTTCTTTTTTTTCGTGTGTGTGTGTGTAGAGAAATCCATTGTTGCATAATATCAGCGAGTCAAGCGGGACGCATAGAACCCCGCCCGATCGATCGAATGTTCCCCCTTTTTTTTTTTTCCTCTTTAAAAAGCACGACAAATTATCCAAACCGTTTGGCTTGCATTTAACAAGGTATTTGAACGAAAGGAGATAGGCTAATAAGAAAGGGGGTGGGGGGGGGGTGATGACCCGAAGCCAATGGATGAGAAAAGAAAATGACAATCGTGTGACTGGAGACGGTTATCAAATAAGAATAAGAAGAAGAAAAAAAAATAGGAAGGCGTGTTACCACTCGGAAGTAATACGTGGATAACCTAATTTCCCAGGAGGGTGGATGTAAATAAGCATGTCCTGTTGTCGGCCTGATTCATTTAATTATCTTTTGTTTTGTGTGTGTTTTCCCCCTTGATAGAAATGATTTTTTCGTCAGTTTGCCGCCTTCCGTTTCTTTTTTACGGTTGGCATATTTTTGCAGCTTACTACTTTGTTTCCGTTCTCTAGAAAAGGAAAACAATCTTTTCACAGTGCAATATTCTATAGGGCCAATATTGACTGTTTGAATCAAATCGAATTCGGCTTGTTGACTGGGACGTGCAGGGCTAACGGTGCCGGTGTTTGCACGCCGGTTTTTACGTGTAGTCGGGATAGACACGCGCGGGAAGGCGATTGTAGACGTTTGAGTATGATGGCTGCCGAAAGATGGGAAAAGCAAGATGGGGCAAATATCGCATGTTTGATGCTGCCGCACTTTTGTTCGTCGTAGAAAATTCAGGTCACTTTGTTGTTTCATCAGGAGGATTAAAACAAGCGAAATGGTTCAACGTAGAAAGTCAACATAAATAATGAAGAGGCAAAAATCCATTAAAAGTCAGCTTGGGAAACAGGGAAAGGAACTCGCTAAGCGATAAAAAAGAGAAAACCGGAAGGAATCGGCCCTATGTAACGAAGACTGAATTATTCCATCTCACGTGTACACGAAGGGAGGAAAAAAAAACCAAACAAAATTGGCTACTAGCCGAGAGACTGTAGACATTTCCCGAGTAATCTTCGTCTTTATTTTTCATTTATTTTCACCTGCTTTTTTTTTCCATTGTGTCGAAAGAAGGATGAGGGGGGGGGGAGGACTGTACACCAGATTAATATTATCCTATAGAACGTAAATCGGGAAAAACGCCCATAGAGTCACGTAAGCCCCTGCCCTGAAAGAAAAGGAAAAGGTTCAATGCTTTTTACGTGCGCTGACGGCATGGAAATGGCGTTGGGTGTTGATGCCCGGGTAGGCGTAGACGATCGATCGAAGGAGTAGCAAAAACTTTTTCCTTTTCTTTTTTTTTTTTTTTTTTTCCACTTTGGCCCCTGTGCGTGTGTGTCTGGAGAGAAGACGAGGGATGTGTCGGCAAGCGAGAAAGGAAGTGAACGCCAAACATCATCATCCAATGGGGACGTGGGCCAATGAACCGACAGTCGAGATCTTTACTTTTTCTTGACATCCCGTATTATAATCTCGCACTTTGCTCTCTCTCTGCCTGTTTTTTTTTTTTTTAATAGACTTTGGTCTTGATCACGTTAAAGTTAGATTGACTCGTCAACATCGCCTTGATTTTTCATTCGGCGCCAAAAAGAGCCTTTTACGGTGACAGTTCCTGTTGCCTACAATTTGAATAAGCGAGAACAGACTTTTTTATTCAGAGCGGCAGGAATCACTGGGAGGGCGAATAATAAATAATAATAATAATAAAGAATAAGAACGAAGTCGCTGTGGAAAAGTTGGGTAAAATAGTGGGGGACTTGTTTTTTCTTTCTTTTAACTTTGAATAATAAACCACTGTTGGTTAGGCCAAGTCGAGAAAGACGGTGTTTGATAAGCGTAGCACGGCAGAAACCCCGCAAAAGTTTTCAGATGGAGATTATCCGCGTTAGTTTTGTTCTGTTTATGTAGGAAAAAAAAAAAGTCACTTTGCCCATCTTCATCGAAGCAGCACAATCAGCTGCAACGCATTTCTTGACTATTTTTTTGATTTTTTCTTTTTTGATTGCGTTATCTTCATCAAGTTTGGCTGGAAAACAAACGAAGCGAAAATCAACGTGAGGCCGATAGTCTATTAAGTCCGATAGGATAGGAGGGAAAAGAAACAGCTGAGAACTTGCTGCGAGATCTTAATTTTGCTATTGTGGCTGCAGCCGACGATGGCACGACCGCGACAACACGCATCGATCAACGGTCCCTTAATCCATCCGTCTGCGTGCAGACGTCAGGAGCGTTTTCATCCGCCGCCATATCGATGGCACTGACGCAGCCAAACAATATGCCTCTTATCCTTTCACCGACTCATTTTTCTTTTTGCCTGTCGTTCGAAACCCCCCTCTTTTTTTTTTTTTATATATGTATATATAATTTTGTGAATAATGTTGCCTGTCTCCCTGTGTTTGCGTGCGCTCTAACCGTTAAATACGTTTATATGCATTTTTTTTTTTTTTTCTGATGAATTCGTTTTCCCCCACCGCATGGCGAGGTAGAAAGATGGAGTCGGTTGCTTGCTACCCGCGCTGATGATCGATACATGTAGTAGGACAGCACGGCTGCGGTGCGCGGCAAGAAGATGGGGCGGTGTGGTTTTCTTTTCGTTTCGCCTTTGCCGTAGTAGTTTGAGACAAATTGAGACGAAACGTTTCATTTTGAATAGGTGAGTGCGACTACGAGGCACTGGCTGATCAATAATGGAAGGCAATTCTTGCTGGCGCGCGGCAGCTATTTTCGGATACCCCCCCCCCAAGAAACAAACACACGAGTTATTGTGAAATTGATGTGAAACAGAAGGGACGAGGAAAATGTCATCATTGATTCATGGCAAGAATGTAGGATCAGGTCGTCTTTTAATGCGGGCCGCCTTTCCCGTATGGAAGGCGTGGCGCGTGTAGTAATTAACCGTTGCTGCATTAGTAGCTATTTGCAGTTGGTGCGCACAGGCCGATGCCAACTGTGCACAACGTCGACGTTGCAGTCGTTTGCGTGCGCGCGCCAGAATGTGCTTTATTATTCAGCTAGCGGCGAAACGGTCAAGAAAGAGGCGTCTTTGTTTAGCAGGTTGTAAGACATTGATTGTTTCATTGATCTTTTATAAGCTCGTCGTCATAGATTGTAGTGGCATTAGCGGACTGTTGGCAACGTCGGACACACTATGGCTGGTGACGATGACCTTACTTTGATTTCTCTCTCTCAAACGAAATGCAATTGTTGCCTTTCAGTAGGCGCTTAGTGCTCGAAATGCGCGATGAACTCACACCATTCATTGGCTTCTCGTTTGAACGTTGACGTGTTCGACGATTGGACTGGCACATCGGCCCAATTCCTTCCCACTTTTGCCTGTAGTGTCGTGACACCACATTACGCGGCGTGATATGCGCATCGCAGCCATTTCCTTCGCCGTTCCAATTTCCCCCCTTTTTTTTTTAAATTTCAATCAATGGGAGAGAGACGTGCGTCGGTGGCTGCGTGAATTGTTGATGGCGATGGCAGCGTGTGGCAACCAGATGAATTGTCTGTTTGTGCAATAGACCCTCACGCAGACTCAATTCTCAGCGCCGAAAGACGCGTGAAATATTGCATGCAGAAGAGCGTGGGGGTGTCGTCTGAGAGATGTGTATTTACCCATCGTGAGAACGTGCGTAGGTTTATAAGCGCCGCGAAACACAACGAATGGAAATGTTGTCTTTCGTGGCACAGTGTCGATCATAAATTGGCTTATCAAAAGACTTTGCGTGTCTCATGTTTTTCGTTTGATTTTCATTCGCATGTTTAGATACGGCGGCGCAGTGAAAGAGATACTCGACAGTGGCGTCAAGAACAGCAATAGGAATCAGCTGGGCGAACCAGTGGCCGGCACTGGCTGTTCCAGACTATTTCGCCAATGTGGCCTTTTGTCGGCCACAAATGGTAACGACCAGGAAGAATGCCGTGTCCAGTCTCCTGGCTATCCAGGCATTTACCCGCGCAACGCTCATTGCATCTATCGAATCTCGTCGCATCGACCCAGCACGGCCTCGCCCAACGCCGGCCGTCTCGTCGTCGTCGTCTTGTGGCAAAATGACGGACGCAAAATCAACTTGCGCGATTGGAACCAACCGACGAGGGACGCGGGACAAGCTCAGCGCGCGTCCAGATCGACAGCCGAATGCGAAGCCAGCGGAGATTACATCACCATTTACGACGGTGTCGACACGCTGGCGCCCGTTTTGGCCCGATTTTGCGACGGTCCGTTGCCTCAAATCGTGTCCAGCTCGGCTGATGTGACGGTGGAATTTCGCAGCTCGCCGCTGGACACCATCTACGCCGCCTCGGCTGCCATCGAAGGCTTTGAATTGAAGGTGCGAATCATGGCCGCTGAACATTTGCAGCCGGTGATGAGCAGTGCAAGTGAGATTGGCCGGACGGCCATAACGGGCACTACCACCAGCAGCAGTACGGTAGCAGTAGCAGCAGCAGCAGCAGCAGCAGCAGCAGCAACAACAACAACAACAACAACAACAACAACAACAACAACAACAACAAGTGTCAGTGGAACGTGACGAGTAGCGGATTGTCACGCGGCCAATTGCATTCGCCAGCGCAGACGTGGCCGATGCGGACCATGTGCCATTTTCGATTCGTCGGTCGAGCCGACGAACGTGTTTGGATCTATTTTGCCAAATATCATTTCGAAAAGGAAAACAGCAAGAGGCGACAACAACAACAACATCAGTGCCGCAATGCCCTGCGGATAGCCGAAGGCGATGGAAGCGGATGGGACCCGTCGACAGCCGACAGCAGCGCCGTGGCCAATGCAACGATTCGCCTTTTCTGCCGCGACACGAAACCGCCACCTCTTTGCGAGAGGCAATTGCCAGTGGTGGCCAGTGGGAGAGGCGCCGATCGATCGATGCCACAACCGCCGTCGCCGCCGCCGCCTTGTCTGGCCGGCGAAAGTTTTTTATCGAACGGATCGACGTTGAGCGTCCAACAACATCTGCCGGAAGGGACGGCCTTTTCACCCTGGAAGTATGTCCTCGTTTACGAGTTTTTCCGCCCAAATCAAGACGGCCAACCGTTGGTGGACGTTGGTGGCGGCCAACGGCCCATCAACTGCAACAGACTCTTCAGCGTCGGACGGAATCAATCGGACGGCGGTGCGTTGGAACTTCGCGGCAACGTCAAATCGCCTCAGAATGTTTTCCTGTTTGGCCGCGGCGGCGCCCGTCATCTCAAGTAAGTTGTTATACTTCATTTATTTCTTTTTTTTTGTTTTTTTTTTGTTTTTGTTTTTTATGACTTGGGCTGAAATGTTAGAGCCGGAACCTTATTCCCCCCCTCCCCCTTTTTTTTTATGTGTACTCATTCGGTTTTGGTAAGATGCAAAGGCCAAAGGGAGGGAATGAGGCTGACTAGTTTTTAGCATGACAATAGGTCCAGCATGTCATCAACCGTTTGACTTGTTTTCGTATTTGGCCAGCCTGTTTTAGTTTAAGGAATAATAGTAATCGTATTTGGGGTTGCCTAGAGTAGTACAAGGAGGCAAACTCCGGGGCACGATGCTCGTCACAGACGCAAACGACAATAGGGAGGGGGGGGGGGGATTTGAAAAGGCAGTTTGGCGTTAGATTGCATCGTCGGCGAGTGTTTCATACAGAGGGGAATAACAAAGTCAAGAAAACGTTGGCTCTGATTGATTTGTCATTGTCAGCCCTTTTCCTTTTTAACGTTCAAAACTTGTTTTCTAACCCTGCAACGCGAAAAGACTATGAGCGATTGGAATGGCGGACGCAAGTGTCGGCCCGATCTCTGGCGTCCTCGACCGAAAGAAATGCGCCCAACGGTCTCATATTGGCAACCAGACGCGGTTGGGCACGAGCAGAAAGAGCGGCAGGTGAGAATGTGCCGCCTTTTACGCCATTTATTGCGTTCGTTTCCTTTGTACCAATCGTGTTTCGCCACGCTTTGAAGAGGTCGCGGTCCCAGGTGCCGGGCCCACGATACGACACGATTCAATTGCAAAGGTCGATGGCAACAACAAATAAGGGATGTCCGGGTACACGTTCAACGCGCTCAGGGAGTGGGTTGGAACTGTGCGTGTACGTTCTAGGAGCGAGGGCAAAAAAAAACAAAAAAACAAAACACGAGCACATAAAAAGAAGGTTAATGTCACAGCCGTCTAGCGAGTCTTTTTGAACTGCATTCGTTGTCGTCGTGTTCCCCCCTTTTTTTTTGTGTGTGTGTGTGTGTAACGGCGCTACTCGTTCAATATTTCATCACAGTGTGCATCTGCTGTGTGCAACAAACGTCCGCAGTTTGGTGATTTATATCATGTTTGGCTTTGTTTCGTAGCGACATCATTAACTATATACACAGGCCGCTGTTTTTTTTTGTTTTTTGGATAGGCTGCGCCTTGTATTGTGCACCGAAAGGATTACAAGTGGCTCCGTAGAATTTCCAGTGTTTTGTGTTTCACGTGTTATTACACCTCGCACGAAACGAGTGATTTTGGTGGTTGCGACGAAAGTGAATCGCTTGTCGACATGCCTACTCTTTTACGTGTGAGACGTTTTGAAACTGGAAGAAGGAGAGTCTCGTTTTTCGAGTGTTTGAAATGTCTGGCGATTGGGGGACGTAACAGTTTGCCATTGCCAGACAATTCAATTTCGAGTTTGATTCGGAACTTGTTTGCGTTCGTCTTTTTCGGCAGTGGACTCATCGACCCCCTTTACGTCCACGTTGGTCATTCGCTTCGGCGATTCGTTTTCTCGTGTCGCTCCATCGGTTCTGCAAGTCGGAATGTCACGCAATCCGTTCGCGCATTTTGTCGTCCCCCCCCCCCCCACCTTAGAAGGAAGACGAGTTTCGTGACGTTCCCTTCATTTTTCGCGCAATATCGCTCGACGGAGAAGATGGTGACGTGGTGCGGGGGAGTTGTGTTTTGCAGCGACTGTTCGAAACGCTGGAAAATCAGGTATGTCGTAGGAGGACGTGGCCTTTCCATGTTTGGCGAGGGCAAACAAGCGCAGCTCTTCTCGTGCTCTAATGGATCGGTCAAGAATGGACGATGGCCGCTGAAAGAGGAAACCAATATTGATGGATGCACTCGAGACACGGACACACTCGATCAATCATTCCGCTCTTCGCTTGTAGACAACGACGTTTCATTATTCTCGTTTTGTTACGCAAAAATAGGGCGAGATGTTGCACGAGAATGTCAGTGACATGTCCGATGAGTTGTTGGCACAGGCGACTACGTTTAGGCTCGAAATGATTGCGATGCCGCTTGATTTTGGTGGTCGTGTACGAACTATAGCTGCAATCAGCGCAAATGCGGTCAGATGACAGCACCTACCCAGCGAAACTGTTCAATGCATCAACGAAATTGGAGATGCCTTCGGCGTGGTTGCAGCCGCAGCGCGTGTCCCATTCCAATGGACAAGTTTTGGTTTGTTAATCTTAAAGAAAACAAGGGGGGGGGGGGGGGGGAAAGAGGGGCAACCATGGAGCTCGGCCGAATGAGACGGCGACAGTAGTAGCTCTTATTATTGTCTATCGTTCAGGCAGAAACCGGACACGGCAAGCCGAGCCGACAGCGGCAGCACTTGGTCCCATCGATTATTGTGAGCTTGTCGTCAATGGTGAGCCACCGGGGCTGAGGAGCAACTCGAAAACAAGTCCTATTATTACTTTGACGTTATCTTTTAATGTCTCAAGACGTAGTAGGTAGTGCGATTGCTTGTTACCCGTGTCTCCCCTTGGTTTCAATTCGACCCGCTATTCGCCCATGCGTTTATATAGAACAAAGTTGAAATGAACAAGTTGTGGTTGGATCACATGTCGTAGTTTATCAACTTGCAAGGGGGGGAACGTGGCTGCTCTTTTTCGTGTCTCACGTTCGTTTCTTTTTCCTTTTTTTTTTATAGCCGACTCGTCTTATTTATTCACTCTTATCTTTTCTTCTTCTTCTTTCGATAGGATTTTTGTTGTCTTCCGTTACGCCACGTACAGACAACATGATATGCCAAATGATTTTTTATTGGGAAAAAGATAGGAAAGGAATGATCAAGGAGGGAAGCTATTTAGAATCGAGTATTGTTGATGCATGCAACAGCGATACACACAAAATGAATACGTCATATTTGTGAGCACCTTGCGATGCGCATTCCTTTTGTTTGGCAAGGGGCATCGTCACTGTGGATTCGTCTCTTTATTGTGTAGTTGGTCGATCTGTGCTGGATCGATTGACTCTCGTACGTTTTGTTTTCCCGCCCGATGAAATGAATTGCATTTTCTCTGTTGTCCATTGTCAAAACGAAACGAATAGGTGCGTGTACCGGTTCCAGGGCGACGAGACGATGCGGGTGGCGATCGAAGTGACTCGATTGCGCCTTGGGGGCCATCCGGGCACGCGTTGCCGCAGCAGGCTGGATCCACTGACCCATCAACGTCGCTGTCACATGTTACGCTCGACGGCAATTCATTCGTCGGCGAAAGACAACGGCAACGTGTCGTCCACCACTTCAACGGCGTTTCTGCAGTTGAGGGAAAGGCCGTGGGCCGGCCAGGCCAGCGGGCACAAGATGCTGCTGCAAAGAGATTGCCTGTGTGACACGAGTGGCCTCCAGCTGCCCTTCCGTTACGTGTCGACGAGTAGCGCCGTCGAAGTTGTCTTCAACGTCAATGACATGACTCACGCCGACGACTATCACGATTTCTTTTTCGAAATCTCTTACGAATTCCTGGGGGGACCGGCGGCCGGCGGCGGGAGCAGCAGCACGAGCAGCAGCACGAGTAGCAGCACGAGCAATAGTCATCTGAAATGCGCCAGCCAATCGGAATTGAAGCCATTGCAAGGCCCAGGAGGAATCATCAAACTGGACGGACTGCGAGGCAGCGGATTGACGACCACCCGCCAAAGTTCCGTTTGCAATCGTCAGAGTTGGTTGCTCTTGCCCAGAGCCGACCGTTTCCTCTTCCTCTCGACGGCCGGATTCCTCATGAATAATCAATTGGACGAAGCCAAAGACAAACAAGAAGACGAAGACGAAGACGAACCTTACAGCAGCGACAGCATCGATTGCTCCACCAAAAATCGGATAGTCGTCTATTCAGCCGGACAAGTGGAAGGCCAGCCGCTGGCCATCATTTGTCCGTCTGCTCGATCCGACCAAGCAGCTGAAGGCGGCGTCAAACTATTCAGCCCGACATTCGAAGACGATGCGGCTGGCGAGGGAGACGATGTGGAGGACGACGACCAATGGCGGCCGGGCAACCAATCGTCGCCTTTGACGACCGGCGGTGTCGTCATCGAGTTCATCGCCATTCAGAGCGGATCGTACACGCTCAAGTGGCTGGAACTGACGCCGCAGTCGTTGCTGGCCGTCAACGCCTTCAACAATAAATCGTTCCGCGCCGTTCCTCATCTGGGCTCGGTGGCGTCCTCACCGCCGTCGCGGTCACAACGGCCGCCCTCCTGGTTCTTTTGCTCCACCTGGTGTCCGGAACTCAAAGCCTGCGTCGACTCTCAGCTGTGGTGCGACGGCGTCTACGACTGCCCGTCGGGACTCGACGAATCGGATCAGCAGTGCCATTCGACCGTCTCGCCCGGCCTCGACGGTGACGTGTCGCCCACCAACCACGAACCGCCGACTCGCATCTCGGCGTGGAACGTGCCCAAAGTCTATTGGTATCTGATTGCGGCCGGCAGTACGTTGCTGTCGCTCTTCATCGTCGTCTCGTCCGTCTTGGTGTGTCGCGAAAATGGCCACCATCATTTCAAACAGCCGCAAGTGGCGGCGGCTGCTGCCTCGTCCAGTCCGGCCAACGTGTCGCGATCGTCGCAGGGATCGTTTCCGCCGGCCCCAGTGACGGCCCTCAATGATTACGTTTACCCACCCGATAGCGTTGGCAGCGTGGCTAATATCAAGATCGTCGTCGGGGGCAGCACGAAAGCCGAGAGCGTCGACAAGGTGTCGTCCTTGTACCATTACGACAAGAAAATGGCCGTTTCTTGACAATCAGCCACCACGTTGGAGAGCGATGACCTCGATTTAGAGACGACCGTTTGATCCGTCTTTTATTTTCTTTTGCTTTTTAATGGGTGCAGTTTTCATTTGAACCGAAATGTTTTCATGGGGCGTTTCCGCAATTCGTTTATTCTCTAAATTGAACAGTTGAATTTGGCACATTTCTTTCTTTTTTTTTTTTTTTTTTTTTTTTTTTTCGAGGAGGAAAATGATAATAGGGTTGTTAATAGCGTTGCAAATGGTTGACGTCGCCATTATCGCCGTCAGGCTCAAAGCCGAAATAGGATGCCTGCTGCCCGGCCAGCCACAAATCGTAGGCAGTGTCGATATCAATACTGTGCGCTGCGCTCATCTCTACAAACGAAATCCTTTCAAAAGTGTGTTGGTTTTTTCCCATTAGAAATCATTCTTGTACATATTTTTTCAAATAATTGTGTTGCAACTACAATTTCATTCCATATTGTCTATGTAAAAAAAAAAAATGTAGAGAATTTCGAGTTTTAAAAAAAAGGAACGACCACTGGTAAGGTGTACAATCCAAATCAAATTGTTGATACTTAATTCATCGTATATTCCACAGACAAATAAAGGACAATTTCCTATGCAAAAGCCCCGTACCAAATGAAAAAAAAAAAAGAAGCGTGAATCCCGAAGAAAAGCAATGAGTTTTGAAAGAAGGATGCAGTAAGGTGTGCGTGAGGAAAAGAAAAAAAAGGCACTTACTTTCCACCCTGGATGAGTCCTCGTCGCAAAAGTTGAACGGAGCTCAAGTAAAAAGCGCCGTTCTCTACCAAATCTCCGTCCCAGTCTTGCCTTTTGGGTCGACAATGAGGATCAAAGTTGACCGCGCGGATCTCCTCACCCGCTGCATCCACCTCCGTCTCTAACATGAAAAAAAGAAAAGGCAATACCACATCAAAAGAAGGCACCTCCCCCCTCTCTCAAAAAAAAAAGAAAAAGTCAAGTATCTGTGGAGGCTATCAAGAGCTGAGGAAGACTTGAACGAAAAATAAGAGATGAAAGGATCCATAAAACAAAGGCAAAGGTATGTACCACGTTGCTAGATCTTAAGTAGACGAAATATACAAAGCTTTCGAATAGGTTACGTCAGGCAAGCCAGGTGGTAGAGTCCTCATTCAAAAAGCTGAAACTGTCAAGGGCTAAGCATCAACCTCCCCGACCCACAATCATACGCAGGAGAACAATGGAGTCGGGGGATTGAAAAAGAAAACAAAAAAAAAAGGGGGGGGGGAAATGAGAAAGAATGATTGGTTTACTGTTTGGCTCAAGTTGCATCCAGCGCAACGAGTGAGAACGCGTGACGGAGAAGACGGAATCGTAGCATCCGCTCGTCATTTTAGCGAGAGCTTGGTTCAAGTGCGCAACGCGGACGAAAGGAGACGTGCACTGAATCAACGCCACCACGTCGACTTCTAAAGCCGTCGGGAGGGAAGAACGTTAGTGGCAGCTAGTCATTTGTTTCAAGTCGATGATGAATGAGACTACGTGATATGGCGGCCCTTGTAGCTACAAACTAAAGTTTTGATTAAAGAGCGGCGTTGAATGATGATTTTACCCGAATGGCTGTCTAAAAACTCGTTGACAGCGTCGAGCGACGATGCCCCATCGGACGATGACTCGGCAGATCGTCGGTGGATCTGCGCTCCGTTTTGATGGGCCAATTGCAGGATGTCATCGTGGTCCGACGATACCCACATGGAAGTGAAACCTGCAACGACCCACCAAAAAATGTGGTATCATTATTTTTATATTCTCTTTTGCGTCTAGCAACGTATTGATCGGTTACGTAACGATCAGTAGGATGCCACTTCAGAGTATTCAATCATAATGGAGACGCTGTCCTAAATTCGTTTGGCAGACATGTACAGAATAATATCGGCAGTAACACTGAGACGCACACGCCCAAAAGAAATGGCAACCCTGTTCTCCTGGGGCACAAGAAAAGGACAGCGCTGATTCTCCTGGCAAAGACACACCCAACCGTAGCACCGTACGCAGGCGACAGAACGATGAGAAGAAAAACCGTTTCAGAAGCTATGATTACAAAGGGAGCGGCAGTGCGCACGGTGGCAGCTGAGAAGGCCCTCCCCGTTCTCCTCCGACACGGTCGTATATTTTCTGAAAGGACTACCACTGCACATGGCGTAAGAATTTCGGATCGTCATCTTCTGAATGATTGCGTTCGGCATAGCCTTTATTCACGCACAAATGGCCATACAGCGACGATATTCGTCAAAATGATGGATGCAAAAAGGCGCGCCCAGTATTCCATTAAATGCCAATCGCGTTCAATTGGAAATGCATTCAAATACCTATCCTATCCGTGTGCAATTGAATCATCAGACAGCAGAAACTCCATACCTCATTTTTTTTTTTTTTGACGCAACACAAAAATACAATTGAGGACGATTTACCGCTACATCGGGACATCGTTTTCAGCGACCAGAGGAGAAGTGGCGTGCCTTTCACTAAGGCCAAGTTCTTCAGCCGGATGCCTTTACTGCCTCCGCGGGCCAGAATCAATCCAGCGACATGCATGACCAGCGCTTGTTCCCGACACACTAGATATATACCGGTGCAGAAGACGATTTTTCCAGAATTTGTGTGTTGCTGATGACGAACAACAATCTCTGTAATGATAATTCACGAGCTCTGCTCCAGTCCCAGCAGAGCAGTAGCGGAGAGTAAGCCTTTGCCAACAGTCGAAACTGTAGGTCTTATGTGAAGCGCAATCGTTCACAACAGAGTAAATAACGTTTAGCGTCGTCTTTCTTCTGGATGCTGCACGTCCCTAAACTACCGAAAACTCCTAGACCGCCGCAATCGCCAACCGAAACATCGTCCGATCGATAAACATTTCCTCTTGGTGATTTTAGTGGCCACTAGGTGCCAGCACGTGTCTACCCGCTTCTATGATGTTCGATACGAGAATCCAGTTTGACCGTTCGAACCTATTTTTCTGCCTAGCGAAGGTAGGCTAAAGAATGAAACACAGACACAAAATGAAATGTCACGAGGAACAATGGCCGACGTGGGAACAATTCAACTTTGTCTTGCTTGCCCTCGTAATCTCATCAAGAATCGAGTATGGCGTACAACTAAAGGGATTAATACAGATAGATGAGCTCCACGTCCGTTTTACGTGACGTTAGTCTTGCCTACTGTACAGAAATGGATGACTTGACGTGTATAGAGAGAACGAGAGGCAGACATAGCGCTTGACTGCTTCCATTCGGCTGAAAATTTGTCACGCCAGCCAGAAACCCATTACATTCAGCTGATTGAATCTTAATCCAATTGAATGTTGGCGTTGGTCTTTAAATTGGACCGAATCGGAATTAAAACGTTATTCCCATTCCAACCCAGTAGCCATAAATCAAGTGGTTAGAAACATTTCACGATGGACTTTACATTTTTCGAGCATTGTAGCAAGGCCAATGAGAAAAAAAATTATACAAGAAAAAAGAACAAAAAGGAAAGGAAACAAACAAACAAAACACATCAAATATTCTGTTACGGTGTTCCATCTTGAAATGCCAGAGAAGTAACAGCTTTTTGATGACCAATATATTCTTTAGCTATCTCGCTGGTCTCAATACTCCACAATCTCGCAGTGTTGTCGGAAGAAGCTGCCGAAGCCAAATAGAAAGTGTCAACAAGTTCAATAGTACCACCAGTTGAAGATTAGTACCTGTTATTGCGTACTGCGAATCAGCACTGAACGCTATATCCCACACCCAACGTTGATTTTCCGTTTGCAGTGTAGAATGAAGAGTAAAGTCTGAAGTTCTCCATAACTTTGCCGTTTGATCGGCCGACGTCGTTGCCAAATACCTTAAGAAAGAAACAACAGAAGATTATAATTGTTTGTGGGATTGCAAAAATTTCACGCCATCGTACTTAGCATCAGGACTAAATTTACACTTGAGACCATAGCGTTTGTGGGCTAGTAAACGGCTTTTCGGTCGCAACTGAGTTGGCGTTGAACCTTCTTCTCCATCAGGTAGTTTGGTACCAGGAGTTAAGCTCCAAACATAGCAGTTACCCTGTAAAAAAGTAAGTAAAAATCAAGTTCAACGTGCTTCTTTTAACTAGGTGCCTGCCTTATTATTGATGGCTGCCATGAAATTTGCAGAAGAATCAATTGAAATGTCTTGGATTGATGCATCTTGCTCTGGAATCTATTTGTTTAAAAGCTGATGTAATGGAATGAAAAAGTATTGGTAACGCAATTCAATCAGTTTCGAAAACAAACCAGTTGTTCATTGTGATCTGTTCGCAGATCCCTATGCAAGCAAGGTGCACCTTAGAATCAGTTTCAGTTGCATTATTACTATAAAACTAAAACCTACCAGATATGGATGACACCACTCTGATCGCCTACCAATAATTCTCCTTGGTTTGGATGCAAGCAAACACAATTTACAGGAGCTGTGACTTGAAATATTCTAGAGCATTGTAAATTCCTTGTTCTGAAAATAAGCACAAAAAAAATTGTTTAATAGAATGTCTATTTTACCACACAGAGTCATCACCTCAGGTCCCAAACTCTCGCAGAACAGTCCTCTCCTCCAGTGTACATCCAATGTCCATCTTCATGAAAACCAACAGCCGTAACATTTCGCGATATACCTTCGTAATTAACTATGGGATTCGGATTGGATGAGTTGATTTCGTACATGCGAATATGTTGATATCCAGCAGCTGCCAAAAGCTGGCTGTCGGGAGTAATGTCAAGTGCATTGACTTGGGACTCGGGATGCGTTACGGTACGAGTGCACACACCGCTGTGTGCTTGCCAAAATTTGATCGAGTGATCATAGCCTCCTGTCGCAAGTATCACTTGATCTCCGTTGTTATTACCCATAAGTATCTTTAATTTGTTTATCGTTTTAGTCAAACCGATCTGAAATTTCCTGTTTGTTTTTCTTCTGAAAGCTACGAATCAAGCAGACAACCCACAAAATCAAACTACGAGCCCGAGTCTGTGTTGCCAAACAGTGAAATACAGAGACGCCGTAGTTTAATCGAACCAGATCGAAAAACTAATTGAGCAAGAAAGAGATTTCCAAAAGGTTTGCCATTTTACATCACATTTTTATTCAGCTGAATAAATTTCAACAATAATTTCTTCTGCTTCCGGCAATACAATTTCAGGCGACATGGCTACTGTAAAGTCAGTGGATTCGGAACATCCGTTTTCCATAGTTTCTTCCCACAGGTTCTTTGAAGTTAACTGATCTGAATCGGGGGTTGAATCGGACTGATCCAGGGTATGTTGTATTGGTTCATCAGAATCATGAACGGCGCCAGTCACTTCAGAGTTTAAGCTTCCTAGATTTGATTTCTTGGCCAATCTAAGGAGTGTGCTTAGACTTGGTAGAGGAAGAATGCCATTGGAGCGTAAATGCTTGTATACTGCACTGCTTTTCCGTTTAATTAGTAGACAGTCTGCGAGAAATTCCGGATCATAGCGCATTGCTGTGAACCTATCGTTCCTCCCTGGGGTCACCTTGGCTTTGGCCATCATTGTTTTAACAACCAGTTGCTCCTAGAAAAGAGAAAACATAATTTGTTGGTACAACTCAAATTTTGTTAAATGGAAAAGGGCACATTACTTTTGGATTTAGAATCTTGATCCTGGCATCAAACGCGTTCCATATCAATTTTTGTCTTTCTTTCCGCAATTCATCTATGGTAGCCGAATACTTCTATTCCTCGCGAATAGGATAAAAAGAATAATTAGAATTCTTAACAAGCCTTTTTTTGTTAATTTTCTTAAGATTTTTGAATTACCTCCGCCTTCTGTTTCATTCGTTGCAGAGCTCTTTGAGAGGTATCCAGTTTGCGCCTATAATATTTTTTAAAATCTTTCGATTTGATGGGATTCTTTATCATCCGTCTCAAATTCCTCCTTAACATTTGGCATTTTAGGCAGAGCAGACGAGTGTTTGCGAGTCCCAAGCATTCCTTCGACCGCCACACATTTCGATCCTTAAAAGCGGCATATTTATCCGTCACTTCAACATCTTTCAGTGATTCTTCCACAATTCCTAGACATGTTTTTCGAATGTGGAAATCCTCAAGAATCTTTGACAATTCCGTTTTCTTATGAAACTCCAATTTGATGTACGGTGGCTGTATCGATTTTCCATTGAGAAACAATTCAACTTTAGTCTTGGTGATTATTCTCACAGTTTTGATAGTCATCACACCATCGTGGGAAAGGTAATGACAAGAACAGATGAGAAGTTTGGTTCGCTCATTGAACGACCAGTACCATTCGGCTGAAGGGAAACTGACACCAGAGATAAAGTCACGATAACCAACAGCATCCAAATCAAGGCAGGACTCTTCAACCGTAGGCGCCGAACATGAGGGACGAATACCATAGCTGTGGTCGCAATCGTGCACAGCAGATGAAGACACGCTACGACTTTCTTCTACTTGTGATGCAACGATTTCAGGATTGCCTTTTTTTGCAGGAACGTTTGATCGGACAGTTTCTACTACGTAATCGTGGTCACTATGAGACGGTATGGAAGAAGCAGCACTGGTGTCATCAATTTGCGCCAAATGTATGGATGAAGTTGAAGGCAAACCACCAAAGGTATTCAAACTGGGATCATTCTGAATGAGCTGGGTAGCTACATTGGAATTCTGAAAGATCAGCGGAGATTCATGTACTAGGATGTAGTGCGTCACAGGGCCATGGACAGAAAGATTGCTGTTTGGGTCACCAATGCGATCACATGGAATATCAGTTGTCCTTTTTGGTAATAAGCGGGGAAGTACAATAGGTGAATCTGCAAAAGAACATACAGACAATTGTGATTTCCACAGCTACCTCTTGAATAATAAGAACAAAAACCTTTAGTGACAGTTTTAGTACTGCTGCATTTCAGAGGTATATCTTTCTTGTTTGATAATGAGCTTGCATGTGAGACAGACGGTCCTAAAAGGAAAAAGCTGAGTAACAAATGCATTTTCTAAAAAGTATAAGGTACTAAACATAGTACAATAGGTGCACGAACAATAAAAGCCTCATCATATATGTTATTAAAAAAAACTTGATTAGCTAGTGACCATTATGAAGATTAAATAGAACAAGAACCTAGGAAAAACTTTGGTACAGCACCAGGCTTAAGTGTCCATCTTGCATAAGGATAGAATTTATCTTGTATTACTCTCCCTTTTTCGATATCAGCCTCTTCAAAATGTCTACTACAAATCTTTGAAGTAGCTGTCAAACCTCCTTTTGGAATAATCTCTTGCCAGATTGCTAATGAAGCCTTGGGTACACTGAACACCCCAACATGTGTATTTTCTTTATCACTTTTGCCAGAACAACCACTAATGAAACATCTTTTATGTATCTTCTTTTCCATTCCACAGATGGTTCAGTGCATAACTGAAATCAAATGTGACAAGGAACACGAAAATAACTTTTAAGTGAAACTTTTAATTGCGTATTCCAGTCGAAGATGAAATAAAACTAGCAGACAACTCTAACCCGATGTGTTCATAACAAAACAAGGAAATAAACTTAAAGGAAAGGACAACGTTCTACGCTTTCCGTCCTTAAAAATTGAATAACACGGGAAACATTTTTATTTTACCATTAGATTATACTAGTTTTTCCAGGGTTTATTAATTACAAAATGCAAATAAGCCCGACTTTTCAGCAAATTAAGTTTTTTTTCCAAAATCCACAATTTAGTAATCAGGAAATGTCCTTTACATTCGAAATAAACAAAAACCGTCAAAATTAACTTTGTATTTATCATTATATCTGAAATCAGCTGATTTTACAGTTTTGGAACTAAACGTAAAAAACTAAGAAAGTTTGGGGGTAAACAGCACTTTGTTTTCTTAAAATAAAAAAAAACGGCTAGTTTAACGAGAAAACTAATCACGGATTTGAAATCAGCGTTCAATTTTGATTATTCCCTGTGATTTTTGTCGAATTCCAAGAGGTTCCGTTTTTGGCCGATTTTCACAAAAGTGGTAAGGCCTTCTCACTTTTTCATTTTTGGCCAAATTTCAAATTTGGCTTAAAATACATGATTTCGATTCAAAATCAACTGCTGATCACGGAAATCAAGTTTATTTTTCAATTGGCACTATAGATTTTTAACTAGACGTAAAAAACACAAGGCCGAGCTTATTTTGTCGGGCTTAAAATTTGTACCTGCAAAAAATCAGACTCATTGGAATTGATTTAAAATCATACGATATACTCAAAATTGAATGATGATGACGGGAAAATTGTTATTTTTTCAACAAGGCAAGCTTTTTAAAAAATGGCCAAATTTGGCTTAAAATACATGAAATGGATTCAGAATTAAATAGTGATCACGGAAATCAGGTTTATTTTTCAATTGGACTTATAGTTTTTAATTAAACGTAAAAAATACAAGGCCGAGCTTAGTATGTTTAAACATTTAATTTGTGGCTGATTAAACATATTAATTTTCTTAAGTTAAATTTTCATTTTGATAAGTACTTTAAATATGTTTCAAAACATTTAATTTGTGGCGGATAAAATTTCTCGTAATGACTTTTGCGTCCACAAGAGGCGCCTTAAACCGTGGCTCAGCGGACAGTTATTTTTTCAAGCATATTTCTAGATTGGCTTAACGCGTGTAGTCTGCTGTCTACTTTTCCTCGCTAGATAGTCCGTCCTCGTTAGATTTTACTTCTTGACCTCTATATAATCTAATTTGTTTAATTCTGATCTACATTTTTTCTTTCCCGGGTCACAAGGTAAGTGTTTTCTTGTATTCCTAGTGTGATTTCTTTAAATTATCGTTTTGTTTAACAGTGTGAAGGACATTTTGCCAGAGTCTCCACAAGCTGGTGGGGGCGACGGTAGTAGTCCGTTGACGTCACAAAGTAAGATGAAAATATCGAAACATGTGTTCGAACTTAAACTTCTTGGTGCTTTTTATAGTATGGAGCAGGGGGACATTTCTCGAAGGATTGCCCATAATAGGGTCGCGGCGGTGGTGGAAGTCGTACCTGCCATGAGATAAACGAAAAACAAAAAGAACATCATTTTTAGTGCTCATTTTTAACGAAGAAGAGGGAAATGTAGCAAGGGATTTTCCTCAAGGAGGAAGCATTGGTGGCAGCAACTGTTACACTTTAAACATCAATTGTATCTTCACAAAAATATTTTATCTTCCAGTGTTCATTGTTTTACTCCTAGTGTGATGAAGCTGGCCACACCCCGAAAGGCTGCCAGAATCTCTTCATTGAATTGACGGAAGATGGAAAGCCACATGAGCAATACGTTCCGGAAGCTGTGACATGTGGTGAAAAGGAACTGTTTAAGGGCATCATCTGTGTGGGAATGCTTTAACAATTTTGATAAAGTCGTCCTTCATGTAAGCCATTTCTCGAAACTGTATTTAAAAAAAATATCTATTGGGTTTGCTTTAGGCTACAGGAAAAGATGTACGTCAATACATAACATCATTCGAAGAAGCCGGCCCTGCGCCAACTACTACTTCAAAACATTAAGAATTCTGGCTACATAAAACCAACACCTGTTCAGAAAGCTTCAGTTGCAGTTATTCTTGCCAAAAGAGATTTAATTGCTTGTGCTGTCACGGGCTCCGGAAAAACAGTAATCCAATTAATTAACGCTGTGTAATTTGGAAACCTTGATGCCCTCATACTGACTTGATTCGAATGGGTCGGTATGAAATGGGTAAGTTGAAGTAAAAGTAATTTTGAGTGGGCACGCCGGTGATTGCGACTACTAAAAAGTCCAATTGCATCTAAGATACTCAACAAACTCTTCGTGATATTCGTTGATTAAGTCATCTAAAATTTTACATTTTTTCATGCAGGGTGCGTACTTGGTACCGGTTTTGAACATATCGTTAGAACAAGGTGTTGCTGGTGCGTCTCATGCCATGGGGCAAAAGCCAGAAGTTGTAATTGTCGCATCCACCCGTGAATTGGCCATACAAATTCACCGTGAGGCGTGTAAATTCTCCTACAGTTCTGTCTTAAAGTCTGTGATTATATATGGAGGAACTCTAACGAGCCATCAGCGGTCAAATCTTCAAGCTGGGTGCAATATTGTTGTCGCGACCGCGGTGCGATTCAAGGATTTTCTCGACCGTGGAATATTTGTCTTCTCGGGAGTCAGGTTTTAAGTTTTGGACGAAGCTGATCTAAATCATTTGGGCATTAAGCATACCTGATTTTGAACAACACCAGAAGAAGACGATCAGGAAACTCAAGTAATACCCAAAGCGCTGCTAGCAAGGGCAAAACGATATATTGCTTAGATCAAATGAAAGATGATTGCTCAAGTACGCAGTGACAGGAAACGGCTCGGTTTACCTTAAGCTATGACAAAGGTAAGATTGTAAGGTTGGTATACCCCGACGTACGGTACTGGCATGAAGTGCATAAGGAACAGTAACCTATGCAAACCAACTTGAGCTACGCGCTTTAAGTTCCCGAGATGGCATTCCTTAATAAATCGCCAGTATGTTCCAGTATCTGACTGTTATGGACCGCCAGATTCCTCTAATTAGTTGGCATCTACTAAATATGTTGGCGCTATCACATACCGGGGCGAATGGCGGTTTCGTATTGAACAGCGGCTATAGAACTTGCCATGCCGAGATCAAGTTCTGTGCAAATCGTAACCAGTTTATACGGGGGCACCAAACGGTGACATCTGTCGGGGGAAAAGTGAACGCCATCTAGTGGTCAGTACCACAGCTTGTAATGACTTAAATCACATGACAATGTGACAGAAAATCCAAATAAGGATTTTAAATCACGGTATAATCCTTTTTTAGCGGTTTGCAAGGAAATGATTTGGAAATTATGTTGCAGTTTACGACCAACAACCATTTGCTTAGCACCAGTAGGTAAGGAAAATTTTATTTGCATTTTGTAATTTTTTGCTAGGGTTTTGTTTGGTGAACTTGCAGATTTCAAGATAACTGCAAATGGTAGTCCCAAAATCAGAAGAATTTTGTCTGTCATCTTTACTACGTGAACTTTAAAAGGCCTTGTTATACCAAAGGGCGTCCAATGGAGAAATTGGGCTCCATTAACGATTCAAGTAGTTGACATTTACAACTAAATTGTTAATGTTTGAATTTTGTTGTATTTTCTTTTATTCAGACTCATTGATTCTAACAGCCTGGTTGCAAACTTTTAGCCATTGTGTTGTAATGAATGTATTTATAATCCAGTCTACAACACTTACAAAATGCCAAGGTACACAGTTATGTCTACGCTGAGACGTTTAATCTGACAATGTAGTTGATAATACTTCTTTTTTGCTATGTAATATGGCCATCAGTTGGTTTTTCAGTGTCGTCTATCCCTTTACCTTGTCTGCTTTTCCGCCTCACGATTCCATGCCGCTTAACACTAAACGCTCTAAAAAGAGAATTGACGAGTTCTCTTAAAAAAATTATCCATATTTTATGTGCGACTTTCATTTTTGGTTGTATATTAAGACAAAAGATGGCGCTGATGGACGTATGTTTTTCTATGACAAGTGAATCAGCAGTGAACTGTGAAACCGGTGTCTGAGTGTTTGTTTTATGTGTTACATTCCGAAGAAAAGTCTAATAAAATCTAATGGTATGGTTCGTATTTTCGAGTTTTCATTCTTCTGTGTACTTTTGAAGTGAATCACATTAAATGGATTATTTCTGTGCAAAAATTAGTCAGGTTGTCAGCTGCCATAGCCACAAACTTCTGCAATTTATTATTTTGCTTTCATCATGCTGCTCAATTGTTCATTGATAGTTATAAAATTTATATTTTGGCAGTCAGAATGATATGATATATATGATTCTGTTTTTAAGACGCAGCTCCTGAAACTTAAACTGCAAAGGATGCTGACGGTGAAGGACGGTCATAAACAACACAAGTCAAATGTGTTGGAACATCATAATTTCATTCTGCTACTCTTTGTCCATTCGTTGTGTCCTGTCTCGTCTGAGAAACACAGCATATGTGGTTTTGCAAACGCCAAACCATCACCATTTCCTCAGTCTTCTCATGATATCTACTGAGGAGTTCAAACGGTAAGATTTTATGTTGAGGAGTGAGGTATTATACTTATAATAAGTCAGTATGAAATTAATGTGACTTTGCCTTTTTTTAGCCTGTGGAATTAAAACTGCAAAGAATGCTGGCCCTGAAGGATGGTCACCAATGAAACAAAACTATGGATTGCAATGTGTCGTGACATTGTTATGCTCTTGGACCACTCATCGTTTCCTGTAAGTATTAATCTGGTAAAAAGCAGCCTGCTTCTCTATGTGTCAACGGTTAACAACCTCTATTTCAGCAGGCCGCCTTTTCATTGCTACTCCCCAGCCAACACATATCTTTCCTCCAGTCTTCGCCCGTCGCGCCTTCTTCGCCTCACACCGTCTTCGCCTCGCACCGTCATCACCTCGCAACGTCATCGCCTCGCCCGTCGCACCGTCGTCGCCTCGCCCGTCGCTTCGTCATCGCCTCGTCCGTCGTCTCGTGGTCGCCTCGTCATCGCCTCGTCCGTCGTCTCGTGGTCGCCTCGTCATCGCCTCGTCCGTCGTCTCGTCATCGCCTCGTCCGTCGTCTCGTGGTCGCCTCGTCATCGCCTCGTCCGTCGTCTCGTGGTCGCCTCGTCATCGCCTGTTCTTTATGGTATCTTTGTATTTTGCAGTGTTTTTGTTGTGCTAATTAACACGCTGGCTGCCACGCCCTTTTTCTCCCCTTTTTTTTTTAGCTTTATAGGGACGGGCCGCGCTGTTCTGCCTCATGGCCTATCTGCCATGAGGTGGAGCAGTTGCCACTGCCCAAGATTCGCCGAAAGGCGCTTAGGCAACGCACCAAAGGGACTCCCTTTTCTCGATGTGTGGTGGAGACCCGGGATGTGCGTTTCCACAACGGTCTCCACCATTGCATCAGCCCGGACTTGTCAGCGGACAGTCCCACTTGGTCGCTATATTTCCGATAGTGACGTAGTAAATGTAGTTGTTAGTGGCGTGGCAGCCAGCCTGTTAGTTAGTTATGTATGTATGTATGTATGTATGTCTTGTATTGTATTGTATTTGTAAATGTAAATATTAGTGGTGGATTTGAGGGAGGATGGAGGGACAATAAAAAATATATATATTTACTTCAATTGAGTTTTTATTTAGAAGTATATTTATCATCTGTATTGGGGATCGAACCCTTAACGTTTAGCATACCAATCCAATGCTTTACTATTACGCCAATTACAATGTTACTAACAACAAATTTTCTTCCTAAATATCCTTGTTTATACTGCAAAGGTAGATAGGCTTTAAAAATTGTATTATCTCATGTACAGTTCTAAATAGCTCAGTGGTAGAGCGTTTGACTGATATATAGAAGGTCTGAGGTTCGAATCCCAGGTCAAGGTGGCAAAAACAATTAAGGTAAATAAAAAAAAAAGTTGATTCATGTAAGGTGACAAAAACAAGAAAATCAACGCAAAAAAAAATTTGAAAAATGTAATGTGTGAACCCAGACATTGAAAGAAACAAATTTTGCAAAAAATATTTTATAAAAAAAATTTTATTGACAATTCTCTGCACATTACAATTATTTTTGCAACTTTAAAAAGGCACAATAGCCCTTTCAAAAGTTGCCGTCAACCCAGGCAGGGGGAGACACTGCCTTGTTGACCCACCGGGGAGATTACCCGGTGATTGGCTAAGAGAAGCCGGAAGAAGAGCCGAAGATTTGGAACATTTTTACAGGAGCGATTAACCTTTAGTTCGGATTTGTGGGCAGCCACGTCACCCTCCGTGAACACATCATCGGACGAAGCGGCACCCCACGTCCCCTTTCCGGCCAGAGCCCTCCAAACCTCGGTATATGTTGTTTTTATATATACCGTACAGTAGGGGCATGACCCCCTACGGGCTTATTATGAGTCAAGGGGAAACGGGGCTTCAGAAAAGAAGGGAGCCCAGATATGCACTTCAATTTTTTAAATATCAAATACCGTCTGGGGAATCCGAATTAAGTATAGCAATGTCATGTCATCCATCCAATCAATACAATTTATTCAGTGTCTTGCCCCAACCAAGAATCTTTTCAGATCCAATGTTACTATTAACCTATATTGAGAAAAGAAAAACAACACCGTTAAACACATCAATTGTTGATCATGGAACTTACATGACTCATAGATTCAACTTCTGGTGGAAGCTTGGGAAAGGACATACAAATTGCAGATTAACTTCATTGTATAAGGCTCTTGAATGATAAACTAGCACCTGTAGAATGTTGCATTGTTGATAGTTGTGTTCCCAGTACATGAAAATCCTTTCCTATTGGATAAAATTTTTTTTGGTAGATAAGACCTGGTTGGCAAAAAGGAGGAGAAATTCTTTGTCATAAATTCAAAATTATTTGAAGAAAAATCCTTTCATACCTAAAGAGTCCATGTATGATGTTCATCTCTGCAATAGCAGCAAAATTAAAACATCTTTAGGGCCATTTAAGTACCCAGTTTCCCCAACACTCTGAACGTAAAGGACAAGTTGTTCTTTAGACAGAGAAGCAGAATTATTTGAGGCTTCTAGCTGTGACAGAACTATAAAGGATTGCTGTTGTACTGGACTCATTAACACAAGATGGTACTTCTCATTAGGCAATTTGCATTACTCTATTAATTTACCTCACACCTTACGGTAATGCACTCTCAGTGTTTTTTCATCTGTAGGCTCACTCTTCCATCCTGTAACACTTCCAGACTTGATTTGATCCCCCGTTAAAATCTGTGAATGCAAAATAATAGCATTAAAAATACTTTTTCGATAGACAAAAAACCGAAAAGTACCTAATCCATGTTTCATGTTGAACTTGTGCCATTTCTGGGTTTCTGTACCACACCCATTTTCGGCCCAAATACGTTCCCACAATTGTTCAGTTCCTTCACTGCATGAGCTTATTACTAACGATTCTTTTAGTGCAGCACTAACAGAATTTAAATTTAACACACTGTCAGGTGGTGGACTGAATAACTAAGCAGTAAATAATTGTTTTTTAAAATTCTATACTTATTTTGAATTCTTATTTGAAAACTTTAGGTACCTGGCTGTGTTCGCCTAATGCCAACTCATCCTTACGTTCAGTTAGAGATGAGTTTTGAAAAACCTCCTTCACTGTTTGGAAACTGTTCCGTTCCAATTTGTTCTTTTCCCCTAGCTGAGCTTGAAGACTCAAAATTTGTGTGTAACGGATCGCCATACTATGTATGTATGGCAATCCGTTTTACATGAAAAAAAAAAAAAAAAAAAATGGCGGTAGAAAAAAAAAAAAAATCGCATTTTTTTTTTTTTCCGCCATTTTTTTTTTTTTTTTATTCATTTTTTTCGTTATTACAGGCATGGAAGCAATTTGAGTTAATTGTATCCCATTAGCAGTTAATTTTGAGTCTTCAAGCTCAGCTAGGGGAAAAGAACAAATTGGAATGGAACAGTTTCCAAACAGTGAAGGAGGTTTTTCAAAACTCATCTCTAACTGAACGTAAGGATGAGTTGGCATTAGGCGAACACAGCCAGGTACCTAAAGTTTTCAAATAAGAATTCAAAATAAGTATAGAATTTTAAAAAACAATTATTTATTGCTTAGTTATTCAGTCCACCACCTGACAGTGTGTTAAATTTAAATTCTGTTAGTGCTGCACTAAAAGAATCGTTAGTAATAAGCTCATGCAGTGAAGGAACTGAACAATTGTGGGAACGTATTTGGGCCGAAAATGGGTGTGGTACAGAAACCCAGAAATGGCACAAGTTCAACATGAAACATGGATTAGGTACTTTTCGGTTTTTTGTCTATCGAAAAAGTATTTTTAATGCTATTATTTTGCATTCACAGATTTTAACGGGGGATCAAATCAAGTCTGGAAGTGTTACAGGATGGAAGAGTGAGCCTACAGATGAAAAAACACTGAGAGTGCATTACCGTAAGGTGTGAGGTAAATTAATAGAGTAATGCAAATTGCCTAATGAGAAGTACCATCTTGTGTTAATGAGTCCAGTACAACAGCAATCCTTTATAGTTCTGTCACAGCTAGAAGCCTCAAATAATTCTGCTTCTCTGTCTAAAGAACAACTTGTCCTTTACGTTCAGAGTGTTGGGGAAACTGGGTACTTAAATGGCCCTAAAGATGTTTTAATTTTGCTGCTATTGCAGAGATGAACATCATACATGGACTCTTTAGGTATGAAAGGATTTTTCTTCAAATAATTTTGAATTTATGACGAAGAATTTCTCCTCCTTTTTGCCAACCAGGTCTTATCTACCAAAAAAAATTTTATCCAATAGGAAAGGATTTTCATGTACTGGGAACACAACTATCAACAATGCAACATTCTACAGGTGCTAGTTTATCATTCAAGAGCCTTATACAATGAAGTTAATCTGCAATTTGTATATCCTTTCCCAAGCTTCCACCAGAAGTTGAATCTATGAGTCATGTAAGTTCCATGATCAACAATTGATGTGTTTAACGGTGTTGTTTTTCTTTTCTCAATATAGGTTAATAGTAACATTGGATCTGAAAAGATTCTTGGTTGGGGCAAGACACTGAATAAATTGTATTGATTGGATGGATGACATGACATTGCTATACTTAATTCGGATTCCCCAGACGGTATTTGATATTTAAAAAATTGAAGTGCATATCTGGGCTCCCTTCTTTTCTGAAGCCCCGTTTCCCCTTGACTCATAATAAGCCCGTAGGGGGTCATGCCCCTACTGTACGGTATATATAAAAACAACATATACCGAGGTTTGGAGGGCTCTGGCCGGAAAGGGGACGTGGGGTGCCGCTTCGTCCGATGATGTGTTCACGGAGGGTGACGTGGCTGCCCACAAATCCGAACTAAAGGTTAATCGCTCCTGTAAAAATGTTCCAAATCTTCGGCTCTTCTTCCGGCTTCTCTTAGCCAATCACCGGGTAATCTCCCCGGTGGGTCAACAAGGCAGTGTCTCCCCCTGCCTGGGTTGACGGCAACTTTTGAAAGGGCTATTGTGCCTTTTTAAAGTTGCAAAAATAATTGTAATGTGCAGAGAATTGTCAATAAATTTTTTTTTATAAAATGTTTTTTGCAAAATTCTTTTCTTTCATCGTCTGTGTTCGCTTTGTTCACACATTACATTTATCAACTTTTTTTTTTATTTAGCTTGCTCAATTCATTTTTATGGTTTTTGCCACCGTTGTATCGCTTATCTGTTAGTATTCAATTAGTATTTATTACACTTCTTGAATTCTTGAACTTAGACAAGGAAGAACGTGTAATACCTGGATATTTTCTGAAGTAATTTTATACTTATATATTGTTTTTTCTGGTATGGGAATCGATCCCCAGACATTCAGCGTGCAACGCCGATGCTCTAACATTGAGCCACGAGATATATCTATCATATTATATCTATTATCGCATATCATATGTTATAGTCTAGGATGTTTATGTAGTCTTTCACAAGTATATATTTATCTTTTTACAGCTTTCATAAGGTTCATAGCTCTGTGGTAGAGCATTCAGCTGCGGTAACTGTTACCCTGGGTTCAAACCTTAGTAGATGTATAAAGATCTACGTTTCAATTTTATTCAAAGTGTAAATGCAAATCCGCAAGTGACTAGAAAAAAGCTAACCTGACATCATATGATTCATGGCTCATTGGTAGAGCATCGGCGCGATATGCCGAACATCCAGGGTTCGATCCCTGGATAATAATTGAATGCTAACAGATAAACGAGAAAACATGGAAACAATGCTTACCATCAAAGGTGGCATAAACAATAAAGGTGAATTGAGCAAGCTAACTAAAAAAAAGTTGATAAATGTAATGTGTGAACAAAGCGAACACAGACAATGAAAGAAAAAAATTTTGCAAAATATATTTTATAAAAAAAATTTTATTGACAATTCTCTGGACATTACAAATATTTTTGCAACTTTAAAAAGGCACAATAGCCCTTTCAAAAGTTGCCGTCAACCCAGGCAGGGGGAGACACTGCCTTGTTGACCCACCGGGGAGATTACCCGGTGATTGGCTAAGAGAAGCCGGAAGAAGAGCTGAAGATTTGGAACATTTTTACAGGAGCGATTAACCTTTAGTTCGGATTTGTGGGTAGCCACAGAGCCCTCCGTGAACACATCATCGGACTAAGCGGACATCCACGTCCCCTTTCCGGCCAGAGCCCTCCAAACCTCGGTATATGTTGTTTTTATATATACCGTACAGTAGGGGCATGACCCCCTACGGGCTTATTACGAGTCAAGGGGAAACGGGGCTACGGAAAGGAAGGGAGCCCAGATATGCACTTCAATTTTTTAAATATAAAATACCGTCTCGGGAATCCAAATTAAGTATAGAAATGTCATGTCATCCATTCAATCATTACAATTCATTCAGTGTCTTGCCCCAACCAAGAATCTTTTCAGATCCAATGTTACTATTAACCTATGCTGAGAAAAGAAAAACACCATTAAGCATCTCAATTGTTGCTCATGTGACTTACATGACTTATAGATTCAACTTCTGGCAGAAGCTTGGGAAAGGCCATACAGATTGCAGATGAAAATCATTGTATAAGGCTCTTGAATGATAAAATAGCACCCCTAGAATGTTGCATTGTTGATAGTTGTGTTCCCAGTATGCTGAAAATCCTTTCCTATTGGATAATTTTTTTTTCAGATTAGACATGGTTGGCAAAAAGCAGGAGAAATGCTTTGTCATAAATTCAAAAAATTTTCAAGAAAATTCCTTTCATACCTAAAAGTCCATGTATGATGTAGAATTATGAAAGCAGAATTATTTGAGGCGTCTAGCTGTGACAGAACTATAAAGGATTGCTGTTACACAGGATTCATTCACACAAGATGGTACTTCTCATTAGACAATTTGCATACTCTATTACTTTACCTCATACCTTAATGGTAATGCACTTTCAGTGTTTTTCAACTGTAGTCTCACTCTTCCATCCTGTAACACTTCCAGACTTGACCCCCCACTAAAATTCTGTGAATGCAAAATATTAGCATTAAAAATACTTTTTCGATAGACAAAAAACCGAAAAGTACCTAATTCATGTTTTATGTTGAACTCGTGGTATTTCTGTGTTTCCGTACCACACCCATTTTCAGCCCAAATACGGTCCCACAATTGTTCACTTCCTTCGCTGCATGGACTTATTACTAACAATTCTTTTAGTGCAGTACTAACAGAATTTAACTTTAACACGCTGTCAGGTGGTAGACTGAATAACTAAACAATAAATAATTGTTTGTTAAAATTCTATACTTATTTTGAATTCTTATTTGAAAAGTTTAGGTACCTGACTGTGTTCGCCTAATGCCAATTCATCCTCATGTTCAGTTAGGGATGAGTTTGGACAAACCTCCTTCACTGTTTGGAAACTGTTCCGTTCCAATTTGTTCTTTTCCCCTAGCTGAGCTTGTAGACTCAAAATTTGAGCTACAAAACACAAATGAATAAAAGCAAATAAATAGAATCATTACATATTAGGCCTTACCATCCTTAGCTTTGCTGTTATCTAATATTTTGTGTTGTTCCAATAATTGGGCCTGCAGCTTCATAATTTGATCTAATAAACAATAATTAATAATTGAAAACCAATATAATAATGTTTATACTTACCATCCTTTTGTTGTATTATCTTATCCATTTTTCAATTGTTCCTCCAGCCACGCTACTGAACTAACTGCGAATGGCATCCAATGGACTAAAATTGCCTACGGCAGTAATAACGAGTCTGAGCGGTAGATGGCTACGTGTCGGAAAAAAAGAAAAAAGTGTGATTTTTTTTTTTTTTGGCGAATTTTTTTTTTCTGTAAAACGGATTGCCATACATAGCAGTAAACAGAAAAAAAGCCACTATTTTTTATTCTTATTTTGGGTAAGACGGATTGCCATAGATGTATTTCAAATTTTTTTTGTTACTTTTAAATAAAATTTTTTTTTTTGCTACCTTTGGCGATCTAGCACCCGAATTTGAACTATCCGTCTTCGAATAAGTTGTCTGCTACAGATTTTCTTTATCGGACGGGTAATTTAAAGTGTAACACAGGACTTGGACAGAACAGCTTTATTATCATTTGGGAAACCTTTCGTTGGACACTTGCTGTTCACAACACAGGTTGCGGAGAACTGAAGACACCATATAGTTAAAAAAAAAACTACTACTAAGCCTTTCCATTATTGTCTCTACAATTTGAGTGCAACATTTTCATGACCCAATGGTTTTCATTATCACAGAAATAATATATTCAATAAAAGCTTCGAGGGTAAACTGATGGCGCCAGGTTTTACAAGAACGAAGAGTTAAGTTGATCACCTGTTGGTCAGTAAACAAATTTCATACGTTCTCTCACAAACTAATCGAATTTCAGCAAAGGTCCGCATCTTATCCGAGGGATTGTTTACCGAAAGAATACAGTAAGCTTACTTTGTCCGTTTCTCCGCGTTTTGTGGCGTTTAAATTAATAATACTATGTAACTTGCCAAACAAGTTGAATTTAATAAACAAAACAAAACTAAATAAATAAAGATATCATCAAAAATGTTTTTTTTTTTTTTTTTTTTTTTTTTTTTCGGGACTCCGGTGAGAGAGTGGGAAATAGTAAAGGCCATTCATGCAATAAGTAAAAAGTGGCACATCGTCTGGGAACTCTAGGACAAAAGCAGTCGTCCTAATCGATGGCAACCAACAGTGTTACTAGGATGTATTGGCATCCAAACGCCGATTACGATTTCAAGGATAAATGAGCATTATTACATTTCAAATATCAGGTACAGAAGAAGAAGTATCTTACGAGGACACCTGGAAGTAAATACGCTTGTTACATTTCAAACACCCAAGTTTTTAGCGACCTTATGGCCTCAAACAAAAGAGAAAGTGAAAGCAAACAAAAAAAAAAAAACAAAAACAGCTTATAATTATACATGTACAAATTAACGAATGGATTGTCAGGCACTGGGTGTGTTCAATTATCGATCATTGTGCTTTACACTGCGATCTCTAACCAAGATCAAGTTGGTTGTTGGTGACTGACTACGAAAAGAGAATTCAACGATTTATTTACAGATGATCCCTGCACCAATCTATAGATTTTCAGCCGAACGTGCGCACGATGGGCGAGCAAGAACGAGAGAAACGAACAAGCAAGTTGCCGACATCAGGTACTTGCGTGCACAGTAAGGACGGGGTCTGCACTGTGTTGCGGAACCGTCAAAACTTGGCGCAGCCGCTGCCAAAACAACTTTTGACCTTCAGGGTCACTCCGCCATTCGAGGTAAGTCCTCGTGCTCATTAAATAACGGAGGCCGGCATTCTGCTGCTGTTTCGGCACCTCCTCCAAGAGGACGAGGACAAGAGCATTGCGACGCTCCGATTCGAGCAAACGATGGTGTGACAAGTCCAGCTCGAACTGACACCATTTGCTTTCCACGTAGCCGCGAGACAGAACGATCACCACCTGAGGAAGAGATAGAGAAATGGAGCGATGCGAACCTAAACGCTGCAAAAACTGACGTCTAGTAGAGTACCTTGCGACTTTTGGCGATATTCTCGATGATATTTTCAGTGATGCGTTGGCCAACGGTGAAATCTCGGTCGTGTATGCACAGACGAAAGGGTTTGAAGTGCTCATCTACCAAAATGTTATAGTAAAGCGAGAGAGAAAAAGGGCCAAATATTTGAATGAGGCAAACACACTCACTTGTTGAATCGACAGTGTCTGACGACTCTTTGGATCGCTCCAATTGGGGGACCAAATGGGTATAGACCCAGGGTCGATCCTGTTCATTGAACGATATGAAAGCGTCGTACTCGAATTCGCTGTCGTTGTCGATAGCCACGTCGCTGCTGGAAGAGCCACCGAAGGGCAGTTGTTGTCGCACGTGATACCATTTGCCGTGTCGCTGATTGCGCTTGCAATAGCAGCTCGTCATGATGGCCACCAAAGTGATGACGATGATGACGGCACCGACGACTGACGACACGACCGTCGCTGTTTCTTTGTCATCCGTTGGCTGCGGAGTGGTAACGGCATCACTGTAGCACTGGAACTCTTCTTCGGTCATCAGAGGGATTTCCTTCAAAACGAATGGCTCCGCCGATGTGTCGGTGCAAGTGTAGGCGCCCCTAACCTCCCAATTGATAACTGTCGTGTTGGTCGAATTCGCCAGCTGTTGCAAAGCCAGAATCTAAAATGTCAATTCAAATGTACGAGTTAGGAACTAGGCGGGCGACACAACAAAGAAAAAGAAAAAAATCGCTGTCTTCCACACGTGAACACCGACTTTGCGCACGATGTGCGGTCTCTATCAAACATCGCAGCTCATAGTAGCGCTCGTTACTAACGAAATACTTGGTGACATGTCTTGACAGAAACTTGCCGTCAGACGGCTCTCGTTCGTTCCAAGGATCGTCCATCACGCTCTACCAATGCGGGATAGAGGTGTCACGTTGTAGGCATAAGAGCAAACCAGCGCCGCCAGTGCAGAGACCACTGAAAGGCATTGAACAAACTTCGAGCGACAAGTGAGAAACGTAAACAGACGGACATTTTACCTGACAGTTGCAGATGAGGGCGTTATCGCTCAAGTCAATGGCAGCAATCCTGGAAAACTCGTCGAACGTCTGATTGGGTAAAAACTGAATTTTGTTGTCAGAGAGGGAGATGGCGGCCGTGGCGGGCATGTAGGCCGTCGTCCCGTAGTCCCACGTGTGTAGCTGATTGCCGCTCAGGTGCAGTAAATAGAGTTGCGTCAGGTTGGCCACCAAGTTGGGCGTAAATTGGTTGATGCTATTTCTCGTCAAGTAGAGCATGGCCAAATTTCGCATGCCGCGAAACGGCTGGTATGCGTAGTCGGCGTCGACCGGAAAATCCAGCAAACAATTGTCCAGGAAAAGTAGCTGGGTATTCGCGAGGCCGGCGGAGAACTGGTGCGACAGCGTCGCGATCGGGTTGTTGCCTAGGTCCAGCATGGCCAGTTGAGTCAGGGGCGAGAACAAACGAGCAGGGATTTCAGCCAGTCCAGAGTCGCGCATTTGCAGAATGGTCAGCTTGTTCAGGCCCTTAAAGGCTTCCGACGAAAAGTTTTTGGAATCGAGTTTCATCGAGTTCATGTCGAGCCAAACGAGTTCCGTCATTTCGGCAAAATTGTCCTTGGACATGACGAACGAGCCGCTCATCTTGGGATTCTGTCTGACGCTCAACAGCTGCAGCGACGAGGGAAAAGTACCTGGAGCCACTTGCGTCAGCTGATTCTTGCCCATGTAGAGGTAGGCCAGCTGAGGCATGTTCTCGAAGGCCGTGGCGTTCACCACCGAGATGCTGCACGTTTCAAGAATGAGAAATCTCAAATTCGAAAACGTAATGCCCGGCCACAGGTTGCCGGTTAAGAGAAAGTACAAGTTTCCCGACAAGTTGATCGTCTTCAGCGACGAGGACACGTTCTGCAGCAAAGGCACAGGCACTTTTTGCACCAGATGATTGTAGCCAAGCCCCAACTGTATGATGCTGGGAGGTAGAATCGGCGTCCTCGTGTTGTGCGCGAATACCGAGCTCAACTTCGGATTGTTGTAGAAATCGACGTGCAACAGCGAAGTCAGCGGCTCGAACGCATCTTTGCGTTTGTTTTCGATCCAAACATAAAAAAAAACAAAAAAAAAAAAAAAACAAAAAAAACAAAACAAAAAATCATTATAATGATGAACAAAATATCAAGTTATAATCACGTTGCTTATCGTGAATCACGCGGACAAAGTTAGAAAGGGTAGGACGTAAAGTCAACAACAAGTTCCTCCTGAAGAATCATCAACTTAAGGAAAAGAGTACGTGGAGTCAAGAGTCTAAGAATAGAAAGGGACGAGAAGCTTAACTTGAGGAGGCCGGCCCTCGGTGTACGCTGCCAACACAACGGCAAACAATGCTAGCTTCCGCATTATTGAATAGGTGCAATGGGGCCGCAGTAGAAACTTGTGGCATTGCTAAGCCAAAACTAGCAAAGCCTGAATCAAAAGGCGTTGATTTCACCTTTCATACTTGCATACTTGTCAAACATTGATCGCCTACGACTTACCGCACAGCTCCGTCGATTTGTACAACGATCACGATGCGAGTGCGTGCCCGTTCGAGTCTCTCGCCTGATTCGATAGTTGATTCGTAATGGTACGGACTGTTTGTTAGCAAATGACGGTAGGCCTATCAGCAGTTTGGCAACGGATTTCACCCTTCGGTACAGGATGCTATCTAGCAAGCTCGTCATCTGTTTATCTAAACCTTAAACGTTGAACGTAAAGTGAAATAGTTGCCATGTCAGTGGAGACGAAATTGAGGGTCAAGGCGTCAATCGTGCTATCGGAATCGGCCGACGTAACAAATGCAACATGACATTTCCTTATAACAAATACTGGTGTAACAACGCACTCGTCTTATCGAAAATTCCATTTAGCTCAAAAAGGAACTCGACTCAAAAGAGCAAAAAAAAAAAAAACAAAAAACAAAAAACAAACCAACAAACATGAAAATGTAAGACAGGATGATTTCTTTGCAACGTACCTGGATCAATGTAACTGATGTCGCACGACTTGAGATTAAGCTCTTCGATGGGCGACTGGCCCAGCTGCCAAAAGACGTAGCGATTGAGCGCGCCGAGCGGATTCTCCGACAGGTCCAGATGAATCAGTTTCGGCAAGACACACGTGTCGTCCGCAGGCGGGTCCTTGAACGTTCCCGTCAAGTCAATCTGATTGTCCCGCAGAGACAACACGACCAGCGTGTCCAATCCGTCAAAGGCCCGCCAATCCAGCGACTCGATCGAATTGTGCTTGATCGACAGAGTGAGCAGGCTGGTAACGTTGTCGAAGGCGCCCCTCTCGATGACGTAGAGTTGAGGATTCGAATCCAAACTCATGTCGACGAGGTCCATTTGATGAAAATCGCCGCTCTCCACGACTTGGACGCTCGTGTTGTTCAGCTGGAAGACGGAGAGCGAAAGGTGGCGCGGCAGATCGGCCGGAACTCTGGTCAGCGACGTGTCGTTGCATACGAGATAGCCAGGTGGGTCGCTTTCAAAGTGGCAACCGGACGGCACGTCCACTTCGCAAGCGTCGAATTGGGCAGGATACGAGTTGGACGTGTCGTAGAAATCGTACGAGAAGACGTCAGAGCCATCCTCGTAGGTGATGGAAGGCGACAGCAAATCGGAATAGGCGTCGATGCTGTCAACAGGAGGGTTCAACCCATCAGAATGAGCGTAGGCCATTGGCCACCGATGTCGCGCAGAAGACGTAGCTCCTCGCGATCGACAAGTGGAGGAATCGACTACGTTGACTTCCTCGATCTTCACTGGCTCCGTTACGTCCTGTTCTTGAGCAACATCCGCCTGGAAGGAAGACGAGATTCCGGGAAGAACAACAGTGCCGTAAGGCCTGCTGTCACTGTGCTCAGATAAAGCGCGCCGGCTTGTGGCCGTATCGGATTCGAGCCAGTAAGCCAAAGTTGATGGGACGCGCATTAATCCGTCTGATCCAACCCACGCCGGAATGTTCCCTTTTTCCACATCTCGGAATTGATTGCTTTGCTGGAGTAATTGGATGGAAGACGACGACGGCTCAATACTCTTCTTCTGTTCGGCGTTTCTTCCGGCATCCGCTTCACTTTTCCATTGGAAAATTGGCACGAACGACGCCGTCTCACCGGGACAAGAAAAAATGATGCACCCAACGGTGGTGAAGAAGAAAAGCCTCACTAAACTAAGCCCATTCATTTTTCTTTCTTTTTCTTTTTCTTTTTCTTTTTTTTACTCCCTTTCTTTCAGGAAATTGTTGCTTGATTACGATACAGGAGCGAAAGTGACGTCCGTTCTAGCATGTTCTCTCACAGCGCAAGGCAAGCATGCTGCGTCGTGGCAGCTATGGACGTCGGCCAGTCGAGTCGAGTCTTATCGGCAAAACCAAGTAACGTCACACGTTAACGTTCAATTTTCTACAGCCTTTAGATTGCAAAGAAACGGTTCAAGCCTTTTTACAGGCACGACAAATCTCTTGTTTTCTACGGGTCGTAAAAAAAAAAAACCCCAAAACAAACAAAAACCGAAACGGGAAATAACTGGTAACTTTGGGAACACAGCGGCTCAAATTCTTCAATGTCAACTTACTAAGGAACGTGCGATTCGCACGAGCGACAGTCGGATAGGCAACGCAAAAAGGGGACACTCGAGCGAAAAGGAAATCAATTGGAAACAATGGAACACGACGCTGCTGTTCTACACGTTATTGATGTAGGACGACGCGTCGGAGCGAAAAGACGAGAACGCACAATATGGTTCGTCAAATCCTGCAGCTGTTGTCTGTATGGACTATCAACGTCTAGACTCCCACAGTTATGTATATGTGCATTTTTCGTTTTTTTCTTTCCCCTTTTTGGCTTCTTTCTCGCCACCCACTGAAACTAAGCCTGACCTGCCCCCCCACCCCCCCCCCCCCACGTAAACCCGTCAAAATATCTAATAGATATTCATTTTTCAGTTCTTTTTTTTTTTTTTCGGTTGTTGTTGTTGTCGCCCGTTAGGGATTGTGATTGATAACGGTAGGTGGGAGACGACTTCAGTGGGATATCGAAGCCGAGCCTCCTGATAGTGATTGGTAGAACTAAAGAAAACGCAACGTTTTCACCACTGAAAGCAATAGTCAAATGAAAAACGAAAACTGAGAAAACATTGCATGCGAAATGGTGAAAGTAAACGAGTCACTGCAAAAGACATGGCGTTCAATTAGATTTGTTTTCTCTCCCAACGGAGAGCACGAGTCAATCACTAGGCGAAATATCGAGAAGGAAAGAAGAATAGATTGAAAAATTGCGTCCACGTCAAAGATTAAAAAGCAGAATGTGAGACGCATTAAAGTAATCTTATCAGTACATCACCCAGTATCTTATACCCAATAACCTTTTGCAAACAGGATTTATTGGGCACGAGTACATTTTCCTGGCCGTACTTCTCATAAAAAATGAGGTTTCGTTAGTTCAAACAAAAGGACGCAAAAGGACGCAAAAGGACAAATGAAAATTATTGTTTCTTTTCAATAATAAATTATCGCACTGAAAGTGACCCGCCTCCCTCCCTCCCTTTTTTATTTTCGTGGATCAAAACAGAAAAAGAGATAACTGAACTGCCATATCAACGCTTCGGTTTCCGTATTAAGATACCCGTTTTAGATATTCCTGTTACACAGTTGTTCTTTCTATGCTAGTTTAATCGCCTCAAGTCGTTTGAAAGATGTTATCTTTGGACTAGCGCCATCGTCCTTCCGTGCCAATACACAAACAAAGTTGTACTACAATTATTATTATTAACACGAATGGTTTACGACCGCTTCGAACAGTTGGGCGCCAAACGGTACGTGCGGATAGCGTAGACGGCCAAGACATTGTTTATTCCACTTCAATCGACCCCATTCTCTTTCGCTCTTTCGCTCTTTCGCTCTTTCACTCTTTCACTCTTTCACTCTCTCTCACACACGACTGTACAGCACGGAATATATCGAAAGCGGGTGGAGGTGCCAACTACACAACAACTAGCATCAACAGCAACCCCAGCGCACGCCCGATGCTTACTCTCCTTGTTTGACGGACAGCTCGGACAGCTCGGATGGCTCGCGAGGTGTCGGTGAATGGAATTTCCCACTTTGGTTTCTTGTTTGTCCATGCAAAGCAAAATGGGAAGGGATGGATGGATGGACGCTTACATTTTGGCACACGACACGAAGAGGGAAATTGCAACTGCGGAGATGAACCGTGTGTGCCGTCAAACAAGTTCCCTCTTCAGTCTGTCGAACACGCAACCGCACATGAATACATAGGGATCGTAAGGTCGATACGTGAGACGGGCTACGATACGTGAGACGGGCTACGACGCGTTTCGTATGACCGATCGTAACGGCGAATTTCATCCGGACCAAAAAGCGACCACAACGAAAATGAGTTAGCAATGGCGTTTCCAATTCCCTTGCCGAGACGTTTGGTCTGACGAACGCGCTACGTGTTTTGCACCGAACAAAAATGATTATTTTTTTTTTTTTTTTTTTTTGGGGGGGGGGGGGGGGGGGGGGGGGGGGGGGCAAAGTGTGCCGTGTTTGAAAACCATTTGTCCACGGCCTCGCGATGATTTACTGGAGCCAACGGAATGTAAAAAAAACACACACACTCACACACACACACACACACACACACACACACACACACACACACACGCAGCACGAGAAAAAAAACAAACAGAAGAAGAATGAAATGGTGGCTGTTGGAATGGGATCGTTTCACAAAGCATTGGGGCAGCCGATTCGCAACTGTTTCACGGCGAAACGAACGTGTTGCCGCAAGAGGGATTCTCCTTGCTCGACATCCTTGGGCGGCTGATAATCCGGATGGCGGTATCCGTTGAGAAAGTGGCAAGTGCCTTCGACATCGGCTGGGAAATTCTTGGGAAGACAGTCGCGTGGCCTCGCTTCCGTTTCAAAGACGGGCGTTTCTTTGATCAGTCTGAGACGGACGTGACCGGTCGCGGCGCGATGAATCCAAATCAAAAGCGGAAACAAGAAGAAAAGCCAATTTGAAATGCGTGATTGAACAACTGCCACTAACCCGACGAGCGATGGCAATGGAACCAGTTTTTTTTTTTTTTTTTAATTTCCCCTTTAATTTAAAATTAATTGGAATGAATACGAGCAGAAATTCATCGAAAATGGTTGGATAAATTCGTCCACTAAAAACGACACGATGCGACAGACACCCACCCCCCCCCCCCCCACAGACGGCCCTTGTTTCATTTCTACCGCTAGATGGGCAGCACCTTATTAACGTCGCCAGGTGCCACTTTACTTCAAAAACAGTCGGCACGGCATCCCCCTTCCCTCCCTTAGCGCTGCAGCTTACAGTTATCTCATTTCGAACTTAAAAAAAAAAAAAAAAGCAAAAGGAAAGAAAAACCCGATAGACGTTGCGACGTTGTAAAAATGTAAAAGAATAAACATGAAGGGAGGACTCACTGGTATGTAGACGGACTGATGTTGGTACGGAACGGGACGCTAGTCGATTCAAACTTGTTGGCCAGGGTGACGTTGTTGCCAAAGAGGCAATACCTGAATGGGTGATGTCAAAGTAGAGGAAGAAACGAACAAAGAACAAGACAGAAACAAAAATTAAGTCGATTGCAAAGTCGAAGATATGAGAAAGTCAACGTTTACCTTGGCATCTTCCGTCCGACGACGCCAGCCAAAACTGTTCCCGTGTGCAGTCCGATGCGCATCTTGACAATTCGATACAGCCAAACGAAGAAATTCAGAGAATAGAAACTCAATCAGATTTAGGGCAAACCTCGTTAAGCGTCTCTCTCTCTCTCTCTCTCTCTCGTCGTTGCTCGCTGCGTTCGCCATTGTCATCAGCATATATATATACTGTATATCTCGTGAAAGAAAAAGTCGATACACGACTAATTTGGCCAATCGATAAAAACATAAATGGCAACAGCCACCCGATCAGGGACACATGGCCGTGTGTCTAAGGCGACCAAGAAGGGAGAGGGCGAAAATGCACTGAACAATGGCCACTCACCTGAATGGGCTGTCCGTCGTGAGTCTGGTGGAAACGGCAAGCTTCCAGCATGCAAAGTGCCATCCAAGCGATTTGTTGTGCGTGAGTGGAACTGACGCGATGCAGACCGCCGGCGGCGCAGTAAGCGTCTCCTATAGTCTCCACCTATGACGAGATGGTTCATCAAACGCATCGTGCAAAAAAAAAAAAAAAAAAAGAAAACAAAACAAGCCCACTTTGACATAGGGACGAAAAGCAGGAGCAGAGGGCCAGTTACCTTGTAAATGTCGAGATCGCCGCAGAGAACGTCGAATTGAGTGTAGAGCGACTGGAGGAGGCTGATGATTTCCATTGGAGTGGCAGTGGCGCAAATGGCGGTGAATCCGACCAAGTCGCTAAAAAGCATCGTCACATTATCGTGGCTCTGTGCTTCGATCGATTCGCCTGTGACAACGTTGTCCACGATGGGACCCACGCCAGCCAGCCAGACACCAGCATCCGTTTGAGAGGTGCCAAAAAGAAACCCCCCCCCCCCAAAAAACAAAACAAAAAAAAAAAAACATATCAAAGGAGAACACATGAAGAAAAAAGATAGGAAAAAACAAAAACAAAAATGGAGAATAACGACTCGTATGAACGACGAACGTTAGCCATTGGTTTGCGTTAACAAATCAACATGAACCGTACTAGAAAAGATAAGCGTCAATAATGCGCCGTCTCCTATTCTTCCCTCACCATTTCTCGTCGCATTTCCTCTTTTCATTTCGGAGCATGGAACGAACGACATCCTTTGCAGCCATTCCCTTTTTCGGGCTCTCTGTTTATCTGCATTGTCCTTGTTGGATGGAACGCCAAGCGGCTGGCAATATCAGAGCATAGGAATATAGAAGGACCAAGTGCTTGCTTGCGACGTATAGCCTTCTCCCTTTCCTGCCCGCTAAGAGCATCGTCCTCCAGCTAAGTGGATGGCATGTCGTATCGTCATCGACAGGGACCAGCGACCGGTCGACCAATCCTTTCGATTCAGATACGTGATCCCTTTTCCACTTGCTCATCGCAAACTCGCCCGTCTTCCTCCAGTTCTTTTTCGTCCTCGTGTCTTGCCCCCGCTGTTCGTCTACGGACAAGGCACGCACACGTCGGCACACAAAGGAGCACTACAATGGCTGACTGTATCCAGCCAAGTAAAGCCCAGTTCTCATCAAGTAAAAGTAATGCGACGACCCGAGCTACATCTCTACTTTCGTTCCTCTTCGCATCGCAAAAGGAAGTGAAAACGTTAGAGAACGCATCTTCTTGGTTATCAACAACAGACGAGTCGTACGTCTAACTTAGTTGCCCTCCTTTTCTTAGCAAGGATGACCTAAACTGCTATTCCAATCGATTGCCTAATCCCGTTCTCACATCAGAAACGGTCGTATTTTTATTTTTTTTATTTTTACTTGTGCATCGACACAGCAGAGGGCCAAGTGATCATTGTCCTCGCGAAGCCAATATCCCTCACACGTTTTCAAAGTTTGAGATTTTAAAAAGGAAATGGAAGAAAACCGAGTGGGGAATCGTTCATTAAAAAATTGGGAACCTTTGATCGGTGGCTTGTTCAACTTCAAATAGCAAAGTATGTTAAGATCCGGAATTCTCCACGAGAATTTGTCGGTAACCAAAAAATGAGAAAATACTACGCATTCAGACATGGATGAGGTTGAAAGAAGAAGTGAGCCGTCATTTGTCTAAAAATCATCTTGTAGGTGGATCCTTACTTCCTTTTTTAATCTCGGGCAACCACAGTTGGTCCAATGTTGGTAAGAGGAGGAGGAGGAGGAGGAGGAGAAGAAGAAGAAGAAGAAGAAGAAGAAGAAAAAAAAAAAAACCTTTTGATTCTTCGTGCATGAATTCAAACGAGAAAGTAAATCGTTCACGATTGGCTGAAGAGAGGTATAAAAAAAGGAGCCCTAAAATCGATTTTGGTCTAGTTTAATTATTTACAGACGAAAAAAGTGGGCGAAAAAGAAGGGTGGAAGTTGTGAATTTAGGCGGTCAACTTTTTTTTTTTTTTTCCCCTCACAACATTGATCGAAACGGACGAAAAAAACGTCTGCGCACGCATCCGCACAAATCTAATCAACTCAAATCTTGATGGATTTGTTAGGATGAATGAAACTTTTCGAATTGCCTTTGCGTTTGATCAAAACCTTTTCCGGTTTATCACATCTTTTGAATCAACCATTGGAACTAACTGGCTGCCATCTGCATAGTCACTGAGCTATAAAAAGATGGGGGGGGGGGACGTTGATGGGCCGCTTTGCCATGCATACAGAAATGATAACTTACCCAACCAAAGCCTCTTGGCGATATCGGGCGGGAAGATGAGATGGAGAAGGGAGACGTTCTTCTCGCGCTCCTGTTCAACGGCCGCAGTGGCTTCTTCAATGTTCTTTTTCAACTTGTCCAACCGACGTTTCAGTCCGTCCTTTAAAGAGAAAAACAAACGAAATAACATGTGGATAGTCAAAATTTGAAAACAAGGATTAGCATGATATTTCTAATGACATGGTGTATGGTTTGCTACGTAATGGTATTGGCCCTGTAAAACCTAAGCGGAGAGTAGGTAGATGGCGATCCAACTCGGCACGGCGCTTTAAAGCGGACGGAATGCGCAATGAGGCTCTGTTGGGAATCAGTTCAACTCGAGTTTCGTTCATCAGAAAATGCAGCCTCATGGTCAGTGAGCTGTCCGTTAGCGTACTCTGAAGACGAGCGGACGCTCAGACGGATCTTTTCGGTTACATTTGGATGAAAACATTGGGGCGCTACAATCTCTTCCGGTCTTTGTTTTTTTTTGTTTGTTTTTTTTTTTTTTTGATGACGCGAGAAGGCGGATGATCCACTACGAACGGCCAAATCGTAACACAAAAATTGTTAGATGGTTTACCTCCATAAGAAAAAAGAGCAACCCGCTGCGGTAGAAATAAAGACCAAAACCATCAATACTGGCCATGTACTAAAAACAAAAAAAAAAAACAAAGAACAAAACGAGTGAGAGCTAAGCGAGCCTTTTCATCGGGCAAATACATATTTAGGGTAATAAACATGTGGTTATGCCACGCGTCCGCCATAAACAAGCCTCTCGTCGTGGTTTATAGATGACGCTTGCGCATCAGCAATTTATCAAAGAATTTCTTCCACCGCAGCCGATCTGCGACGACGAGCGTTGCCGCGTGTAGCGTTAATGTATCCCCGATGATTACGCAGTCGTTATTGATGATGCAACTCGACGGAAAATATCAGCCAAAGCCATCGGGACTATGTCTGCTTCGTGCCTATCGCCTTTCCGCCGTTTCCTTTGACCAAAGCGTCCACCGGATGATTGAACCGATAAGCTTCACTCACGAATCAGCATACTGCCACCACCCCCCACCACCCCGTTTTACCAATACCGTAACTAGATTTAGGCGCTCGTCTATGTCATTCTCGAAAAAGGAATTCTTCGATATGTTTTGTGAAGAGACCCACAATTCTTTGCTCTCTAAACAAGAACTCGTTTGCACAGGAACGGCACAAGGAAAAATAGAGTACGATGCGTTTCACTACAGCGAGGATTGAAAGTCGACGCAATCCCGTGTTTAAGAATGGGACGTAGGAAGAATGGAGAAGAAAGAAAGAAAAAATGAAATAGGAAATGGAAGAAAACGGGAAGGAACGAACCTGGGCGCGCGCTTGCTCTCCGACGAGGACGATATCTCTGGTGGCGTCGTGGATGGGAATGTCCGAAATGAAGAGACCTCGACTCGTCAGAGCCTCCAGGCCGTCGACCAGTGGCGATGCCAGAAATAGGAGACAATCCGACTCGTGACAATAAAGCATTTGTCCTTTGAACTCGAGACCCTGTCAATCATCCACTTGTTTAATGATTCGTCTTCTCACACTGCCTGACATTCCAAAGCCACAGGCAAGCACGTCAAGCAAGTCAACTTGATTATCACGCATTATTAGCACAACTTGGATAAACAACATCATCCTACCCTAGGCCATCAAACCCTCCTTTGCATTATTGGCTGTTCATACGTGCATACAAAATCAACACGGCTTCCTTCTTGTGACCTTTAGGCTACAAAGTTAATCAACAAAATGCCAATCTCTTTTTCTTCTATCATGTTGTAGGCAAAAATAATATTAAAAAAAAAAAAAAAAAAAAAAATAAAAAAAGATATTAAGAGCCGTATTTTTTTCCCTTAGGCTAAAGATGTAAACGATTGGTTAATCAGCCAAGATGAGTAGCAAATCAATTACGTTCTACGTCATCTTCTACTTGGCCCCGTGGCAACCCAATTGCCATGATATTGAAAGAGACTGGCTTACGCGCTGCTAGACTATTCTTACACGTCGCCTCAACGTTTCAATTCATCTTTGCTCACCTCAAGTTTGGTTTTGCGGCTGTCTTTTGTCACGTGGCAGACGGCCAGCACAAACGGGCTGTTGGCCTTTTTAAGGATCTTGTCAAAGTTGGGCTCGACCGTCGGTTTCTTCAACTGGAAATAAGTGGCCAAATGTCGGCCCATCTTTTTCATTTCAGGGCCAAAGAGACGCATGAAGCCGACGCCTAGCTGGACCAGCTGCATGTTGCGATCCACCATAAAGTGCCAGGGGAAGGCCTTGCAGAACGTCGACGTCCCAATGTAATTTTGGCTCATGCACGTCGACGTCGAGACGGACGTCGTCGTCGACTCAAACGAGCGCAGATTCAACGAATCGCGTTGCTTCATGTCCGCCAAGTGAGGAGCCCGTTGGAAGGTGCGGGTCGGCTGGTCGTCCGTCACCGACGAGGCCATGGCGGACGGGTCGTCAAAACAAACCAACGATCGCGTCTTGGAGAGGAGAAGTTGCTCTTCATCTTCGGCGATGGCGGCCGAACTGGCCAACGCCTCGTCTTCGTCGACGATCGGCATCGAGAAACAGAAATGGTAGCGAAGAGCCGACTTTGATTTGAGTTCGTAAATGGTGACGCGGATGGTGACGCCGACGTGAAACAAGTGCGTCGCGATACCCTGCCACAATGAAAAGTACAAAAGACTATTTGAAAATAGGGGAAATGATGAAGAAGAAGAAGAAGAAGAAAAAAAAGAGCGGCCCAATTTGGCTTTCCTTCCGCATCCATGTTATCGCGATTGTAACAACAGGAGCCTCGCATTCAAAAAGGGGAGATAAATAAATACACGGGACAAGAGGAAAAGGAACCATAAATTGGCCGCTAATGGCCGACATGAGGAAATCTAATCAAGGCCAACGGAAGCAGCAAGGCCAACCAATAGGAGGAGCCATGCGAAAAGTGGGAGCGCGAGGATTACGGTTTCATCATTAACGCTAGATTACAGTTGTTTAGGTTCCGTGACGTGTGTGTGTGTGTGTGTGTACTTTGAGAATCCCGGCCCAGAGGTAACCGCAAGCGGCCACGGCCGTGCGAAAGTGCAGCGTCAGTCGGCCTTGCTCCGGGACGCAACTGAAGGAAATGTCGTAGTGGTTGGAGATGATGATGTTGCCTTCGTCGTTGCTGTGATTCGTTCGGTTGCTAGTCGTCGTCTTCATCTCTTGGTAAACGCTGCCCAAATTCTGCAGGAAGCCAAAAAGGTCGCTGCCCAGGGACTGCAGGGCGCCACAGTACTCTTCCAGCACGGCCAAAAGGAAGGCTTCACCCATACGCTCCAAAAACTGCCTCCGCTCAATTTCTACGAGCCACACGTGCAGGCACAAAAAAAGAAATAAGGAAAAAAAAAAAAAAAAAAAAACAAACAAACAAACATCACTCGTCATAATAATAATAATAATAATAATAATAATAATAATGATCATGATCATATCGTGTTGACACAGGGAAATGGGGAAAGCAAAGCAACCGCCACTTTAGAAAGCGACGTGAAAATAGAAAATGAATCAAAGCCCCACTAGAGATTCGAACGGGGAAAGAAGAACCCATCACCCCTCACCCCTCTCCCCCTCTTCCGAAAAAGAGGACGACCCAGGCGCTAAAAACAGGAAGTAAGAATAAATAGCAGAATAGCTGACGGCTTCGTTTTCGATCGCAACCAACGGGCTAAGGTCGAAGAAAAATCTTTTTCGATGAATTCAATAGGGCAAATGTTGCCTATCGTCGTCTATGACAATAAACACATTTCGAAAACACCTTCGACATCCGACTACTATTTAGTGTGCGCTCACGTACATTCATCCCAGCACGTGATACAAGACAGACCCCAAAATCCGTCCGCCTATGGATTCAAACCAACGGGGAAAAAAGAAAATGTGGGAATGAACGGGGAAAAAGGATCGGAAAAAAACAACAAAACAAAACAAAACAAAAACAAGCAAATTTCGCTTTCAAAGACGTTTCCATTTCCCTTTCTCACATTGTTGTTAATCTCAATTCCCTCCTTGTTTTCTTCTTCTTCTTCTTCTACCCCCAAAGACAAGGGCACATCGATCTCGCCCGCTTTTTTTTTTTTTTTTTTTATCTCGTCGTGATCGATCGATGCGCCTCTACGAAAAAAAAAAAATGCCAGATTTTCTAGCCCACCCAAAAAACGCGAGACCTCACGACAAAAGGACTTTGGCTGAGCGTGTCACGATCATTTAGCGGTTGGGTTGGCCATTTCTTGTTGTCTCGTGTCTCTTCCTTTCTTTTGCACCCGTCCCTTCTCCTCGACAATTGCGGCGATGGGTAAAAGCACGGCGTGCGCGGTGACCAACCCACTCGATGCTTCTCCCTCCTGCTGTTGAATACAAGATTCACACAATCGCATTCAAAATGAATCCGTCCTCGACACACTCTGGGTTAATGGCGATGACGAGTGCTGCCATTGCGATCGGAATCGTATGAAGTAGGATGTTCATTTGCATTTTGATGACGCGTCGGGTGAGATGAGACGGCACAGTCGAGTCGCGTGCAGAAAGAGTAAGGCAGAGAATGGCGGAATAACAACTGACCTGGCAAATGATTGGTGGCATTCCAGCAGCTGTGCAGGAAGAGCGAATCTGGTTCAGCGATCGACTTGTCCGTCATCTCGGCCGCCAACCTAATCACGCACATACACACACACACACACACAAAAAGAAAAAGGAATGTGTAAAGACCATCTTCTATTACGTGCACACATGTCTTTGCGCAATGGTTCATTCGAATGAGGATGACATAGAACATTTGCTGAGTCACATAAAAAGATCTGATGGACCAACGAAATCACTAAAGACGTAGCGCTGCGCTCCGTGGGGCTTGTCTTTACGACCTCCACGTAGACAATCCATTTGCCTGGCCTCTTTTATTGGTCAAGAACATTGGTCGTTTTTGCCAGTAAATCGGTGCTACGTTTATGTCCGCCACCGCATTTCATCCCAAGTTCAATCAAACATTATTCACTTGGTACCCTTTTTGTTTTTTTTTTTTTTTCGTTTTACGGGAGAGTCATATTTTGCAGTCATGATGGGCTATTTACCTGGCATCGTCAAAGTGGATTTGTCCAGCCGTGGCGCTGCTTTCGTTGCCGCTGCCATCGTCGTGGTGAGGATTCAGCCGATCCCACTGATGGACGGCCCGTCGCAGACAATTTTCCTGTTACAGTCCATCAAACGGTTAGAAATCAGAATCAATCGGATGCAATCAAAAAGCGTCACAGCACCGAAAGAGTAAGAGGAGAAAATGAATACATAATCCTGCAGAGATGGCGCAGAAAATGCATGGCCGAAGAAGGAAGGAGGAAAGGGCAAGACGCTGAAAGCAGGCAACAGACTACGACCGAGGGCAAAACGTGGAACGACCGACGACCATCAACGGCATTGAGAGCTACATCATCTACTAGCATAAATAAATGACACGGCAGGCAGGGCCCGAAAAGAAGATGATCTTGTAATAAAAATCAATGATTCACGACAAAAGAAGGCGGCTCTACGACTAGCTTTGTCTCGTTTCTATCAGCTCCGCGTCTAGCAGCTCTTTTTCTTTTGCCTTCCTGCTTTCATCGTCTCAAAGTATTAGTGGATCAGCGCTATACATTTATACATTTATATAAAGCAAAATATAATATATATATATATATATATATATATATATATATATATATGTATAAACGCAGAAGATGGGATGCTGGCGGTGTAGTAGCAAAGCAGAGCAACGTCAACTAATCGGATGCGAGTCAAAGAATCGGCTGGCGGTGGCTTTGTGACTAGACGACTCGTAACTCGCCTCGGGATTTCACGGCGGCGTTACGCCGTACAGTTGGTGCGTGTACGAGGTGAAACAGAGGGCGATGAGACGAGTCTCAAAGGAGAGCAAATATCCAGTCTCAAAGTACACCAATAAACCGACCCTGCCGTCCCAAACCACTCTGGCCGCTAACCATCGCCATCGTCTCATCTTCGCCAGAAAATATGAAATCTCATCAAAAAACAATAACAAGAAACGAGCTTTTCCTCTTCTCTGACCATTCCTTTGCTCGTTTCACGGCTACAACACACGACGCATCTTCTTTCGCGAGTGGCGTTCCATTCCGCCACATCAATGTGCTTGCGCCGTTGGGGCTAGAAAAGAGGCATCCCCCTTTTTCTATTTTTCATCCGAATCTTCTTAATTCCATTCGGCAAAGCGGATCCATGTTCCCCCTTTTGCTTTTTAATGTTGATTGAAAGTGTGTGTGTGTGTGTCTGTGTGTATAGAACGAGGATCACTATTCAGCTCCGTGGAAAATGAGACGACGCAAGAGTGAGTCTTATTTTTGGCCATACTAATCCCATCCATCAACGTCTTCACTTGGGATGCAGAGCATCACATTATTGCAACAACCCCCTACCCCCTGTAGCGCCATCACGGTGAGAGATTGACTTCATACCCCATTTCACCTGATTGCATTGGCTTTTTCGTTAAATTGAGAGGTTAGAGATTGCTATGCCCATTAGCGGTTTACAGAACGATGGCAAAATGAAATTTAAATATTTACAAAAAAAAAAAAAAAATGCCAGCCTGGATGAAGAATTTAAACAAAAAAATCCCCCCCCCCTCCCTCCCTTGTTGGGGAATAAATAAATAAATAAATAAATTCAATCCGACCACTTTAAAGGAGATTGCTACCACCCACCACCAGCACGCCCCTAACAGAGAAAACGTACGTGCAACCAGCAGGTCTCATTCCGCGTTTAGGCAAATTCTATTTCCTTAACGGCCTCCCAGTGGGGCCGCTAGCGATCCTCAAAGTGTTGTCGCTGCCAATGATTGTCGCTAGATTCTCTCTCTCTCTCTCTCTCTCTCTCTCTCTCCCCATCTTCTTTGGGCAACGAACATTCTGCCAAAAAAATACGACGCTCCTAGCACTAGAAATTGTGCAATAAACACTTTTTCTTTTTTGGAAGATGGAAAAAGAACGAGATATAAAAAGGGGCAGCTGGCATCTGAGAAAAGTTATTGTGAACTACTACAAACTTTTGGCCGGCAAAACGCGCAGAGATTGAAGACAAGTTGAAAGACGCGCGACACTTGCGCAATAAAACGGAAAATGAGGAAGTACATCGAAGCTGCATCCTCTCTTGTTACGAACATATAATGAACCAACTTTCATTCCATGTCCGGCAGCGCCAGCATATTGTTAGCATGCAACATTTAAACGAGTGAAAAGCAATCGTCTGCGTTGTCATGTGCCGAAACAACCGGAAATAAGAATCGCCCCGTTGATATCCTTCACGAGTCGGGCCACTGCTGGCTTCGCTTTGCATGAAGGAAAGGAATTTCGTTTGATTGCGAGACGGGCAACGCACGAATCGAGAGACACCGAGCACCAAAGAATGCATCAATGCGTCATGTTGGCGATTAATTAAAACGACACCCACTATATATATTTCCCATCTCCCCTTTCTCGCTTCTAACGTCGTACAACTCGTCTCACTCTCCATTGGCTGCTGTTGCTGTTGGTAGACATCAACGATCTCACGTCGGTTCTTTCTAGGTGCAAATCGTTCGCCAAACGAACAACACTTTCACAATTGCCTTTGATCGAGCATCATTTCCTCTCGTTCCTAATCGTTTGCACCGCCCGTTACGAACCAAGTGTAACGAGACAAGATAAAAGGGCAAGAAAAAGAAAAACGATATCTTGAAAAGGCACACATGGTCTTTGATCGGCATCAGATTTGCGCAACGCAACCTCCTCCTCTCTAGACGCATTTCTACCGATACCGGACGCGACGTTGTTTGCTACCCCTCGCTGTTTGCGGTTCAACCTCTACGCACCCAAAAACTCATTTTTTTTTTTAGTTCAGGCTTATGATAAGATTCACGATGAATACATCCATATTGATCGTATTAATATGTGTCTATTCAGACGACTAAATCTTGGCTTTTTAAATTTCTCGTCCGCTTAACAAACGAAAATGAAAGGAGAGATCCTTATATTCTAAACGTCCAAATTGAACGAAGAAAAAAAAAAAAAAATGATCCCCTCACCGCCAGGATATTCATAAACCAAAAGAAGGAAGAACGTGACGTAGTGGGGGAGGTTAGAGGCAGCCCCATACCAGGTGTAGCAACCAATCAATATCAAATTTCTAGAACAAGGGAAAATAAACTTGAAAAAAAAAAAAAAAAAATCAAATGCTCCTAACTTTGTTTTGTACCCAAATGCGTGACCCAAGAGAAACGAGACACACACAAAAAAAAAGCATAGATCAAAAGGGTAAAGTGAAGAAAAAAAAAAAAAAAAATAGACAACTACAAGAGCCAAGCAGAAAAAAACCATAAAAAAGTAATGAAACTTGAACAACAAAAACGAAAGAAACAAACAAATAAAGTTGGACTTTTTAGACGTTATTATCAAACGTATCTCCATGATCTGCTTTTTTGATCACGCACCCACAAACACATAGCCAACGTTAGGTTAGACGTTACGTGCATGTAGACAAGACATAGCCAATGCAATCTGGTTCGATCCCGCACGAAAACGCAGACCCTTTTTTTTTTTTTTTTTTTTTGTCTTCTTCTTGATTTTCTGTCGGGAGTGCGTGGAAGTTTTTTCTACTTGACGCAGAGCGTGTCGTGCGAAACAACAACAACAACAGCAACAAAAAATCAAAAGAAACGCAGATTGTAAACCGCTCTCAGCTTTCGCTCACTAACCACGTAGCAATTGACGTACACTCCGCTGTAACCAATGACCTCGCGAAATGCATTTAAATTCAAGACTAGACGTGGCCAAAAAAAAACTGCTGAAATTGAGAGATGATCATTGGCCGTTATTGGTACGATTTGCTAGTCGTTATCGAAATGGCGATGACAAGAACAGGCGGTTGAGTGAGCGCAAGTGTAAAGAGTGCAGCTCATTAACTTGCTAGAGAAGCATGTGCGTGTGGCATCCCGCTATACCAGATTGCTGGTCCCTGCTGTCACCGTTGCTACTACTCTTACAACTATTACTACTTGTACAACTCAAATAGATTCCTTCGACCAAGCGGAAAATAAGAGTTGCCATCATCATCATCGTGATAAAAAAAAAAAAAAACGGTATCGTTTCTTTAAAAAAGAAAAAAAAAAAAAAAAAAGGAGGGTCCCGACTGGGACTCGCGCGACATCGAGCTGATTTTTCCCTTCTATTTGTCAATCTCTCCAAGCCGAACAAACCAAACCCGAGCAAAGATGATGATGATGAAGCTGCTATCGATTGCTGGTTATCAAAAACCCTCACAGTCATCGACCACATCATTTAAAAGAAGCGATACGTCGCGGGCTTCCCATTTTGCTCCTCGTACGTACTCACTTTGACACTCGACAAAGACTAGACACGAAGAAAGAAAACGAAAAAGAAAAAAGGAAGAAGGCGAATTGTTAAAAGTTATCTTACCGGTAAGAGGACGAGGGAGCTGATGGCTTCACTGAGCAGCCGGATGTTGAGAGTCCTTTTTTCTGATCCAGTCTCCTGTGGACGAGACAGTTCGTAATCTTGCGACGGTTGCCGATTGTTTGGTGTTTGTTGACCACATCGCGTCGTCCCCGGCTGTTGTTGTTGCTCGACAACAGGACATGATTCGGTTGGCCGACGAAATCGCGAGCAAATGAATCCTTCGGCCATGTCAGTTGACGTCTATAGCCTCTAACTATGAAAGGCATTTTTTAAAAAATAAATAAATATATATATATATCCTCAGCATGGCAAACAATGAAAATTCCATTCTTGTCTGCATACAAACAACTTACCAAATAATTCTTCAAAAATGATGAGACTAGTCCGCTTCTCCCGGCGGCTTTTCTTCCCTTGGCTTGTCGTCCCCTTGAACAATTCTTTTTTTTTTTTTCTGCAACCAGTCGGGATTCGAAATTTACCATACAACAAACTAACAAGAAGTATACAAATGCACCTTGATAAAAAAAAAAAAAAAAAAGTTTTTAAAATGATAAATAATGATAAAAATTGAAATAAACCTAATTGAGTTATTGATGGTTGTAAGGAGTCTAGAGCTAACGGCCGCCAATTGCCTTTACTCCCTCCGGTTTTCTATGGCGAAGCGAAGGGATGATGGTCGAAGCTTTTTAGATGCTCGTATCGAACGCAGGTCGAGCTGGTGCGGGACTGGAGGGGACCAGAAGACTGCCGACTGCATTCGCCACCTACACCCAATTCTCTCTCTCTCTCTCACTCGCTCCTTGTCTGCTGGTGCACGTCGCTCCCGTTCCACAACGAGCTCTAGCGAGTGCATTTGGCGCGCATGACGCTACTCCTACAACACCAGCCACGGCTCTTGACGCGCTTCTTCCTTCTTTCCAATTTTCCATCACTCTGTCCAGGCAATTGCCAACGGCAAATGTTCCCCTTCGACAGCGTCATTTTTGACATTACACCGACACCGTTTCACTTCGATTAAGGATAAGGCCTGAAAATAAAACAAAAGCCAGTTCATACTTGTTTTTTTTTTTTCGATTTCACTAATGCCGTAAATAATTAATCTGATTCGCAAATCTCATTCAAAATGATGGCATTTAAATTGTAGTGAACGCGAAAGCAGCAAGTAAACAATTTTGAGAGTACCCCAATAACTAGGAGCCAAGTTCACGACGACTGTGAGTCAAAGTCAACATCAATCATGAACGTTTCGGGGACGCATTGCTACATGGAATCATTTGCATTTTTCTCATTAGCTAATACACATCGCTTTTTATATTTTCGTTTTTCAATAGAGAAAAAGGGCAAGAAGAAACCATATCGAGAGCTACGCATGCATTTACACTTGACAGGCTTGTGCTATCCGTTCGACATTATCACTATCGATCTCCGAACACAAGACAATTCTTTTTTACTGCGTGGCCCTACTTTGTGTGTAACGCATATTGCTGAACTATCTATTACAGTAAAGCAGCAGGCGCTGGCAATGATGTTCCATAATAAGGTGCCCTATTAATCGTGCATCAGCACGCGAAGCCACGACGACCATGGCAGCACCAAAGCTTATATTTATAACTGATTCAATAAGGTCGCCAATGGCAGGAGCCACAGCAAAATAGACTCGACTGTTAGCCGATCTGTTTGCCCCATTAAAAAAAAGAAAAATAAGAACAAAAAAAAATTGCTACATTTTCCAACTGCGTTCGTCTTGCTCCATCTTCTTCGCTTCCGGTCCTGCTACAGATCTGCTGATTATATTACACACGGAGGCTTATTCCCGGTTGCCCAGCAGCGATATGAAAACAGCAACGAAGCATACGAAAGAGACAAAGGATATTACATTAAGTGGACATTACCTATACGAATAGCGTAGGCGACAATCAAAGACGAAAAACGCAAATCGGCCCTATAGACGTACAATATGCAATCATATCTGTTTGCACAATAGGATTACAAGGTTGTATCTATGGTGAGCACAGCGTGATGCTGCTTGTATGGGGTGGACTACGTCAAGGCAAGGCAAAATGCACTCTGTATAGAAACTCTAAAAGATAGTGTTGCTGTACTTAAAGCAAGCTGTTTTTCTTTAACGCTTCGCAAAGACATAAAGAGGCGACATAAGCCTCCCTCTCTCTCCTTTGTTTTTCTTTTTCGTGCCATATCGCGACTGGTAATACAACTGAGACAAACACAAGCACTCGAGAGAGAGTCTAAGAGCTGTCAACAAAATAGAAAAATAAACTAGAAAAGCGCGTAAAAAAACAAAATGGAAAATGTGTCGGGCGAGGGCACTAGTCATCGGCAGCTTCTAGAGGAAAGGGGATCCTCTGCTTGCAAGATCCAGCAGCGTATAATGCGATGCATACACAGAATGAATAATGAATTGAGTAACCTTAACCCAAAGTTTGCATCGACACAAGCTGCGACCCTAGAATTTAAAAAGAAATGGGACCTTTTCGCATGCATCGATCGAACGGGAGCAGAGCGTTCAGCTAACCGTCAGAAATGTTTTAAATGCACCACTACCGCCAAAGCAATCTAATTGAAATGCGATGCTTTGACATACGGTTATAGATGGACCAACTATTCCCCTTGATTCACACGACTCCTTGGCTTTATTCAAAATATTCCCCCCCCCCATCTTGTCAATTCTTTTGCCCGCAACATACGAAACTTGACGGATTGACTGATAACATTTCAAATGCCTTTGTCCATGACAACTCACGTTGGAAGCCTTAGACGAAATGCGTGGTCATCATAGTGCTGGCCCCTCAAGATGCATGCGTTCCAACGCGGCGAAAAAAAAATAATAAAAAGGAAAAATACATTAGTTTCGCCCTTAAATTCAGTTTGGCATCAATCGATCGGCGTTGGCTGTTCCGCCCCAGCGCTTTTCGGTCGCGAAGAATCTGGTCCAGAGTAAAAACAAGCCAATCGAGTAGTCACATGTGCCTTAAAACAGGGCGGGGAACACTTGCCAATTCAGCAGAGACAAGTACAAAGATACACAGAGACCCACTTATTGAATCCAATTCGAAAGGGCGAGAAGGAGTCAAAAGTCTACTAGCAGCATGTTATTGCTTCTCGGCCAACGATTGCCGAGAAACCTTCCAATAACATTTCAAAGGCAAAAACAACAACAAATGAAACTGAGTATACCTTACGATCAAAAACGCTTTATCGAAACCCAGTAACCGAAAAGATGAATTACTTCCAATAATTTGTTTCCCATTCATCCCTTTAAAATTAAACGCGTGAGAAGCATCACCAGGACAACAATGTCTACGTTGACTTAAGAGAAAACGTGCCCATCATTTTTGCCTTAAAAAAACGTGATAGATTTCCTACCTTTTTTTTCTTCAAGTTTTCAATCGCGAATGGGCGCCATCTGCAACGCGTCGTCGGATACTTCATTTCCAGACGAGGGGGGTGGGATGACGAACGAAGCTATTGTTATCTTTTTGTATCCTATTCACGCACACAGCCAGGATGCAGCCTTTTTACGTCTTCAGCCCTTTTCCTGTTTCAACATTCAAAAGATATCAAAAGAATAAGCAAAAAGAAAAATGTATGGAAGATTTAGAATATTCAACACGCTGAGAAATTGGACGACAAGAATTAAAAGAAGCCTCATCGTTCGCATCATCTTTTTCCCCGCCTCGTGATCATTTATTGATTTCCCTCAAAAAAAAAAAAAAAAAAAAAAGACAATTCTTTCCTTTTTTCCAATTTCCTGACGTCTACTAAAGATGAAGATGTGAAAGGATTCATTTTCTCAGAGAGAATGCAGAAAGAGCAAATGGAGAGAAAAAATGTCTTACAGCAGCAACAAGGAATAAAAAAAAAGCAAAGAATAAATCGAGCGTGAAACAAATAATTCTAATGATCCCTCAGCCGTTAACAGATTCAAAGGGACTGAACGTGTCTAACGCAAAAGTCTACAAAATACCAAGACAATTTTTGTAATCAACGTGTGATTCCAGTTCAATCAAGGTTAAACACACAGTGTAAAAATGGCAAGATCAGGTAATGATCCGTAGTCGTGACACGTTCGTGCCAAGCGATTACCCTAATGGAAGTGCACTGATTCTTTCTTTTCAAACCCTACAACAAATTCTCGAGCTTTAGGGATCGACAAAAAAAAACCCACTGGATCAATCAACTGAAAACGTGTCTCCAGCCGCCATGTTTGGGACTCGACGAGCTACATGCTGGCAGATTCTTCGAACATCCTACTTCAAACTGAGCAAACTGATCACCTATTGTTCCTGATTTTGGTTTGCAGTCGATAAAAAAAAAAAAATGCAAATTCAACGTTCTGCTAACACACTATAATCACGTTGGCGCCCAAAGTAGTGTTGCTCGATTTAATTTTCATACCAATTTTGCAGCTTTATCTTAGTTTTTTAATTAAACTTTAATGGCAAGTCTTAAAAAGTACAATGATAAACGTTAAAACCTTGCCAGTGAATAAAAAAAGCAAAAGAACACTAAATAAATGTGAAAAATTGTGGAATTACCTTGCCATCACTGAATTTACGACACTCTCCAACAACGGCAGGACAAGAACAAAATGAAGTGTGCTTTCGCAATGGCAGACAAAGAAGGTTTCCCGGCTATTTGCCACTTGTTTTAATTGTTGAGCAATTAGTCACTTGGCACTGTTGCCATGTTTTTAGAAGGTGAAAAGTTATTTCTCATAAACAAATCAGAGTCAATGCATAAACCAAACAAATGGATTTCGAGTTCACAATTTTTTCTTAATCCGTCATTACGATTTAAATACGTATTAAACCCAAAATAGAATTGGCCATTATGTCGTAGTCGCAACAAAGGCGTGCGTTTTGCAGCGTGTGCTGTTTACTGCACTTGTCTAACCTTCAGTTGAACTCTTCATGTGTCGATATAGTACATTTTATCTGAGATGTTTTTATTGTTCTTGTTGTTGAAAAACTTTGCTTTTGGAAGAGATAAACATCTTCCTGGGCTAGACGAATGTTGTATAAAGCCTGGCCAACGGCATTGCTGAAACCTGGTCAATGCACACGTCAGCTCAGGGTTTTCTCTGTGCTCGGCATCTGAATACACAGGAGAGAGATTAGCATTTACCAGCTTACACAAATGCTACGTTTCCATCTGGACTTACTCAATGTACTTTGATCTAATGAGAAAAATCCATTTTCAACATACTTACCGTCAAAACATGTTCCAAGCCCTTGGCCATATTTTATCATTTCCCATATTTTAATCAAAGACAGGAGGCTAATGTGGAATTAGTACTCCTCTGTTTCTCGTGGCTATGCCTACATACCATCGCACTGAATCCGTACGCCGGAGATCCTTTAAGAATGCACGTTCAATAGGTTAATGGATGGATGGCTTTTTTTTTTTTTTTTTTTTTTGCAGTGGCCGACATGAATACCTCAAGGACACCACATTGCAAAACCGACGTCACAAGTCATTTTTTGAAAATTAAGACAAGGAAAATGTGACAAACGAGGATCCCGGAACCGATGATAGAGCAAGTCACTCGCGACGATGCTCGTCATTCAATTCTTCTTTGTTTTCCCTACATTATTGATTAGAGCGGCAACGGATGTGGGGAAAACCATCTTGACATAATTGGGCAGCAGATCGCCTCTTTGCGATTGAAAGGCAGCCATGCAAAAGAATGCACGTCATCATTTTTAGGTGATTATTCAGCATATGCAAATATTGTCCCCTCCTGTTTTCGGTTTTCTTTTTCATTTCCTGTGAATCGTATGCCACTATATCTGTCAAACGTCCTCTCGTCACATCTCTCAAGTGCTCCAAGACACACAGTGGGACTTGAGTGTGATGGAGGAGAACGGTGGCATACGTGCAGTATTCCAACTCAAGGTGATACTGCTGTCGTCCATGTTGGTGTCTGCTGCTGGGCATCAGCAGAAGGATATCGACCGGAGGACGAACATGCGCGCCGTCTTTGAAAGCAACAAAACAGCACGTTCAACGGGTTCTTCCTCCAGCCGTCCAAAGAGAAATGGAAAAAGAAGAGAGGAGGAGAGCGCAGGCGGAGAAGAGAGTCGCAGCGATTGAGAGCAAAAATAAGCAAGGAAGGAGGAGTGTGTGTGTGTGTGTCTATGCAACTTGTACAGCTTCTTCTCTCTCGGGCACACGGTCGACGACAGCACGCAGTTCGCTTGCTGGCTCGCCCCAACATCTTACGCTCCTGGATTTCGCTCGTCCTCCTTTCAACTCTACCACCTTTTGCTTCTTGCCATTCTGCTTGTTCGCAGTCGCCAACTATGGTAAGTTTTTGGTTGATTGATCTATCGGTTTCATTTGTGGGTATAGTAATAATAAATGATGACTTCATTTTCTAATGGACTGTGATACCTTTTATGTTTTGATAACATCGTTTGCTTGGACATCTTCGCGGTTTTTGGTAGTACGGATTCGTTAATTACGCACTCGAACTTCTCGTCCTCGAGAATTATGGTAGGACAGTGCCAGTGTTTCATGTTTAATTATCTAATAATGCAACGCCGTCGGGAATCTTTCCATTCTTTTTCGGTTTCTTATGCGGCAACAAAATTCCATCCAATTAGGAAAGGACGTCTGGGAACAAATCAAGTAATAATCCTCTTTGGCTGATTGATTATTCAGTTTCATTACCTTTTGTTTTTGTCTAATTGTAGAAAGGAAGCCGAAGTCAATATGGAAGGCCATTTCCTTGTCCGCCAAATCTACGAAGACGATGTTACGTACAATATTGTTGGAGCAGCTGAACGCGTTCTACGTACGGTCATGACTTACCTGTCGCTTTATCAAATAGTTTTTGTTTTCACTATGCATCAATTTGATCCAAAAATGCGCAGAGGTGCCAGCCAATCTCCTGTTGGAAAAATTCGGGGAGAAATTTCTGGATTTTTGCCAAGATTCCGGTTATGATCGAATTCTTCAAGTATTGGGAGCCACACCCCGCGACTTCCTCCAGGTATTCTTCATAGTTTACGATATTCCTAAAAATCATTCTTCCGACGTGATGATTTTAGAATTTAGATGCCCTGCACGATCATCTAGCCACCAGTATGTAACACGTTGATTTTTATAATTAAATCAAAAAGAAGGTTACTTAATCAATGCTGTTTTGGAACCAGTTTATCCCGGGATGAAAGCGCCGTCGTTCCGCTGTACCGACGCACCTGACGGCGCACTCATTTTGCATTATTACTCGGATCGGCCCGGCCTCGAATCGATCGTTATTGGAATCGTCAACGTATAAAAATTTACTTCGTTTGACGATAAGAGTATAACATTTGCACTTACAGGCCGTGGCAAAAAAGCTGCATAAAGTGGACGTTGATGTCAAATTGCTGCGCAGCTCGCAGGGCAGCAGCGGCCATGGTGAATTCCTCATTCAGGAAAAGAACAAGGCCAAAACACAGCAGGACACGACGGCCGACGAAGTCGATCTCATCTTCAGCTCCAATGGTTTTTTTTGTTTCCCTCCTGTGAATGGGAAAACAAATATATAATGATTAAATTGATTTCGTGTCTGTCTCACATTCAGAACCGAAAATATCGTCCCAACTCTTTTGCCGGGCTTTCCCATTTCACGTTTTATTCGATCGAAACTTGTCCATCAAGCAAGTAGGTGATTCCCTCAAGAGGATCCTACCCGCCAGCATCGATCGATCCGACTGCAAGATCACAGATATTTTGCGCATGGTACGAGCTCATTTTTTTTTTTAATACATACAATTTCATAAGAGAGATTTTTCCAAAGAAAAGAGGCCTGGCTAAACGGTAAATCGGTTTTACAATCGATAAACCTTTTTAAAATCTTGTCGTAGAATCCTTGCTCTAAAGACATAGAGGTTCGGATGTCAAGTAGTCGATAATAATTTTTAGAAAAGAAAATGAACGTTTCTTTGGGTGTGTATCAGGTTCGACCTCATATGGAGTTGACTTTCGAGAATCTATTGGCCCACATCAACACGGTGTACATTCTCGTGACAAAGGAGAAGAAGAACGACGTTCAACAACACGATAAGGCGGTTCCATCTTTGGGCACCTGGCGCCATGAAGACGGAACAGGGATGATTCAGGAAGCCAATCTACGTCTCAAAGTAAACTATTTCTCATTGCCCTCCTACCTCTAGTTCCTCTTTGCTGATCACTTGCACCTTGGAGAAAAGCAGCAAGAACAAACGAATGGCTGCAACCGGTTTTACTTAATCCTTTTTTTTTTTTTTTTTTTATCGTTTTGGAATGACAGGGCGAGATGATACATGTTCCAGAGAACGGCCTAATGCTTTTCCTCGGTTCGCCCAGTGTCCTCAATTTGGAAGACTTGACCAGGTGTGACAAGTTAAATTGATGATTGGTTGCCATTAATCAGCTAAGATGATAACGCTACAGACGTGGATTGTATCTGTCTGATATTCCACTACACGACGCTACGAGAGATCTAGTCTTGCTGTCTGAACAGTTTGAGGCCGAATACAAATTGACTCGCGACTTGGAGATGTTGACAGACCAGTTGCAACAGACCAAAGTCGAATTGGAGCGTGAAAAACAGAAAACAGACACGTGAGATCACGACACTATTGATACTACTACATCACGATTAAAATCAAAATGGTTTCTTACGTGTCAGGTTGCTGTATTCGGTCCTACCTCCTTCTGTGGCTAATGAATTGCGTCACGGTCGTCCAGTCGCCGCCCGTCGTTACGAAATGGTGACTTTGCTCTTTAGCGGCATCGTCGGTTTCAGGTTTCTTTTCATCATCTAATCGAAAGAAACAGAATTAATCTTAATATGAATGCATTAGCGACTTGTGTGCCCGCAATTCCGATTCCAACGGAGTCATGAAAATCGTGCGGATGCTCAACGTTCTCTACACGACGTTCGACGTATTGACTGACCCAAGGAAAAATCCCAACATTTACAAGGTGCTTATTGATTTTATCTTTACGTTCAGGGTCAAGTTTCGTTTTTAAAAAGGGAAAGCAAAAATATTAGTTAACGCGAAAAGAGCAAGTGTCGTAACTCGAATAGTCACATCTCTAGGAATTTGCCAAGGTCCTTTTTGCCAATATCATCCAAACAAAACTTTAGCCAATCAGATACGACAACGATAAATTGTCTCGATAGGTGGTCAAGTTTTGCAGAATCCTGGACAAGAAGAATGTATAATTTATTCCACTTGACGTGCTAAAGAAAGTGTACATATTGTCCTTTCACAAACGTTTTGCCTTCAGGGTTAGGAAAAAAAAAAACCTGATGGTTATCTAGCTTTTTTTGCACCATAATTTTGCTACGTCGCGACTGTTGCGTCATTCTGGCAGATACCTCACAGATTGTCTTCGCATTTCCCAATCAGCAGGTCTTACGGGTTGACAGTTATTTATGATTGCACACGAAAAACATCATAAAACAATATGAACATTTTTGCTACACAAGCTGATTTATCTTTTGCGTGTGTCTCTTATGGCAGGTGGAAACAGTGGGTGATAAATACATGGCCGTCAGCGGCTTACCTGAACCGTGCAGACAACAGGCTCTCTGCATTGCCCGATTGGCCCTCGACATGATGGACTTGTCAATGGACGTCTCCATCGATGGCATCTCCGTGGTAAGCACACCAGACTCAACCATTCTTTTGTTGTAGGGATGCGACATTCTTTGGTTTTTCCCCTGGCAAGTCAATCAGCCGTTTTCTTTTTTTTTCCCTACCTCAACGGCCGAGGCTCACTCCACCCTTTTTTCTTGCCGCCAATGCCCTCTCCGTGAACTTCACAGGAACCATGTGGCCTTCCAAGCCTACAGAATAATGTGGCATGTGAATCTGTAGGAATAATGTGATGATATATTCGAGAAAGATGGAAAAGATTGACCGAGTGACAGATCAGTCATCTGTAGCAGAAAACAACCAAGGTTGTCTACTCCTTTCATCTCTCTATTCAACGAACAGAATCAGATAAGATTCCAGTTTCTCGATTTATTTCCACAGCAGCAGGAACAGGTTGGCTGATCCAATGCTGGCACACACGTCTACTTACAGTAGCTGTGAAGGTGAATGACCACATCAATAGAGATTTCCATTAATCTATTCTTGCATGTATAGACACAGATGTAGACTGTGTCATACAAAGGCTACTGGGCTAGTGCGTATAGTCTTGCTTAGAGTGCCAAAGGGCGTGTGTCTGAGGTCTTGAACGAAACGAATGAAAAACCAAAGTTTAAGTTTTCTTACAGCTACTATCTACAAGGATACAAAGAAGGGATATACCTACGAGCACAAAGACTTGTTCATGTTGTTTCTTTCAACAAAAGGAAATTCACAATAGAATAAATATGCACGAAAAAACGTGTTGCAGCATCAGCCAAAAAAAAACTAAGCAGACGAACACAAAAAAAAAATGGAGGATGAATTTCCCTTTCGAAGTGTAGAAATTCCTTGTTGCCAAGATTTTCGTTGGAATCCGGATAAAAGTCTTTAAATGGGAAAAGGAAAAAACAAGAGGTGGAAAGAGATTTGGCTCTTGATCCCTTCAGTTGGAAAAGTTTTCCTAGTCCCATAAGTCGTAGCTGTTTTTGGGGTCGTGTGCTGTTGAGCCTCTGGTACCTCCCTTCTTTCCACTCAACTGACGATGGATTGAGATATGAAGACGAGCCTCCTGTTCTTCTTCTTGAATAAAAAGCAACACACTCCTTCAATGGAGAACGAGAGAGTTGGTAATATGGGACGACGTTGTTTGTTATAATGTTTTCGTTTTATTCTCAAGTTACCATTCATCCAACTCTGCCTAGCCACTCGTGTTTTTTCTGTTTCTAACCCTCTCTCTTTTGCTTGCTGGAGATGCTTATCGATATTGTCGGGACAGAGGCGGACGGGCGGAACAAGAAAGTTTAGACAAGATAAACAAAACAAAAAAAGAACGTTAAACCGGCATGCTGGCATTCACCGAAAACCCCGTAAAAAAGAAAACAACAACCCCCTACTTTTTAAACATTTCTCCCTCCAAGACACACTGTGTGTGGTTTAGTGATGTAATAGTTTTGTGATGTCTAGGCCTATCAAGTAATGGGGAATGGGGGGAGGAAACGACCAACCCCATAGTGTTGGTCTCTGTTTGTGTTGCAGTCTATCAGATGGAAATGCGATAGAAACCACCCCCAGTAAAAGTTGAAAAAACATACTTATCTCTTCAAAATGAAATGAGAAAAATATCTTTCTGGCTAAGTGACTAAATAAATCATTGCCAACTTTTCTACCAAATAGCAAATTACCATTGGAATCCACTGCGGAGAAGTGATGACTGGAGTCATTGGACAGCGAATGCCTCGTTATTGCCTTTTCGGCAACACAGTCAACTTGACCAGCCGGACAGAGACGACGGGCACTCCGGGCAGGATCAACGTCTCGCAAGATGCTTATCAGTATTTCAATCTTTATCTCAGTTACAGAGATAATTCAATTGCAAATTTATATTTTTTTGATGTTTCAGGTTGTTACAAGATCCGGACAACCGAGACTCGCAATTTTGTTTTTCTTACCGTGGTCCTGTCGCAATGAAAGGGAAACCCGAGCCAATGAAAGTTTATTACCTGGACAGAGCCTCTAGCAGTGCAGCCATCACGTCTGGTTGTACAAACCCGCTCGACTAATGGCCAACAGTTTGCATTCCGTTTTCACGCCATTCCATTCCTATGTGTAAAAATATTGTACCACGCATCGTTTAGCTTAACTCGTTTACGTGTCGTGTTTTCGTCGGTACGTAGTGGCAGTCTAAAATGTAAATATCAGTTACAAAATGTATAAATGTAGGAACTCTGCGGCTACAAAGCATCAGCTTGGTTTTCGACGGCCAACTGTTATTGTCAACATCGTTCACTTATAATACACGGCAATGTCTTGAATTATTTTCTCTTTTTTTTTAGAAAAAAACAAACAAAACAAATTACATCGTCCTTTTACACTCGTGGCACGCACACATACAACATTCCTGACGATACGTACTCGATCGACGTCTTGAGCTCTATTCGTTCTCTGGCGTTTGCTTCATGTTTTTTTTAGAAATCAATTGTTTGTTTTTGGTAGTCATTGATGTGTCGTCTGCTGTGACGACCGAAATGGTGGAATTTGGAGTGCGGAAAGGGAAGATTGTTATGATGTGGACGGATTGGATTTCAGCAAAGGCCGCAAAGTGAAAAAAAAGGTGCCATTTCTCAGTTGACTGCGTCTCTCACGCGCTGGAGCTATAAGGCAGGAGGTGAAGAAGCGCGGGATGATGTATCGTGCTGTGAAATGTTTTTTTTTTTTTTTCGGGCATATCCATACAACGACGACAGTTGACGGTAATGACGACAAACAACGGCGACCGTGTGTCAAAACATTGTCTGTTTAATGTATATAAAAGGGCTATTTAGTTTTTAGTTTTATTTCGTGTCGATATCTGTGCGTTGGCTGCATCCATTCAGCCGCTGACGGATGACGAAGCCGGTCGCAACTCGTTGCGTCGCGGGCAACGACCTTCCCATTCCAAGTAACGGCCGTAATCGCATTCGGGAGTCCCGCACTTTTTCTCAATGACGCACCTAATTTCGTAGTCAGTTAGTTTTGATTTGAATGCAAAGAAGAAGGTCATTTGAACAAGAGTAACGAACCCTCTGTCGCGCGGAGAAAACGCGTCCAGCCCGCGTTTCAAACGGCCGCAGCGAAGCAACGGTGGACGTGCTGGCCGATGATTTGATGGCCATCTGTTTCGATGATGATGTCTGTGTCTGTGATGTCGACTCTCTTCGTCGAAACACTGGCACATTGCGCACGTCGTCCTCTTCTTTTTGCCGTCACTCACTGGCGTGTAACCGGAAGGGCAGCGACATTGGCTCCCACTGCCAAAACAGAAAAATGCCATTGAAAAAAATAAATAAAATAAAAGCAACTCGCCCAACAACCACCGGCCGATAGAAAATTGTTGAAGAAATAGAGAAACGGAAAGAAGATGAGACAGAAACTCGATTTCGCTTTGATAAATACAGTACAGTTACAACTGGCTAAAATCAGTTCGATGGAGAACTCATCCAAGAGTAAAATGAAAAAAGGGCGATTGATCTTTTGAACGTACTTTGAATAGTTCACGTGCTTGGCTTCAAGTGGAGCATCGCTTAATTGTCGCTCTGCTATCATCGGATGGGACGCTTCTTCTTGCGATGAGATTTCTTGATCGCGCTGCGGCAAAATGAAATGGGCCGAACGGGCCATGGCAACTCGGCCGAGGGGTCGCCGACGCAGCTGGACGCTTTTCTCGTTGTGCAAGTGATGGTATTTACCTTCGTCGCTGTTATTAGTGCCGTCATGCACAGCGGACGGACGATGATGAGGCTCGTCGGCAATGCTGTACGGTTCCGTTCGTGGCATGACGTCGCTATTGCGACCAACGCATTCGCACGACGTGTGATTTTCAAATGATAGACGAGTCACCGTTCTCTTCGTTTCCATCCCCGTCATCGTTAAAACCTATTTTTTAAAGATCGTTTCTGCTTGACTTCGCAATAAATGAAAAATGATAAATGAAACTTACGAAAAATGGCAGGGAAACGGATTCGATGTGAGAGGCGGAACACGTTTTCGAATCATCGGTGCAACATCCGATTTCATCCGAGCAACGATGAAGCCACGTACAAGCCGGTAAGTAACGGACGTTGGGCGCGGCTTCGTGCTGCTGTCGCACGTACACTAAACGGGCGGCCGGCGAAGAGCACGTGGCGTTGGCCATCCGCTGGATGTGTTTCTTCACCTCTACTGCTTCCTCTTCTGCTGAATTTGAGAAAATGAAAAAGATCAACTCACTTGGTCAATGGAAAAATGAGCGAAACGTCACACTGACTTTCATTTCTCAAATGAGCATCTGCTTTCTTGTAGTTGTGGCCGTCTTCTTCCGCCTCCTTCATCAGGGCCGTTTTGATTTTGCTTTTTTTGATCTTCCTAGCCTTGAGTCTTTCTTTGGCTTCGCTGATGGTCAATGTCACCGATGAACGGTCCACGCCACCATCCGCATGCTGGCTGCTGCTAATCACCGACGGGCCACTAGTCGTCACTCTTTCATCTCTTTCCCCTACCTGTCAAACATATGAAATTATTATTTTATATTAAATAAAAATTGCTTTTAATCCATTGGTCATGTCCCGTCGGGATTCATTTTTTTAAGTGGAAAAGGGGAAAAAAAAAAAGTTAATGGGGGAGGGACTAGTCCATCAGCTTTTATTCACACATCAGTGCAGCTTCTATTTCCAAAGAAAAATCAAAATTCCTGGACCCCCCCCCCCCCCTTTTTTTTTTTTTTTTTTTTTTTTTAGAGGATTCCGACATAGTGTTATTTTACTAGTTGATGTCGCCTTGTGATGGCATTTATTGTGTCACACAAACCCCGGCGCCTTTCATATCTCCTGTGCCTCGTATTTTTTCTTTTATTTGAATAGCGTCAGCCAAAAAGGCAGGTAACCAACCAATAAGGTGGCATTCGTGACAAGAAAGTAGTAAATCTTACGCAAATACGTGACATGCAATGAGTCAGAGAGTGAACGGAGGGGGGGGGGGGAGCCTTATTCAGTTGGTTGGACCTTAATAGGCATAGTTTATGGACCGGACTATAATGCACCCTCCCTTGTCCAGGAAATCAATGTAAAAAGAAGAAAGACATTGACGTAACGTCATCTCAAACGCAGCGCATCGATATTGTTAAAAAAAAAAAAAAAAAGAGGACGAACATGAAACCTTTGCGCTGATTCATTGCGATTGCATTAAATAGAAAATAATTCAAGAGTTATCATCTACTGCTCTGATTTACGACCGGAAACATTAATCCATGTATAGCATACGCTTTTTTTTTTTTTTATCTTGCGCGCACACACACATCTTTGATATTTTTTTTTTTTTTTGGTTGCCTTTAGAAAGGTGAATGGAAGAAGGTTGGACGTATTAATGGGGTCATTTGGCATTGAGGAAACGCTTTGGCTGATCTTTGGGTGTGTTGTCAACGTTTGATTTCAACCGATAGAATTTCAAAAACCGCCTCTTCTTCCACTAAAAATAGAAGCTGTATACACTAGGGGAAGCGCGCACAGCAGTCAATCAAAAAGGATTCACCTATTCCGTGTCGAAAAATCCCCCCCCCCCCCCAAAAAAAAAGGAAAGAAAAGGGCAAACGGAGACCACATTGTTTTCAGTCAAAGAGCTATTTAAGGTCCTCGTATAGAAAATAAAGAAATGGGCAGCGACAAAAATGGCCAAACCCAACGGAGAGGGGTGGTGTTTCCCCTTGTGTGTGGCCTCACCTGATTTTTTCAGCAGAACAACAAGAAGAGGGCTACATTTGGCTAAAGCAAAAACAGTCGGAAGAGATAAGAATAAAAAGCCAACATTCCTCAAGTTCCACGGTGCCCAATTGCTTTTTTGTTTTATGTCTTTACAATAGTCCCAACCTTTTAGCTGTTTCAAGTGGCACAGTTTATTGTACTACCTCTTCCAACGAATCGTCAGTCGTCTCAATCAAAGTGCTCGTTGTTGTTGTTGTAGTGCTGCTGCTCGGCAAGGCGGTCGTCAGCCTTGTATTCAAATTGCGCTTCGTGTTGGCCTGTTGATCGAGTCGTTGCAACCAATGGCGTTGGAAATGAGGCAATCGACTGAGATCTTTCAGCGATTCTTCTGAAAAGGCAACAGCCGAATGTTGGTTGCTCATCGAACAAGCCGTAACTAGTAACGACACGATCACCATCTGATGGCCCATGGCCGTCATTGTTTGTTTTTTGTTTGTTTTTTAAGAAATACGTATCAATGGCTTGTGGCCGTCAGTCGCACGGCAGCCACCAGATGGAACAATTAACACGGCCGATGTGAACAAGTAAAGAGACACGGTAATGAAAATCAATGGGAAATCAACGAACTAAAAAAAAAAACGAAATAACGTCAGGACTGGGCAACGTCTTCTTTGAAACTGATTGACCTTCTTACAGCATTGCCGCTAGAAAAAGGAAGTGTGTCTGTGTGTGTGTGTGACTCTCTGCCTCTTTGGCATCTTTTCCCAATGTCTGAGTGGCTTCTTGTGGGTGCCGCATCTATAGACGAGCCCCCCCTCCGACCATTGGAGTGGCGGTGCCAATGGGCCGGAGGTCGCTGGGCCATTTCCCAATGCCCCATTCGGATGTCTGTCCTGTCTCTTTTTCTTCTTCTATCGTGTATATTCAACGTGTGCGATGGGGGAGGAGAAGGAAAAAAAAAAACAAAAAAAAAAGGACGGCCCGTTTCTCTATCGCCCCTCCAAAAAGCAAAAAAAAAACGTATAAGTTATGATGTGGACACACAAAAAAGCGCTGCGGCCAACCATTTATGCATCGAATTTTGCAGAATATGGCGAAACGAGAATATTTTTTGGCGGCAGTGTTGCCCTCACTCTCAGCGTGTGTCGCATCTACCTGGGTCGTCGTATGTCGCCGAAGAAAAAAACAAAACAGGTGAATGCTGTGCCGCTTCTATCTCGACTTTCAATCTCACACACAGACGAAGAAAAAGAGACAAACAATTCAAGTCAGCAAGTTGATCGTCGGCGCACACACACACACACACACACACACCAAAGGTGGTGGTGGTGGTCTGCCGGGTCACGTTGAAGGTCTTCTATATTAAAACAGCATCATACGTTTGAAAGAGACGCTGTCCTTAACGTACAAATCGCACCCGTCTAAGCGAAAGAAAAAAAGGAAAGAAAAGAAAGTCATCATCATGTGTCATAGCCGCATGAGTTATTGTCTCTTTTTCTTCCGTCTCTTTTCCTTATTTTTTTATTATTGTGTCTTTGGAATGTTTGGATAGACGACACCTTTTTCAGGGGAGCTGATGCCTAGTCGATAAAAAGACAAACAACGACATGCCCAAAAAGAAAGTCACGCCGTTTTTGTTTTCATGCTCCACTATAGACAATCTGAATTCGATTTTCAAATGCATTTTCACTATTTCCAAACATACAAAAAAGCCAATCGTCAATACGGAATTGGAATAGATTTGATTGAAACTACCTTTATCAGCGTCATCATCTCCCCAGTGTATATAAGACCAGAGACGTGTTTCCAGCCCACTAATTGGTAGCAAGCGATGGAGACAACCAAGACCATCAAACAACTCTAAATCCGACCATTTCTTTTCCCTTTTTTCTTTACATTTCCCTGTTAAATATAGAGATACGACCAAGCCTCCGAGCTTATAAGACACTTAGAAGATGAAGGACAAGGAAGAAGCTAACAGGAAAAGAAAATCCGAGATGCGTACAGCATCTTCGTTGAAAATTAACGTATTAGGTATCTCGCTTGTATCCCCTCCGTTTTCTTAATGGATCCCTAATGGTCCCCCATTCTTTCGGCATGCTAATTGCCTAACCGCCTACCTTGTGTTTGACGACATTTCAATAATAGAAAAATACCAACGCTCTTGCGAAAATGTCGAATGGGAAAGCAATGATTGAAAAAAGAGGTCCATCACTTGTTACGTCATCTAAATTTCAATTTCCCTCACGAAAGACAACTGTAATCTATTACGTGAGGCATTACGGTGCAATGGCCAGATTCAAGTTGTCAAACTTGGTGCCACGATTGCCGCCAATGATGGATGACGGTTCATCCACCACTCTACGTATCATACCCTGCACAGAGTCACAAATGTGGCTGCAAGGTGTAACCGTTAGACGCGCCCCACATAATAATTTACTACAACTCTTCATCTAATAACCATCCATCATCGCTTCCTTAAAAAAAAAAAAAATAAATAAAACGAAGGGAGTTGGGTAACGTGATTGTGTTGCAGGCCCTTAACGTCTATACAGCGACAGGGCATGGCGACATCACGCCCGGCTGGACAAGCTCTAGCGAAGGATAGATCCCATCCGTATCGTAGTTTCCATCTATAAATATAAGGGGAGCAGCACTGATCCGCAAACGGAAGGCAATCGATTATCTTTGTCTGAGACAAAATTCTGTATTTTTGAAGAACAAAAAAAAAAAAAAAAAAAAAAAGGCGCCTTTTGATATTTACGTGATAGAGAAAGGAGGTTCGTGTACAGGCTGTTTCGACTGAATATGTAGCAACGGATCAGAGCTTCTTCCCGGTCAATGCATTGCGTCCAGCAAAGAGACTTTGAAGTGGAAACAAATAAAGCATCGTCCTATTTTCAAATGACTCATTTCAACTTTTTTTTTTTTACGACACATCTATTTGAAATGTTTTGCAACGGTTGATGCACAAAATATGCAACACGAACAACGAATGCCACAGGAAACAAAAGTGGTCACAAAGTTCGTTTAAGAAATGCTTGCAAGGGTGGGATCAACTGCTCAATTAACGTTTGTTTTGCACCTATTAGAAGAAATCGGATTCGATGCTGATGTACGAGATGATTGAACGTGACAACCCCACTTTACACACGAAGATAACGAGTTATAATTATCTCTCTCCATATAAAAAAGTAAAGGGGCAGAGTGTAGCCAATCGAGATATCGTTTGACCAACCGACGCTAATACCGGAAAAGAAAAGTAAAACCCGATCTGATTGAAGGATCTTGTTTGGCGTCGGACGTCTCCGGTACGACGATGAATCATTTAGGTCAACGGGAACGAAAGAGACACCCACTATCGATCTACGGTCTTGCTTCTAGACCTCTACACGGTTTAACATTATCTTTTTTTTTTTTTCATACTACAATTACATTGTTCTAGAACATCAACATAGATAGTATCGTCATAACATCTAAGCAAACCCTATAAATAGTCAAGGATTTCCTACCTTGTTCACGCTGTATCCAAATCTAGTTGCTGCCACTTGTTGATGTTACCGGCTGATTTGATCTCTCGGCCGTCATATCGATTCAGTCTTCAAAATCAACGTTGATGGCGAGCGATGACAAAAATGGCACACGGATAGTGTTGTAACATACTATTTCACCATTTTTTTCCGATGGAAAGCATTCGCACGGTTTGTACGGTTCAAGCTCATTTCCAATTCGTGCAAACTCCATCAGCATTCCCTTCTTTGCGACGAGTTTAACAGGATGAAATGGATTGTTTACACATTCCATTTCGTGCTTGTTTTCTTCTAGCTCAGGCGGTCTGCAGTTGATGGCGTTAGATGGCAGTCTCGCTTCGTTTTACAACGCGAATTATCCTCGTTCAATCGATGATGAGCACAGCTAAATGTCGAAATACTATTATTTGATTGATTTCGAACACAATTTAATATGGACTATTACCTGTTAAATATAAAGAAATTGGTTGAGATTCATTCAGTCTGCTGCAAACACGATTCACCAGCGTTACATTGTGCACAACAATTGACAATTCCATTGAAGTTGGACCATCACCTGAAAACTAATCGGACATTACATGGAAAGATGATTCAAACACACAAGCATAGAATGGCTTTTTTGTAAATGTACCAAGAGTGTTGAAATTTGAATACTTGAACACAACAAGATCTATGGGCATGTGTGGAAAATCAAAATTTACACCAAACCCCACCCGAGAATATCCATTTTGGTGTACATTGTCGAAATCTCAACTGTCATTTAATTACGTAAACGATATGAAGGGGAGATGAACACGCGTTGCCCAATGAACGTGAAGGCCTCCGGGTGATGGAGATCACGCGGGACGGTACATCACAATATTCAGATATGTATCCCATTTCTGTGATTGGATTTCTACCAAACAACCATATTCTGACATCGTCCGTGTCCATAGATTTTGGAGTTATAGGAAAAGTAGACGTGGATGATTACAATGACAACTATTAGGGTAATGGAACAAGCAACTTTATCTCATCATACTAAATGACATCAAACAGGAGAAGGCACGAGATGTTTTGCATGTCTAGAAAAAGATGAGGTCTTTGTTAGTGTCTTGCACCTATGCATAATCAGTTGCATATCAATATGAAGCAAATCTATCAAGCTCAAATCTTGATGGAAAAGATACAGCTTTTCTCCCCCCCAATCCATTGTTGCTGCGGGCAAGAGGGAACGGAGGGTTTCGTTGTTGTAGTCCATGTAATACTTGAGATCTATCTTATGCTAAGGTAATAACTGGCAAGGGATCGATTGTATGAATAAAACGCAAAAATTTGATTCAACATCAAAGACGGATTTTTCGATCTCAGCCCTTCCCTTTCCCCCTCCTCATTATTGATTTTCTATTTTACGTTCTATATACACATATAAGATGAACGACAACAGACACATTGAATCCCATACGTCTCAAACCATTTCTGTAAACTATATATAAATCTACCATATAGCATAGATCTAGTCGTAAAGATGCTCCATTTCTATAGCATAGTCTGGAATAGTACTTACGTATTAATAAATGGGCCAAAGAGTCGAAATCCCATTTAAATTGGAAAACGCTCCCCTTGCGTTGGAGCACTGGCCACACCGAGAAATAGATCTGCACCTAAACAGGAGCATCATGCAATCGCATCGAAAGAGGGTACTCGTAGGCGCGTTGGTACTTTGCGATGCTTGTCGGTTCGTGAGTGCCAAGTTTTTAGCGTCGATCCTACACAGCAGAACACGTGAGGTGTTGCGATGCGGAAGCGTCACGCAACGTCACCAGCTCCTTTATATTGCAAAACAACACTGTTCCCCTCTGTTTGTCGTTCTCTGCTGATAAAATGTGAGCACACAACAGTAACTGAGTATTCCATCAACCTTTTATCAAACGTCTTAATTATGCTAATGTGCTTTGAACACCGTTCGTCTGTGGTTATTTATAAAGGAATTATGAAATGAAATTCAAGTCTTACCATACAAATGAGCACACCAAAAGGTTTAGTTAATGTAGAGACGCAGTACCTTTAAGGTCTTATGGCCGACATCACCAATCAATACATTCTGCTCTATGCCATATACACACATGTATAGGCCAGGGGGAAATGCCACGATGCTCACGTTCAGCATCTGACGGGTTGGATACTGAAATCCTCGCTTTGACTCAATTCCAAATTCTCAGGTTGAACGCGTGTCATCTCGTCTTTCACAATTCCGCGTATAACGTTACGAGAGGACCTTTCTCGTTAAGGCTTCCCTCCGTTCGTACATAGATACTCATTGTTGTCCCTCCAACCTTGTTTTTTGCGTTCTACACTACCCCACCGCAACTCAGGCAAACTTCATCTCATCTGTTAAGAGAATAATATTAGTTGAACATACATCCATACTTAATTTTTCTTATACCTCTCACGTCCGCTATAGACATCATCTTTTTGTACACAACTTTTGTCTCTTGGTTAGTTGCGTCCCAGTTTATTATTAGCTGGTTACAAAGTACACGCTCCTGAAACTGAGTTGAAAATATCTCATGTGCAGTTAACACGTCGTATTCAACAGGTAAACTTACTTACCGTACTCTGTTTTCACCAGCCAAATGGCTAAAGTAGTATACAAAAGTGCTGATACAGCTCCGCAGCTACACGGACTTTTCCATAAACGCCTAAAAAACATGTTTAAAAAGAAATAAATTACATATTTCATGTTGCACTGCTACTAGTTGCGCTCAAATGAATTACAGAGAAAATGCGAACATGTCGAGGATGAACCATTTTTGATGACTAATTGGCTTTCATGTTGTTAACCGAAGCGTACAAAATAAAAAGGACAAGATTCCTTTTTTTTCATCCTGACAATTCAGAAACGGCAGGGAAGTACACGAGTTATATAAATACTGTACATGCAGTTTTTTTTTAAGCTTCGTATTGGCTACGGAAGCTGCTGGGGTGCAGCACTGGTCTGCGAAGATCATTGGCCCGGATAGAAACTGTGACGCCGGCGTTATTATATGATTGATGGAACTGCCTCATTCACCTCGTAGTCTACCACTTTTGGTTAAACCAATTGAATTTCACACATTTTCAGCACACTGGTTTTAAAACATCAAACCAAAGTTTAAAATGTGATTTAAACACTAATCACCTTCGTGCAGCATTAACATTTGTTGTACATTTGTTTTAGTATTACCTGTATATTTTGCTAACAGCTGACGCAGCTAGACTCGAAAATTTACTGAAGCTAGATGATCAATACAAAGACGGTCAATTCAATCCATCTCTGCATAAAAAATAAATACTTTGTTCAATGAATAATACTAACGTAACGAAAATCGATAACGTACACGTAGTATAAGACGCTTCACGAAAAAGGCGTTAAGAATCACGCTGCTTGCCAATAATACAAAAATGTCAAGTGTTTTACGTTTCCATTTATAACTCACCCAACTAGTGGTGGCCACGACGTATTCCAATGCCAATGGATTTTCCAAAAGGGATGCAAACAGCCGAGCGAGTTCAATCGACGTCCTCTTGATAAGTTGAGCGAAAAGCGATGCCAACCTAATATTAAGTTTTCTTTCGAATAAACAGGTATGGCCTCGTTAAGATTTAAACTGCTGTTTTCACGAGCCTGATTTTCCGATAACACGCGAGTTAGCTCTGCCAACGAATGAAAATAATGGAGGAGACGCGTAGAGTAAAAACATGTTCCCTCCTTTCCCAGTGGAGAAAACGACTGCATTTGCTTGAGCTCAGCTAAAACAAACGTGTTATTATTAACGTCTTTTCCTTGTTATCCTTTTTGTCGAGACTAATCCGCCATGCTCTTGTACCCTGCCATTCTACACCGATGAGATGTTATTCGTCACGAGTCCTTTCTTCTACGTAGCACTTTGGCCGATTGCGGACAAAACCTTGTCCTACAGCACGTGCTTGTCTTCCGTTAGCCCCAACGGGTCCCTAAAGTCTAAAAGAGCATTGATGATGTTACACGAATATTTTGATTCGACATTACTTCAGCGGTTACAAAACTTGCAGTTAAACTGACTGAATTACCCCTTTCTACAATAGACCTAAAGTCCCGTGAAAAATAAATGGGGATTAGATGTTGAGTGGATTAAAAGGGTACCTGACATTCCATTTGTTTCTCGCTGAAGAGTCTTAAAATATTGCCGCACGGCCGTTGCTGGACGACAGCAATCCAATAAGATTCTACTCTTATTGTTGGTCTTGATGAGGCGTTTGGGGAATCCCTATTTCTTAATACATTGAGTCAATAGAATTTAGTCGTGCTTTTAACGTGAGTGTTGCACTCCATTCGAGAACAGTCAGCACAAACATTTTCATTTCTTTACCTCGATAATGAAATGCACTTAATTGTAAGTTTCGTTCCGGCCGGCTTTATCTGCTCATCAAAGCCCTATAAATGCGATGCTTCAAGACGAAAGTCTTTACGAAAATAAAAAGGTCTTTGTTAGTGCGCAGCGTATTCGACATTGCTGTCGCTCTTCCACAGGAAATGACGGAATGTAATCATTTCTTACTACCCCCATGCATAAAAGTAGTGAAAAACTGTCTCTTCCCCATTAGTTTACCTGTACAAAACACAAATATTGAACCAATGGCTCTTGTTTGATGGCTCCATTTGTCACAGACCAGTATCGGCTACGCTACTATCGACGTCACCGTATACGACATCAGCAAAGACATCAGGGAAGTGGATCATGTTCCGGCGAGTTAGCCGTATATAGTTTTCTTGTCGCTGCACTATCACAATCCCCCAACGCGTACCCAGGTCATAGCAGCAAAAGAAAAACTCCTGCATTAAAAAAAAGACACTATATTAGACCATGTAACAAGCTCTTTTTACGTACACAATATAAGGCTACAACCTATCTATAAAGTCACAAGGAATGGAATAATCTTTTAGTTTTAAGGAGATTTTTCAATAGACCACGGGAATCAAGATGAAACAGCCGACGATCAGCGTGTAACATTGTCGTGCATTTAAAAATCAGAATAAACACTTGTAACTACAATTAATATAGATTTCATCGCAAAAAAGAATCTTAAATAATCCATACGAGCGTAAAGAATTTCCAATATGAATGAGCCCGGCTATATTTAAATACGTTTTACGTACAAGATTGTTACTATAAATTCCGACCTGCATTGCGTTAGACACAATGCACCACCTACACACAACTGTTAGGCGAATAATAGAACCAGGTAAGACACGGCTAATTACGTTCGAATGCACTAAATTACTGTGCGACGCAATCACTTTTACTACATTGATAGTCTATACAGCATTTCATGCAAATGATGAGGATAACGTTACCCATCACTTATGCAAAATAGATACCCGTGATCGACCCGACTGAAAGATTGTACTGACCGACCCTTGTAAAACCCACACTCCTGCCCAACCACACAAGAGGGTACGTTGCCAAGCAACGTGTTTTATAGATTCAAGAGCACAAAAGAAAAGTCAACAACCATTCTTACGTACTATAGAGGCATAAACACCTGGGGTACTGCATTGAGCTTCTGTTCGGTCGGTTGCTGCCGAAGTGTCTGGACTTGCTCACGTTGCTGCTACCACCAAAATCCATACTGAGCTGAAAAAAAATGCATTCATTGATTAGATAAAAACAGTTTTATCATGACTATAAATTCAAGTTTTAACGGATGTAATACGCATAAGGAAAGTAGAGGGCGCAATCGATCCAGTCATCGACGTAGCGAAAAGGTGAACAAAAGAAAGTGCCCTACTCGGAAAACGAGTGAACGCGTTATAGAGTTATTGAAAGTTTAATTTCTAAACTATCATTCCCTGGAACCTGGAGGGGAAGACGAAACTGAACGTAAAGCAAAAGTTTGAAAAACATATCACTATGCATTCACTACTACGAATAGCTTGGCAGAGATATTTACATTACCTTATTATCCATCGAACTACGATCCACTACATTTATGGCAGCATCCATCAATGAAAACGGCTCACAAGATTCCTGGAAATCTCCCTAAAAAAGAAATGGATGCAACAGTTTAATACGCTTAAAAATTCAAAACGTACCACCGTTCAGCTTCCCACAATGTCCTTATTGTCATAAAGCTGAACATAGCCCGTTACTCCATAATCCAGAAGACGGCTACACATCTTCCTTTGTCGTTCCATTGCACATCGCGTTCACTTTCATGTATCTTTTCAAGTTGTCCTCGGCCTTTCATCTATGCCCCCACATTCTTGTTAAAAAGAACAAAGTTGTGTGCAACCTGCAGCAACAGTGCACGTGCCTATTAACAAGTTTGTGATATGTCATCATTTAAAGCAGCTTCGTCTACATCTGTAAGACAGGGGGTTTATAAAGAGACGTGGAAACTTTGGTGTTAAATACTGTCAAAATTTAACTACTAAAATGTACGTCGCAACTCTTCCATTTAATTTAAAAAATTGCTGCACTAAAGAGGAAGGATTTTACGTACCACCAACTTGTATGCAAAACAAACCGGGCTGTATTAATAGAGGATTCACGTCTTTTAAACTTAAGGATCTACAAAAAACAAAAAAAATAGTGGGCGTTTTTACCTGTTAACCGCCGCACATCTTTGGTTGTCACCGTTTTCTCCTGCAGATCCTGCCAGGCAATGCAAACCATTAGAAACGCACGAAAGTTCAGTTCCCATGAAAAACCTACATACAAATAGTAAATAAACTGAACATGTTTTCGTTTTAAATATTTGTCTTCATTCAGCGACCCTAGCCTCCCCCCCCCAACCTCTTTTTGTTTCTGTATCAGTGAAACTTGTTTTTCCAATTTTCTTGTTCGCTAACGAGCACCGAAATCTTGACTAAACTTTAACCCATACTTTCCTACGGCTGTACAGGCAAATTTGGTGAAAAAAAAAAAATTAGGAAAGAAAGAAAACAAAAATAATTACATCTTGAAGCAGACGAGAATCTCGTAATTGCATAAAACGTGAAGTCCTCCACCTTGTATCCCATATCGGTGGCTTTCGTCTCATTATTCTAAAGCATTCAGATATACAGAGAACAAAAAAAACGTGAATAAGTGGTTGTGAGCCTCGCTCTTTCAATATTCATCACTGTGTGAAAGCAACTCGAAAATGACGTGCACAAACGAACGGAAGAGCGAACACAGCCAAAGTTGATGTGCTAATAGACAATGTGGCCAAAGGCGATTGAATGCTATGCAATAAGAGGAGAAAACAAGGCTAATTTGGCTGTGTGTAGCACTAAAAACTAGGGACAATGAAAAATCCTACTTGCCTTTAATAGGCCATTCATGTGGTGAAACCACTTGACAAGTCAACACATTCGCCACTTTAGCAGACGACAACGCAAACAAAAGAGCTCATCGTTAGCAATTCTACAACGAAAATGATTGGCACTAGAAAACAAGAAAATCTTGGAAACAGAACGTGTTGAACAATAAGACTAGATGAGCACTAGGGATAATGAATAAACTCAAATGAATTCACAAGCTTTACTTACCGTGCGTCGTGGTGGCCGAGCAGACTATGACTGAGCCGATTGGGTTTTGGCTTTTCCCTCGTTTTCTATGCGTCCACCTTTGTCCTAATCCCAGCCTTTCTTTATTTAAATTTCTATGTACTTTCGAGAAACAGAAACTACTGCGTTTTACCCATCCCTCAATTAGTACATCGAGAAAAGACAAAGGAAAAGGGTATGGGTACGAAAACAAAAAAAAAGGAAAAGAAGTTTCGAGAAAAATCTGCAAAAACAAAAGAAAGGAAAGATGTTTTGAGAAAAATATGCAAACGTTTTAAGGTTTCAAACCCTTCCTCTTTTTAGTCGTTCATGTCATTATTTTTTATGTCGTTACGATTAATTTTTACATCTTTGGCTAAATACTTTGGAAAAGGCTTTTTTTGTGTGTGGCAAAAATGGCATACCGTGAAAACAAAACGATATAGACCAATGAAATCATCCATGTTTGCTTGTGTTTAAGACGTAAATCAAAGACGATTGTATTGTTCGATACATGTTGGATGTAGACCCACAGATTATATGAAGCAGAATTAAATACAGACATCAAACAGAAATAATCCAATACAAAAAGAATTGCTTAGACAGTTAGACACATCGGGGTGGGTCATGGTTAACGGACGTGTGGCGGATTACTGGATGCCATCATCTGATTGTTTCTTTTTGCTTGCCACATGTATGATTCAAAGGTTTTCTTTTCTTGTGTGTTTACCTTCTCAATCAAACGTTATCCTCTTTACTCTCAAATCTTAAGAGTTGTAATAGTTTTTTTTTCTCGGGTGGGGAGAAAGGTCCACTGCTTCTGACGGCTGCTAATAGAAATTGGAAATGATTTTTTGGGGGCTGGAAAAGAAAACACGAGGGGAAGAAAAAAAAAAACTAGAAGGAAATGAAACACATCAATCCCTTTGGTGGATGCCTGTCGACTTTGTCGTCATCAGCTGATGATTCCCTTTCGTATTTCTCTTTTTGCAACATACTTTTTATTATTTTTTGTTAAACGGATGCTGTTTTTCGGCAGAAATGTCGAAATAGGAAAAAAAACATGGAAACAAGGATATAGAGACGTTGTGTGATTCAATCAACTTGGCAGTCGTCGTCGTCTACTCGGTTCGTGCATCCACGGAAACAGACATTTCTCTCTTCTTCATCTTTTTTCGCACACGTAGACAGTCAGCGCACATCAAACACTATTTTTTTTTTACTATTATTATTAAATCACGAAAGAAGAGAAAAAGGGGGAGAAATCTGGTTTACTGCTCTGCTGCGTTCGTTGGTCGCTCCAGCGGCCGTGAGTTGTTCTAAATGCTACCGACACACTAGACAAAAGAGAACAGCTCGATTATGTTAGGTTAGATTTCAAACAGCAACCATAAATTGTTTTTTTCTTCTCGTGTTCTTCTCTTGTTGAGATGCGCAGCAATCAATTGGATCCCAGTTTCCTTCGTTCGACATTGACGTCACCTGTCGATCACGCTGTCATAAGAATCAGTGAAGGAAATGTCGTCCGTGATAGTATTGAATTAGCTAGCCGACAGAAGCAATATACGTTTGATTGAGATGTATGTGCACAGGCTCAAATAGTGTCATCTCTCATTATTTTCCGTCTTCATTTTAGGTTGTTAGCGAGGATCCGTCTGATGGCTAAAGACTAACGAGCTGCTATGCGTCGTTCTCTCTTTTGTGTGGATCTATTAAGAAGCGGAAAGAAGGAGAGCAAACAAACATCCAGCCCATAACACACGATGACGGGATACAGATAAACAGGAGTTTCCAGTTACCTGGACGGTCTTGCTGGACATGCGAGACTGTAGCCAAAACATTGCTTCCATAAATGGACATGTAGAAACACACACACGTATAGAGCGCAGATAGAAACATGTCGCTGTGGACGTGTGTTATTTGGGTTACAAATTTAAGGTATTCATCTATTCATATGCATGTGAATAGCGTGAACAGACGTCTGTCTGCGTGCACCAATCCAAAGCAAGCTGACGCTTACTCACGACATTTGCATGGATGTAAAACGTTAGAACAACGTATGGACTAGAGTGGGCACGAGACGAAAGTGACCGTGCGATATGCAGGTTTCGTCGACAACGAACGGATGTAAGTAAACGGCGTTCGAATGTCGCGAAACCCGGACAAGCACGGCACACCTTGATGGACTGCACGATGAACTATTTCTTAGATTAAAAAAAAATACGAATTTCAAAGCAACAATCGTCATTTAAATGATGTTTTTTAGGAGGCCAAACATCAATAATGAGTTGGTACGAAAAAAACAAACAAAACAAAAACATATTTTTGCCTATGTCGTCTGAGAAACACGTTGCAGAGGCATAATAAATAAACGATGATTGCCTACATCAGCCAAAGAAAAAAAAAAGGGAGGGCCGAGCATGAAATATCCAATAGCGAGGGCAACAGCAAAGGCAGGTACATAATGCAAAGAAAAAAAGGGAGCACTGTATAGTCGGGGAATGTGGCTCTCGTTCGCCGATGGGATTGCATCTTCAATAATTGAATACAAAAGCAAAAAGCAGTTGGGAGGGTATCGAACCCCCTGGACGTGCGTGTGTGTGTCAGTGTTATTTAGACAAATGGAAAGAAAAGTGGTGCAACGCCAACTTTTTCATCTGCTCTCTCTCTCTCTCCAACTTGTTGTCTCTATTTACGAAGAGAGTAGCCTTTTAATTGATTTCCAACGTGGCGGTCTCTCCATTATTCAGCTCTTCCATTTGCTTAATTTCAACCATCTATAATGCACACGTCCATAAGCGAAATGGTCCCCTTTCTACATGTGAAATGCTAAACATTTTTCGTCCATCTCATCACGAAATAATTCGATCAAATGTCACAATTCTTTGCACTATGACATTCAAAACAGCCTTAAACGCAAAGCAAAATGTTTGAAAAGAAAAAAAAATATGTGGACCTTGTTTTTTTGATGTGACGTCGTTGGTGACGATGAATGGCCCCTCTCAAAATACAAAAAAAGAACTTGGTCGAGTTGCAATCGGCAGCGAAAAGAAGGACGTCAAGATGCAAAATAGGTTGGAGGTGTTGGCCGTCCCCACCTGCGGCTGGTAGACAACAAAAAACGGAAGACCCGGAAAGTTGTGCTGTCGGTGGTCGACTGTGCCCTCCACCGAGTGCAATCGTTGATTTTAAAGCGTTGGCCTCGGCAACGGAAAGCGGGTGGCCCGTCGTGTTCCGGCTCCTGAATCAGTCTGCCACCAAAAGCGAGTCGGTATACACACATATATACGCGGACGCATTTTTTTTTTTTTTTTTTTTTTTTGCTCGCTTGATAAAGAGGAGGGTTATACGACTGTGAAAAAGGGAGGGGAGATTTTCAGGGTGGAAGTTGTTGCTGCTGATGATGATGACAGGGCACAAGAGAAAGAACCGGTCGGCGTTTGCGCAACAACCGACTCACGCCCTTGCTTGTTGATGTCCATCATCTACTTCCTCTTTTTTTCCTCTCTACTTTCTACATCCTCCTTTTTTTCCCCCCCTTTTTCCCTTGTCCTGTTGCTGCTGCAAACCCCCCCCCCCCTTCCCTTCGGTGTGATGAAAGCCGGTGTACCTACGTACTCAGCGTACGTGTCTCTTCCCCTCTTCCATTTATATCTCAACTAGTATTTGTAGTATTTCTTTTGCATTTCCCTCTTGTTTTATTAGGATGTATCTTTTTGGCAGGGCATCCGTCGATTACCTGATTATTTGTTAAGCTTCACTGTTGCACTGCTTTAGAAGAAATGGGTCGTTATGATGGTGACCAAGACCTTTTGATGTCATCATGGAGACCTTCTCGTTGAATGCAAGTGGATTAAAAACAATAAGAGGGGCCATTATCTTCTACGTTGGTGTACGCACTGCACAATAATACACGCAATCTATAGGCAAAGAGATGTGAATCAATAATGTGGTCACATCATCCATCAAGAACTTTTTGCTCGTGTCTCTATAGTGCGGGACATTATTCACTAGCGCACAAGAAAAGGGACACAAGGACTTGATGAATTATTTCCCATGATTGATATTCGTTCAACTTCCGCGTTTCGTTCGATCTTTTATGCGATGTGTTTTGCATCGCGTTTTCGATCTAATATAGAAACGATGTGCATCGTTTTACTTGTTGCTCGTCCATTTCTTGCTTTTTCTTTCCACAATGAAAAACAAAGGAAAAAAGAAATGCTGCAACTTGCTAATTACTTACATACGGGGGGTGATGTTGCCTTTGCCTCTCTCCATCTCAACTCACTACAAGGAGATATATAATACACTCTGATGCAGTCTACACACACACACACACACACACACAGGGAGAGAGAGAGAGAAGAAAAGCTGCTGGATAGAGTGGCGGTTGCGATCAATACGCCAAGCAAAGGTACAATGGGACACGGCACATATAAAAAACGACTCGGCTGCTGTTGCGTACTAGTCTTCTCCACTCTGTTTCTCTTTCTCAAGAATTTCGTATAGGTTTTCTTTTAAAAAAATAGAGCTTGTGTCGTTCCAGACCTGGGACGTCTTCAATGCACATCGATGTGCATATTACGAGTACTTTTACATTCTATAAATACGTTGACGGGGTGTTTTTGCGTACCATTCATTCATCGTTTTGATTGCGAGTGGCATTGAATGTGGCCAGTGCACCAAGGACTCGATCGGCACCTGTTCAACTCGGTGGATAGAGCGAGAAAAAGGAACGAAATTTAAACAAAAATATGCATTTATTCAAATACTCACGAGCCGGTGCAATCCATCACGAAACAAACCCGACGGTCCAATTCTTTTATAAACATCCTTTTTAAATAAATGATGGTTGCATTTGTTCCGCACGCATACAGCACGCTCCATCTATACATTTTGACAGCGTTCTAGCAAAATGGGGAATATCCATCGTTTCGATCGATATGAAGCGGTCGTCGACCAGATTTCCTTGTAGCACCCTTCTTTTTTTTTTTTTTTTTTTTTTTTCCAAACGCCCTCATTTGTCTCTCTCGCAGTTTTCTTTTCCAAACAGGCCAACACCGACAGTGCACACAAGAGACAACGTATAGTCTTAGCGTGCAGTAGTAGATCGAGTGGTTTGAGCTTGGCGCCTCTGGTCTTAGTTTTCTCTATGCGTGTCGTCAAATGGATCACGCACCTTAAACGGACGACCTGTGAAATAAAAGGAACAAAAATAAAATGATGTTGCACTGGTTTTACAAAGAGTTCCAATATTATTAGCCAGTGAGATGGATGTACAGTGTAAGCATATGGGCTACGTATACACATAGGAAATGGACGGCGAAAAGATATCCCTCTTGGTTATATGGAGCCTGTCACTGCAATCCGCTTAAATGGCTATAAATATATACAGACAAACGGCCGTGGTCCACCATAGAGCTGCTTGTCTCATCTGCATCGCAATAAAAAACGGAGGGGGGAAGGAAAGATTTATTTTGAAATGTACGAGGTTACGCAAGTGCTGGTTCACATGGGACGTAACGCATTGAACTCAATGCACCTATTACATTACACCAACTACATTTTCGAAATGCAAGTTTTAATAATGAAAAAAAAAAAAAAAAAAAAAAAAAAAAAAAAAAGAGTTGAATCAATGGCTATACAACGGGCATAGTTGAGGCCAAAAAACTAAATTTATGCGATGCGCATCAGGTGGTACAAGTTTGGGTGTGATTCGTTTGCCCCGGCGGAAGTCACCAGTCGAAAGCGTTGACATGCTTTTTTTTTTCTCTCTCTATCGGTCTCTACGTTGTTGTGTTTCGGGGGGGTGTTTTCGATGACCAGCAGCAGACGACAAAAACAACACGCCAATAGGTAAACGAAAGAGAAGAAGAATGATGGTGGATATGGATGGGAAACGAGTTGCTCTTATGGATCCCTCAATTTTGTTGTTCTCTCTTTTACTAGTAATAGATAATGCCTTTGATATATACGCCGATATTATACTGACGTGACTGCCGACTTCGGTAGGCGACAGAGAGAGAATCACGGCATCAATCGAACATCGACCCACACACACACAGACAAACGACATGCAACAGCATCCGGATGTTGTTGGGTGTGGAACTTGATGTTGTTTTTCCTTTTCCCCTTTTTTTTTTTTTAGATGTTATTCATTCGAGTGTCTATTTTCACTCGTATACTGTTGTACTCTGTTTTATTACAGACCTGCATAAAGTTTATTCTCGTCTATACGTATAATGCCATTCAACTGGCATTTGATTCCCAGAGTCTTAATGACGGTCGCATATCCAATAGGAGATGGTCACTGGCAACAGGTGGTTCACCCCAAAACAAAAAAAAAAAAAAAAACACATTGTTGCTTCCCGATTGGTCGTTGATGATGATTCACTTCCGCGGCGACAAAAACACATTCGACCATCAAAAGACACGCACGCACAGCCAAAACAAACTTTACTCTGAACGCCTTTCTTCTTTATTTGTGTTGTCTCTTCATCATCTTCGGTAACACAAGTCTCTCTCTCTCTCTCTCTCTATTGACCATTGAATGTGATGCTTTTTTTTTTCTACTTTGTGGGGTCTAATCTCGGCTGTTTTGTATTGACGACGATAGGGAAAGAGAAAAAAGTAGGAGGGCCCCATTTGTAAATATTCCGAGAGATATTAACTAGGCTAATTGATCGTAACACTGCGCAGCAATCACAATCAAGCTGCGATGTTGATAGTGTCACGAGAGGATATCTGTTCATTACGATATGATAGGGAGCAGGATCGATGCCATTGTCCGTCCCTTATTCTCCTGCCTTTATTACTGGGGGGGGGTGCAACGAACGCTGCATCGACGTGTCACGCGCTGTTGCTGGAACGTCCAGTATCCCTCCTCATTAGTTCGACCTGCACTTCGCACCGTCTAATGTCAATAATGGCCATTTGATGACTATTTGATCGTTCACTTTTTCTATTTTTTTAAATGACGTACCCAATAATTGTGTGGCACCCCTTGAAATAATCAGGAAAAAAACACGGGGCGTTCAGAGTGAAAAACTCATCAGTCGTTGGCAGTCGTTGCAACGACTTGAACAACATCCGGCCGACATCCTCGCGCTCTTTGTCGCATTTTGCTGTCACAACAAGATGTTGGGCTCTTCTCGTCTATCACGATGGCACACATTCAACACGTCATATCCGCGCCAATCAACCCGCTTCTTCACTTGTCCCAATTGAATCGCCTAATTATTTCACGCGTCACGTTTCCCGTTTTCAATCAATGAATATTCCTTGCCCCGATTCGCTTTCCCTATCCAGCTGGATAGGAAAAACGGAATATTTTTTTTTATTGGGATTCGAAAAAGATGCTCTTCAACTGCCACAAGAGAGAGACAAAAGTTCAATAAGTACGTATGCAAATAAGCCAATAACACGGCTTTTTTCTCTCTCTCCCTATTATGGGCTATTGACATTTAATCCGATCGAGCAAAAAATAGAAAAGCAACATGTATCGACATTGACGGTGGAAACACAACTTGGCTGTCTTGGAAAGTGGTGGCTCAATGTATGTGAGCAAGAGGGGAGGGATCGGTGTCCATAATACAAAGTAGGCAAATTCGATTGAAAAAGCCAATATTGGCTCAGAGTTTTATAGACACAAACACACAGAGAGACGGGGCACAATTTTTACAACAAAAGAAGCCAGTAGCCGAAAAGAAGACAAGATTTTTTCTATCTAGAAAATAAAAGATGCCGTGCGTATATTATCGATCGCTATACTATCGCACACGACAAGGCAAATGCAACCAAGAAAACGCCCTTTTCGTCTTCTTGCCCAACATTTCGTTTTGGCACTAGCGTCATAGCGCAGGCAGAAAGATGGCTAGAAATGTGGAAGCTGCTCTGATGATGGGCGCACGGGAAGGAGGGCTTTCCTGCTCGCATGTTGTCTATTATTACAAGACTAATAGCCTTTATAATACAAGATCTTTTATAGACTTGTCTGACCCACCTGCCACTTTAGTTGTATGGGCTACACAATGAAGGCAGCGAGAGAAGCGTCAGTCTATCGTCTACAATCTGTACGGCGCGCTGTGCACACAGAGATTGAACAGTGCACGGCACTCGATCTCTATTGTATTATGGCTTATAATTAGAGCGCAAAACCAGGGCAGCAAGTTGTTTGATCTCGTACGTTATATACATAAAACGCACAAAAGCCAGAAGCCATGAGCAAATGCAGTTGATTATATGAAAAGCTACCCCCCCCCCCGTACAAGCAAAAGCAACGTTATAGAACGTCGCAAACAGCTACCGCCCTCTCCGCTTCCTATTTTTTCATTCATTCAATTGCATTTTGTCTTTTCTCGAAAATTCAATCAATAAGAAATCATTTCATTTATGCGATCAACCGTTTTTGAACCGAGACGGACAGCGAAGAAGAACTCGAGGCTAAAAATAAACAAAACGTCATTATTTGTCTTCTTTCGCCCTAGACACGTGAAAACCCCCCTGAAAAAGACTGGGTGGGCAAAGGGACTAGATAATGCCTATGGCGAAGGAGGATGATGGCCACGATGATGCGGATGATGAAGGGACGGACACTTGCTGCACAAACGAAGGCGACTTTGGCCGGAAATCTGTTTCGGCCGGCTCTGCTGATTTTCTGTTCAAAAGGCAAGACGACTGCTGCCCCTATTATACATTCTAGAGGTTGAAATAGGACGAGAGCCGGCAGGAGCGAAAGAAAAAAAAAAAAAAGGCTATTATGTGCAGAGCGGAGGAAAGGCGGTGGGGCGACGCGCGTGAGACTTTGGATGAACTGAGGGGAAAATTGGGTTGCTACTGCTGTTGCTGGCTGCTATAGAGGTTTTGGCTGTATAAACGAGCAAACACAGCGAGAGATAGAAAGCAAAAGAGAGAATGAAAGACGGGGGGATTGGAGCCGGGCATATAATTGAAGTTGCGGAAGCGAACGGAGGCGACTGGAGGCAAGAGGAACGAGAGCGGGCGACACACACGTAGGCACGACGTAAAGAAAACGGTCGTGAGTCAGCAAGCCACATCCTTCACCTTCTCCACACTACCTACAACGCTGAGCACATAAAGATAATTGACAACGGACGAATAATAAAGAATCAAGGGCGACGCATCGTAATCATCCAAAGCCAGCTAGAAAGGCCAACTCATTTTCCATCTCTTCCTTCTTTTACTACGCCGAATCCCTTCCCCTCCAAATAAAAAAAAAGGAGTCTTTAAATTGTTTTTTTTTTCTTTTCTTTTTACGTAACTGAAAAAGAAAAAAAAAAAAAATGGGCCGACTCAATAATGATCGAAATATGATCGAGATAGACTCTACAAAAGCCCTGCGAACACACACAACGGCCAGCAGCTGATGGGATAAACTGGTTAAGTAGCTTTAGCTATACATACATTCGATACAGGAAAAAGAAAGGGACCAAGTAAGACGCGAGGTGCTGTCGCAGCAAAAGAGGGGCGAACGTGAATTCAATTCTCTTCACTCGATCAATTCACAAACAGATTTGCTACAACTCACATTGAAAAAGTGCAAGGCGCTACGAGCAGCCAAGTAAAAAAAAGAGAGGCAAAGACGATCGAGTGGAGCCAATAAAATCAACTGACGCTGTTCCGTTTTTTTTTCCCTCCCCATCATCATCATCGATCGGTTTTAGATTCTATTTTCCACGTAAGCACACCGTGCCCGGGGACTTTGATTGGTCGCTTTGATTGATTGGGCCACCTTTCTCTCGACGGTTTTTCCTGGAATAACACATTTTGCCGACCAAACACACATTCTTACTTTTAAAAACCAAGTTAAGACGTCATTACGCGTCCCTTTTTCTTGAGACATTTTTTTACTAAAAAGAGTGGGACGCACATTGGCCGTTTTGTTTTCATCTACGCCACCGCATTTTCCGTTTCACGCGAAACCATTCCGCTTTCATTCTTGCGGCTAATGCATTCAGAATGTGAAAATCAAGTGCTGCCCAAACGTTGATTTCATTTTTTTTTTTAAATTAATAGATTCACGGGATGTTCATCAATCATATATGATTGACTTCTTTTTTGCTCTCGAAACTACTCGTCATGATTCAACATTCAGCCGATCGATTTCATTCTCCTTGCATTAAAGGCACCAAGCAAATATTCACATTCATCGCAAGTGTTTTAGTGGTTTGACAATGGTACTTTGTTCACGTTCTAGTTCGAAAAAAAAAAAAAAATAGCCCAACAAAACAAGAAACAATCCACTTTTTCAACAACGTGTTTGCTTTACCTCCCCATCAGCAATATTGTCAGATACTGTGCCGAGTTTGCTGTTGTTGGCAAACGTGATATTTGCTCAGGCCGTCTATTTGACAAGGATCAAATACAACCCATTCTCCTTCAAATAAACCCCCCTAAAAAAGTGGGATTGCAGCGCGAGTATCTTTCATCTAAAGCCAACATTTCGTCCTACACCCACTCCACCTACTCACTCGGTACAGTCCCAATAGAGAAAAGAAAGCTGGCACACACCGAGGATTACACATTAACTGCTGGCAAGTCAACTATTTACTTGCATATCAGGCAGGCCCACCTGCGTAATTAAACAGCTGGCTATGTTATAGGGTTCCATAGCAATGACTCTCTTACGGAGCAATAGCAACAATGGAACTGGGAACAAAATGGCGAAACAGCTAGTTCTATTTTGATTAGAGCAGTTGCTTGCACCGCGCTGATGCATTTGGAAGCAAAAGGTCGGGCGGACGGGGCTGATGCAAAAACTATAGCAACTACAAAGTGGACACGCGAGGGAATACATAAAGACGTTGACCAAATTAGCGACGGGCTTAAACTAATAGCTGGTGAACAATACAACGTCACTGCGCCAGCAACTATGCAAATGCAGTCTTACACGGAGAACATTCAATTTAAACATTTTGAACTGAGGCAAGATGAAAAGAGCCTTTCATCACTAAGGTGCACTCAGCAACAGCAGCACATGACTAACAATTAACTACAATATTGCGATTGAATTGATGTTATAATTATATAGAGCGTGCGTAATGGCATTACCAGCCCTCGGGGCTCGGCAAGGTAATAACATTACATGCCTGACTTGATTTGCCGAAAGATAAAAGGACACGGCAAACCAGTAAGAAAAACGAGGGCCAAATGTCAAAAGACATGACAACACTCGGAGAAAAGGATGCGACGCAAAATCAGTTAGTAGGCAGGCAATGATGGAAGATTTCTAAAGGCTACACTTTTCTCTTCAGCATTTCGTAATACTATGGGCATTGCTAAGACAGAGTTTCTTAAACTAAAAATAAGTGTTTTCAATCTCATGACTTACATTTCCGTGATTTCAAACTGTGACCATGCCTGCAAATTGGATTTGGTGGCTTCAGCTTCTTTTTCCTTGACCAGCATTTCAATCCTTTTCACGAAATCTTCAATTGGTTGTTCATTTTTTTGCAGCTGGCTTGGAAGTTTCACAGATGCCATCTCTTCCATTTGAGCTGTAAGTTTATCATCAATCTGTAGATGGAATGGCTGTGTACAGGTAAATGCAGCAAAGAGTTATACCTGAATACCGCAGTTGCTCAATTTCGTATGGCCAAAGATGAGAAAATCTGCAATCATCACCAAACCTACAGGGGATTCCCTGTAAGAATCTTCTGCAAGGGGTTTTCTGAAGCTCTTGAGCTAGCCTTGTCCGCGAATCTTCCACATGATAGTTTCATTAAAATGTATTGTTAGTGATCGACACATGTGCTCCAGATATTACCTGCAAACTGCCTGAAGTGTGCATCTTTCATTTTTTGATGGACAAGACCGTCATTGTGTTTTCTGCGTCCTTCTTTACTGTCTGGAAAGCTAACGTCACAGTAATCACAATAATATCGTCTTCCCATGTTTAGACCCGTAAATTTGGAAGAAAAGTGCGATTCAAACCAAGACAAGGAGAATCGAGCGAGAATCGCAAAGTTTATTAAGACGACGCTGTCATCTACCGGGAAGAAAAAAAACTTGAGAGAGGACAATTTCTCATCGGTACAAATCGTACGTGACCCCAACGAAAACGATGACCAACTGCATTAGATATTCCCACTTTATAGTCATTTTTTTTATTTTTTAGCAATTTTAATGGTTTAAACAAAAATATTTCAATCAATCGTCAACGAGTCCGGCATATATGAGATTAAGTGCTGCTTCGACGTCACCGTTTGTAGCTTGTAACGCCCTTAGACTGAGGTTGTCATCGGTGATTCCATACTCACGCATTTGGGGTAGAAAACGGCCAAACTGCTCTCGCAAAGGAGCATCATCCTCGGTGTCACGACGGGATTGGGCTTCAACACTACTACTAGTTCCAATGCCGCTGGCCATTGCTACATTCCCGCTAGTGTTATTACTGACGGATCCTCCTCCCATCTGATTCATGGCTTGCAAAAGTGCTTGAGTAAACATTTCTGGAGTCAATCCATCGTTGCGTGGCCTAGGCGTTGACTGTTCTGGCTGTTGCAGGGATATTCCGGGTGAAACACGTGGTTGTTGCTGCTGCTGCTGTTGTGTTGTTGTTGTCGACGGCAAGGGCTCTATATAATGATTTATAAATATGGAACTGGTTAATAGTGGATAAAGAATAATAAAAATAAAATTTAATATAAATATACGGCGAATGCTATTCTGGGCAAAGCTCAGCGCAGCGGCTAGCTGAGCTGGTGTGATTCCACTCCCGAAAGCTGCTTGTGATCTACTAGCTTGTTGATTTGAATTAGGTTGATCTTGCGGGACGTCTTCGTCCATGCCATCATCTTCTAAATCAGCACCAAGAGATCTAGCAAGCCAACCGGCACTGTTGGATCTTCGTCGCTGATTCGCACCTGGGACTAGAGATTCTCAGAAACAGAGTTCATCATTCGGCTAGCTGCATCAACAAGAGCTGGGTGCTTTTCCACAAGTACTTGTACAATTTTTGGATCAGCTAAATGCAAAAGTAGTTCCCAGTCTTGAAGCATAGAAAGAGCTACTTCATCATCAGCCAATCCTGGAACAGTTTCAGTCAGTGACTGAATGTTTTCAGGTCTTGATAAATTTTGCAGAGTAAGACGAAAGTTTGGATTTGTCACAGCTGCTCTGAAAGCTAAAAATAGTTGGTGCTGCTCAACTGCATTCAACTTTTTTGGTTGTTCTCTCTCAGCTGTTGACAAAACAATGTGAGTATGAGGGATGTATGCACCACAGCATGAGTCTTTACCTGGCTTCACAACAGTGGCATATATCATTTTGGCACCACTTTCAACATGCTCCAACGTGTTTAATGTGGCTTCATCCCTAAGAGGTCTGCAAGAGTAGATGAGCTCTAGTGTCCGTGACAAACCAAAATAAGAATTACTTAAAACAAATCGACGAAGTCAAGACCTAGAAACAATTACTAACCTAGCTGACATTGACTGTCCAGTCCTGCTTTCAATAATATATTCTTCTTCAAGTCGGCCACGGATAAATTAGACGCAATATTTTCCAAGCGATAAAAAGATCGCTGCGAAGAACCGTGTCTCACACTGACTGATAAATTTAACATCGTAATTTTTAGATTTTTTAATCAAACGGATTGTTTTGTAGACGTAAACTGGCATGGAAGATGTAACAATGTCTGTCACGTAAGAAGTTGAAGAGAATTTAATAACATTCTGACAGATGGCTCTGTAATCGGTCGCTATTTAATGAACAAAGAATTTTTGCACATCAAAAATGAATCGTCATAATGAAAATAGAGCCAGAACAATAGAATTAATAGAATTTCAAATGTCTCATTGGATTTTTTATTGATTCATTAAAACAAATTTTTAAATATATCGAAATAGATAAAACAGTTTTCACGTCGAGGAAGAGTTGTGTATTTAAGAAAAAACACCAACTAGTTGAATCATTTTAAATTAGGCTCGCAGAACTGCTACAGGAGAGTCAAAAGTAATGGACAAGTTGAAAGAGGAACGCGAAGTTCAGTGGTAATCAAAAACTTCAATGTAGACGACCAAAGATAAGAAAAGAAAAAAACAAACAAAAACAAATTCATGTTTTCCTAAATCTTTTTCTCCACGTAGCAGTCATACCAAGCCATTAAACTTGCCTTTTTTAATTTTCAAAAGAGATTAGTACTTATTATAACTTCAGTTGTTGAATAAAATCAACTTTCTAGTTAAACCTTCAACTGGAAAAACTACACAGGGATTAGGTGTTTCTTCTGACTGACAATTCAATTAGAAATGCAAAAAAAAAAAAAAAAAAACAATTAAAAAATTGCTATGGGATACTTCTGGCAACTGTGAAACACACTGAAGATAGCGTTTTTGTCTTTCAACAATTCCTACAATGCAAGGCTGCTGTATTTACTTGCGCTGGCGGGCCGAATTTTGGTCATTCGCAGTATGTTTCCTGATAGATTAGAAAAGTTTGCGGGTAATTCCAAGAAAGTAGACAGGAAATATCAATTATTACGTATTGTTTTGCTCATTGTCGGATTCATTGTCGGTTTTCTTCTTGTTTCGACGCTTTTCGCACACAAAGATGACGGCGCATAGAACAATGACTTCGATGCAAATGCCGAGGAACGGCCATAATGCGGCATATTTATCTGTTGGATCGAAATATGAGCTGTAACATGAATACGAAAAAACTTGCGGAAAATTTGGTAGGTTACCAATGACACGGATCAATGTGGTGCCGTTGTGGTTGCCGAGTTCATTGAAAGCAAAGCACATGTAGTTATCGCGATCATCAAGCTTGACTTCTTCAATCAATAGTGTGCCGTTGGCGATTCCTTCGTTGTTTGGTTCGAACATGAAATGACCATCAGCAACCAGGGATTCCCATTGACCTTCTTCTCCCTCTGCCATAATATTTGTATGTTAAAGAAGATAGAAAAAAAACTTGAAAGAAAAACAAAATCGTGAACCTCGTCGCCATTCGACGATTGGAGTTGGAGAACCGTATACAACGCACGGCAAACGGAAGTTCTCCCCTTCGACAATATTGAAGGATGTGGGCAAGGCAGCAACAATCGGCTCCACTATTGAAGTTTTAAAAAAAATATACAAAACAGCCACATGAAACGTTAAACGGCCTTGTTCGCGAATAAAATTTGAATTTGGTGTTTGTCCGTACTAGCAACACGGATGTCTGTAACTGATTTCCCACTGCCTTCGCATGTATAACTGCCAATATGGGCCACTTTCGGCTTGATAATTTTCAGCATGTGTACGCCATTTTCATGCGTTAGCTTCAGGTTGTCTGTCTCAACCAACAATGTACGATTATGATACCTGAAAGGTAAATATAAAATATAGTTATTTGTGTGTGAAAACAATTTCAACTAAGCCTAATGAAAAATAAAGTGCATACCATGAAACTTTATCGTCGGGCAGAGAGCAATTCAAGATAAGCTCACTCTGACCATATTTGAATCCGATCTCGACCTCCTCACCTATGGAACAATAAAAAATGTCAAGAGATTAAAACAGAACAAGACAAAGGAAATTAAAAGAGCTATAACAAAAGGTAAAAGCTTCGTATTGTTGCAATCAATAAGCCAAAGTCTAGCGGAGTGAAGCTTAATATATTGCCGGCATACAATGGCTCTAATAAAATACACGTCATAGCAATATGATATGTATATGCACAAGTATACCGCCGAGGACCAGAACTAGATGCCCGTGGGAAGAGAATTCGTTACAACGATACGACCCGGCGTGTATGGGCTGAGTCTTAGGGACACTCAAGATCGACACCAGCGCGGACTCTGACTCGAGGAAGTCATCGACAATGGTGTATCCTATCTCTCCGGTCTATCGATCACGCATCGCAAAACAAAAAATGAGATTACCGTTACTCTCAGTAAAAGAGAACTTTGAAATAGGGTGGTTATAATTCATCAAAACTACTCTAAAAGGGCGACCGCTACAATAAACGTAAAGCTAGGCTTTTGAACCAGAGATAAATCAAGTGGTTTGTTGTTGATTGTCCATTGCAAAGTGTATGGCTCATGCATAGGAATCTTGCAGACAATTCTTAATGGGCTATCCTTTTCCACCCAGGTATCGCCTTCGTAAATCGGATCGGAAAGCGTTGCCTCTGTATGTTATTTCATAATCCAGTTCACAACCAAAGTGCGGTGGCGTGCAACATATAACAATGACGAAATCAAATTAAGACCACGAATAAATTAGGACAGAGTCTGGCTTTTCGCGAGTGAACGCAAGGTTTTGTAAGCGAATGCGTTTCAAGGTGTGTTCGACCTCAAAATAGCAAACGCTAACATTAGTACAGTTTTCTTTAAAAGTTTTAGTTTTCACTTTAAAATAACACTTTCTCACCCGAGACAAGTTGCAGCAGGGCAACGCAGAGACACAAGATGAATCTTGACATGATGAATATGAAGAACAAATTTCTTTACAACACAGTGATACTTGCAGTTTCTTCTAATGACAGTAGAGAATGAGAAGCAAGAATACTGAGGAGAAGGGGAATACTGAGGGTAGAATGCGTGCGGTCACAGGGAAACTCGAAACCGAACGAACTCGCCTAGACGCAGTAATGGCCGCCACCAGCAGTCAAACAGCTGATAGCCTAGGTTTTAAATACTGTAAAAAAAATTTATCGTAACCAAATAATGATGCATATCACTGATAAATTAGGGATTTAATTTTAATAACGCAAGAGCATATGAAATTTCAAGCGATTAATTAATTAAAATTACACGCATGGCGAATTTAGGAAAGATTTACACTGACTCAAGAAAAGGCGGGCGGATTATTGACACACGTGTTTTGCGCCTGTGCGATAACAAAAAGGCGGGGCTAAATGTGTACTTCTATATTGTTGTTTAGTTTCGATCAATCAATAACCCCTTGTTCAATCTTCTTTTCCCATTCTTTTTTACCATCTTCAGTTGAGAGTTGTAGCGGGAAAATTGACAATCAGCATCATCGTCGTTTTGTGGAATGGCTACCGAAGTTAGTGGTGAAAACTATGATGGTCTTCTTAAGGAGATGGAAACCCTGAAAGGGAGACTGGATGAAGAAAGACTAAAACTCAATGATGTGGCTTGTACAAAGATTTATTAATGGCATACTCTATCAGTCATCTACTTATTTTATTGGCTTTCTAACAGTGTCCACAGTTTCACAGCGTCTTGAAGGTATGGCACAACTTTCCATTAAACCAAGACGGGTACTTAAAGGCCATCAAGCAAAAGTCCTTTGCGCAGATTGGTCTTCGGATAAACGGCATATTGTGTCCTCTTCTCAGGTAACAAATGTCTTTTTTATTCTTTAGCATCTTCTAGTAACTTGTTAGGGTAAAAAGGATGGCAAGATTATCGTCTGGGATGCTTTCACCACAAATAAAGAACATGCAGTAACCATGCCCACAACTTGGTATGAAAAGGATGGTAAAATATTTTGATTAGATAATTCATCCTGCATATTTGTGTAATTCTAGGGTAATGGCCTGTGCGTTTGCACCCTCAGGAAACTTGGTTGCTTGTGGGTAGGTAGCTCAAATAAAAATTTGGAATAGGATATGTGATATGTTCTTATTGGTCATTCAGAGGTCTGGACAACAAAGTCACTGTTTATCCATTGAGCATGGAGGATGATCCCACTAATAAGAGAAAAACAGTTGGAACTCACACTTCATACATGTCCTGCTGTTTGTTTCCCAATTCAGACCAACAAGTAAGAAACATTTTTCATATTGTTTAACCTTTAACCAGTGAATTACTGACCAGCGAAAGTTTCAATTATAGATTCTAACTGGTAGTGGTGACTCCACCTGTGCCCTTTGGGACGTTGAATCAGGACAGCTTTTACAGAGCTTTCACGGACACAGTGCCGATGTAATGTCGATTGATTTGGCTCCTTCGGAAACTGGAAATACATTCGTTTCTGGGGTTAGTGATGGTATCGATCGTCATAGAATCTTCTTCTATATTTGTTAACTTCTGCGATTTCAAGGGTTGTGATCGAACTGCATTGATCTGGGACATGAGGACTGGCCAAAAAGTGCAAGCTTTCGAAGGGCATGATGCTGATATCAACAGTGTCAAATTCTATCCAAGCGGAGAAGCAATTGCTACGGGATCAGATGATGCAACTGTGAATATAAGATTTTTCAATGATTTTTAATGAGTATTTCTATAGCCTTTTTTTCGTCCTTTCAGTGTCGTCTATTTGACTTAAGAGCGGATAGAGAAGTTGCCGTATACACCAAAGAAAGTATCATATTTGGTGTCAATGCGGTTGATTTCTCAGTCAGCGGTAAGTTCCAATATGGTACTATTGTTTAAAGAACCGTTTCATTTCACGTCTCTACATCTGCAGGTCGGATTCTCTTTGCTGGATACAATGATTACACAGTTAATGTGTGGGATACCTTAAAGTGTTCCAGGATCACAATGCTGTATGGTCATGAGAACAGAGTCTCTTGTTTGAAGGTTTCTCCTGATGGTACAGCAATCTGCACTGGCTCTTGGGATTTCACTCTCCGAGTAATGAAATAATGGAAAATTTGTTTCAATCATTTTATTTATCTATATTTGCTTAACATTACAGGTATGGGCTTGAAAAACTTGAATCTGATCATAAATACTAGTCTGGCAAAGAAATTTTCGTTTTAGATAGCAGCATCACTCTCTCGCTTACCATTCCCGACGTACGCGGTTCCTGTCTTTATTGCACAAAATAATGATCAATGAAAACAAAATTTAAAATTTTACAAAAAATAAAAAATCAGAAATTTTAAAGAGTAATGAATGTTTTGCGTTGAGAATACACGCCCTATGAATATACAATTTATTTCTAGAAGTCATAGAAAAAGCGCAATAAGCTTTAAAACATTTTAATTCGATTAAGGTCTAGTAAATAAATTAATTTTGAGTAGTTTTTTTAATTTTTCCACTGGGAAAAAATGCAAATGTGGGCATTTTTAATTTTTGTGTGTGTTTTCTCGTCGACGATTTGGCAACGTTGTATCGGTCTTGGGACAGCCATTAAAATTACTTTTGCCGGAAGAAAGAGCTCTATTGAGATCCAGAGCTAAAACGAACAGTTATGACGGAATTCATCCTGCCCGTCGACTAAGAGTAGGTTGATAATTTTATTGACAAGATTTCGCTGATTGGAAGCCAAATAGGTGTCCTTTCCCCTAGCCATCGCAGCAATGTAAAACGTCGAAATATAGTCGGTGGTTTTCTCCTACTGCTGTAGTGTATGTGTGTGTTGTGTGGTGGGGGTATACCTCCGCCTATTCGCCTTGGGGGTAACGGGGCCGGTTTTTCAATATGTTCAGAGGATAGTGGTGTGGGGTTTTTTTATAACCTCTCTCGCTTCTTGTCGTTGTGGGTGAGATTTCGTCCGCATGACATTTCTTGCTCCTACGGTACGTCCAGTGACTTAGTGGGAAAAAGCAAGCAAAGAAATAAAGAAGAACAGTTATTGTTGAAGAGATTGGTCGGATTGCACTGTGATACGAAAAGTTGATTGAAGGCTGTGTGACGTGTTCTTTCTGTTTGGCGTCTGAAGTTAAATTCTTTTACCGATTGACTTGAAAGCCGAATTTAGACGAGTGATTCTTCATCATTGTGTGGTGTTTAAAGGTGCTGGAAACACTGCTGAATCCATCTCGTGTGACGTGAGGTGGCTTATTTTATTCTGGTCCCTAAGAGTAATTTCTCTGTATTTTATTGTTGAGTTGATTATCTTTTGTTTTGTCTGAATTTTCATGTTCTAATTAGTGTGCTGACAGGGAGTCCTGTCATGTGCTCCACCTTTTGAGGGGTTGAGGCTTTGCTATGGTCCCCCAAGGTTCTTGTACTGTCTCAGTACAACTGCAATGCTGACAAGTTTTGTGGCTTCATCATGGCTTTTAATCTCCTACCATTTATGTGTTTTTCAGTTTGACTTTCAGTATTGAGTTAGTGTTCCAAGAGGTACACCTCCATGTGAAAAACGCAGGTGTGATTGTTGATTATGTGACATAGCTTGGCAAATCCAATGTCGTCTCAATTCAATTGCAGAAAAATATCTACAGTTATTAACATTAAATTTTCTTTTCTTACAGGCAAATTACAATTCCCAAATGTGTGGCCCACTATGAGCAAGAGAGATCTGTGGGGCGACAGGCACCCAGATTGCCCAGAAAGGCAGCACTTGAGACCAGACCAGGACTTTGCAAACGAAGAGGATAACAATTTTGGTTCCCAATCGCATTTACTGGGCTCTGGAGGTGCTGGTGGCAAAGGTGTCAAGAGTGGGGGAGGTTTGGCCTCCACCACGGCAACTTCAGGGGCCCAAGGGCCCATTATCAACCTTCGACTGGAGCCCCTCACCTCTGCCAGCCTGAGTCTTGGCAGAGGGCTGACTCCTGCTGGTTCTGAACAGTATCTTGGTGGTAGCAGTGCTGCTCTTACCGCAACAGCTGCATTGTCTGCTGGAGGACTTGGGAACACACCAGGAGCCATCAGTGCTGCATCTCTAGCTGCCAACACAAGCACCAGTATTCACATCATCTATTCATATCTGTTGTATTGAGCTCTTTACATCTAAATTGGTTCTAGCTTTTGCTGGCCCTAGCACAATGCAGTCATCTAATTCAGCAGTAGCTGGTGGAGGTGCTGGAACTCGACAGAGTAGTAGCTCTACAGCATCGACCTCCTCATCGGGAGTGTTGATGGTGGGGCCCAACTTCAGGGTTGGCAAAAAAATTGGCTGTGGCAACTTTGGCGAATTGAGATTAGGTGAGTATGCTTTCTTTATTATTTCGTTTCTGATTAGTTTATCGAAGCACATGTTCTATCTATTTGTTCGTTTGCGTGCGTGCTCAAGTGAAACAATAACTTGAATAGGTAAACACATCCAAGTTGTCAAAAAGTGTCACTCTAAGACGCTTTGTTTTTCATCCTTTCAGAAAACATATTTTTCTTTTCTTTGAGGAAAATTAGTAGTATTGAGCAATAAATATCATTTCGTGTTGTTATGAAAAAACCTAACAATTTTTGTTTTTCCAAAATAGGTAAAAATTTATACAACAATGAACACGTGGCTATTAAATTGGAGCCCCTCAAGTCGAAGGCTCCTCAGCTACACCTGGAGTATCGATTTTACCGAATGATGGGCCGACGCAGTACCACAAGTATATATATAGCTACTGATATTAAAATTCGCATGATAACATGACATATGATTTGCTTTCAAAAGTTGGTTTACCTGAAGTCTACTATTTCGGGCCTTGCGGCAAGTACAGTGCACTGGTCATGGAGCTGCTTGGTCCAAGTCTGGAAGACCTGTTCGACCTGTGTGGTCGAAGGTTCTCTTTGAAAAACGTCCTTATGATTGCCTTGCAGTTGGTAAACATCCTTATTTTTTAAGAGATATCTTGTCACAGGCCAGTTGTTTTATTTGAGTATTTCAAATGCATTTCCTCTTGATAAACAGATTGATAGAATAGAGATGGTGCACCGGCACGATCTAATCTACCGTGATGTAAAACCAGAAAACTTCCTTATCGGCCGGAGTCATAATAAAAAGGACAAAATCATCCACATAATTGGTAATCACTGAATTCTGATGTTGTTGAAAATGGTTTTCCTTAATTCCTCTTCCCATTAGATTTTGGTCTGGCGAAAGAGTATATTGATGCAGTCACCAATAAACACATCCCTTACCGAGAACATAAAAGCCTGACGGGCACAGCCCGGTATATGAGCATCAACACACATCTCGGGAAAGGTTCGACATACGTCCATCCACCTATCTCCTAGTTGCCTAGTTTCTGTTGCATTTGAGTTGTGCGATATACTAACACGTGCCTTTCCTTCCATATCTTTAAATATCAGAGCAAAGCAGACGAGACGACTTGGAAGCTTTAGGACACATGTTTATGTATTTCTTGCGTGGAAGCTTACCATGGCAAGGCCTCAAAGCCGACACGCTGAAGGAGCGCTATCAGAAAATCGGCGAAACGAAGAGAGCAACTCCCATCGAGGCTCTTTGCGAAGGCTATCCTGGTAAGTGCTTTGCCCAAACAGCCACATCTTAATTTAAAGATAGACATTTAAAAATATGCAAACGTATCATAACAAATTGTAACGATATTACAGAGGAGTTTGCTACCTACTTACGGTACGTCCGGAGGCTAGATTTTTTCGAAAGGCCGGACTACAATTACTTACGAAAATTGTTCCGAGATCTCTTTGACCGGATGGGTTACATCGATGATAACGAGTTCGACTGGACTGGCAAAACAATGGTAATCAAGTTCATTTTCTTAGAGAGGTTGGTTTCTTGTTTTTGTGAGTGTGTGAGTGATACTCACACATCCCCATCTCTGTGTGGGAAGATGTTAAAACTTGTGCGAGTGAATTTGTATTCAGAGCACGATATGTGGTTCGTTTTCCTGCATTTTTGTGTTGTCTCTTCAGTCGTCATATCACGTTTTACTATTCATGAGTTATAAATAATGAAAACTTGTCGTGCTTCACCATTCATCTGGGTTGGCGGTATCAAACAACTCTAGCCAGCCAATCTGAGCCAATTGCGAGCCCTTCGTAATGCACCACCGTCGGATGCCACTCACACGGGAAAGGTTTGCCTTGCCAACGACGTGACATTGTTCCCCCACTAGTCTGTTCATCCCTTAACATTGCCGTATATGTATTTATCGCTAGAAAATTCGCCAAAGAGAAAAATGGCTTTTCCCGTCCATGTCTCAAGTTACAATAGCAAGGGGACCGCCTTTTAGTGTAGTACGTCGAGCTAGTAATGAAAACCGTTGATTGTGTGTCGGCCGCGTATTCCCTGTCACGTATCATTATTCATCATACTAATTCACGTGTGTATTTTTTTTTTTCTGTTTGTTTTTATAGTCGACTCCGGTGGGATCCGTGTCAACTAACCAGGAGGTGATCATATCACCCAACAGGGAACGGCATCCAGCTACCAACCGGGTAAGGCGTGATTGAGCCTGTTTCTTTTTTCTTTTTTTGGTTGTTTTATTCTTACTTGAAATGTGTTGACGACTAATCTATGGTAGTGGGCAAAAAAACAAATGACAAGGGAATGAATTCAGGCAACCAGTTAATTGTGGGGAGTTGGCCCGTGCGAGAGGGATGAAAGAAAGAGGGTCGGCAGACCGCAGCAGTAGGCTGTGTGTGAGCCAAGAGGATTCGTGCGGGAAATGATACGACTTGCTAGTCGAGTTTTAGGGTTGTTTTATTAACGGTCACACACAGTTACACTCGACATAGTTGTGCCGTGTGTGCGTTCTACAACTTTATCTGTCGTTCTTCTGGATTTTCCCTCTGGTTTGTTCTTTTTAGTTTATTTGGGGGCTTTCGAGGGGGGGAATGATGTAGCAGTTTGTATTCTCTGGCGTTCTGACCACTGGGACGCTGCGTGTAGTTGGGAGTTGATGTTAGTTCAAGTATCATTCTTGTGCACATAATAACGCAACAAATCAGGACATGTTTGATGGTGAAGAAGATGAAGAGGATGATGTTGATGATATCTTCCTCGTGGTTCAGGTCAGCTCCTTGAGATTCGTAGTTAAACCGACGTTGCCTCTTTTGTTTGGTTTGCTTCTTCTTCTTAACCGTCTGAAATGCTCCCAAGCAAAGCGACGGTAGTGAGCTAGTGGTCATCGTCGTCACCGTAAAGGCTTAGTTCAATCTGGTAACGTGCTTTTTGCCAGTGAGAAGTCTTAGTAGTGTATTGCAATAAACCTGCTCACCCTTGGTGCGAGAGACAGATGGCCATTTCTAAGGTATCTCCGTCCTCGTGTTCAAATCAAAACCTATTAACCAATAGGGGATTAAAAAAACAAAAAACGAACGTGGAAGTTGTAATCCAAGTGAACAGTCGCTTCGCCACCCACTTTCTCCTTGGCTATCGATTTGTGTAATTTTTTTTTTTACAATTGCAGCGAAAGCGACCTTTTCACATAGAGAAATCCCCCCTTACCATTTAGATTCTTTTTATTTATTTGGCTTGCTTTTTTTTTTTTTGCTCATTCCATACCAATTCAATTAACGTTGGTGTCAACTTGGGACCATTTGTCATCCCCCCTTTTTTTCTTTGGTTTGGAGCTTTATTTGGCTTTTTCTTAGACTTGTCCTAATTCTGGTTTGATTTTTATTTCAGCAGCCAGCCGGTGCAGCTAAAACTGGATGGGCTGAAGGTGTCAAGGCGTCTGCGGCGTCGGCGGGCACATCCGGTGGGCCTGGAGGCGGAAACCTGCTGGGAGGTACATTGACTCCGGCCGATCGCCACGGCTCCGTCCAGGTCGTTTCGTCCACCAACGGCGAATTGGGCGGCGACGATCCAGCCGGCCACTCACACACCCCCATCACGGCTCAGCCTGAAATTGAAATGGCTGAGGAGACCAAGTATGAAACCGTCATACTTTTTTTTTTTTATCGTTTTCCGATCGGCGGTTGGTTTTTTTTTTTTAAATTCCAAACAAGGATTGTGTCAGGTTGAAGCATGGCGCAAGCGAATGAGACGCGAAGAATGGAGATGCGATTTGTTGCCGGGTTGTCACTGTTGGCTTTGTCTGTTTTGGCCATCTCTTTTTCTAACGAATGGCGTCAAGGATGAGGGGGGGGGGGAGAGAGAGAGAAACGTCAAGAAGATGAAACTTGTGTGACATTCGAATGCCAAGAAGATGAAGAGGCTTCCGTGGAAATGGTCTCTTCGTGTTTAAGGACTCTATAGATGCCACTCGCGCTTGCTTGTTTCGTGCCGAGATGCAACACTTTTTCAACTTGTTTCTCTGCTCGTCAAATCTGACAAGAGATCGTGATTAGTTGTCTCCGGTTCTTTATTTCCCCGTGTCTCTTGATTTACTGGCCGACACCCAAAAAAAAGGGGTGGAAGAAATGCGAATCACGAAAAGAAAAGGAATAACGAATGAAATAGGAGGCACGCTCGGATTGTGCATAATGCGTTGATGGTGTGAGTCCGGAGCTCTGGAAGTAATTGACTCGTTTCGATGGAGACCTTCCGATTTCCTAGGTTCTTTATTAGAATTGGGCTTGGAATCAAACGAAAATTGTAGTTCTTTTTGTTTTTCAACTGGGCGCCCGGCCACCAGTGTAACACATCAATTAGGAAAGACGCTAAATGAGAACAAATGAGACTGGCGAAGATAAAGATTTCTTTTTATTTTATTTTATTTATTTGATGCAAGTCTTTGTGTGTGTGTGTTTTTGGGTTGGTGGCTCTGTTTGATGTTGTGCATGGCCAACTCTTTCTCTTGGCCTATTTTCATGTTGCTGCATCTGATCCTCTCCATCTGCTAATCGACCATTTGTCTTTTGAATTGCAGATGCTGCTGCTTCTTCAAGCGGAAGAAGAAGAAATCATCTCGACCCAAGTAGATGAGAGAAAAAAGAGGAAACGAAATCGATCCCTCTTCCCGTGCTTAACACTCCCTCTCACTCCCCCCCTAAAACCCTCCTCCGCCCCCCACCGCCGCCGCTACCACCACGACCGCCACCACCTTCGTTCGCCCCTCACGAAATGCGACACACATTTTCTTTCGCATTTCGCTCTCTCTCGACGCTGTCCATTAACAAAAAGAGAGGGACAAGGAAAAAAGATGACTAGGAGAGAGAGGCTCTCGGTAACGTGAGCGCAAGCAGTGAGCTCTCGGGCTGTACATAAAGGCAACGATGTCTTAAGTGTTTGTTTCACTGCGATGAAGAGAAAAGGACGTCTTCCGATCTGCCTCACTGCGTGCACCTCTTACGATTCCCTCTGCGTTCCCTTTTTTCTTGCAACAACATCCATCGAAATGAAAATGTTTTCAAACGTCGTTCGTCGCCGTGACCGAGACGGTGTCTGCATGCAACCCGTTCGGGTTTCCCCGAGGTCTTTTGACAGAGGACGACGATTGCGATGAAAGAGTGATGACTCTTGTTTCAACCTTTTCTCTTTTCTCCAATGTTCGCATTTCGTCCGGCTTTTGTATTTTCTTGTTTTGTTTTTTTCCTTCTTCAATTTGGGACCAAATTCAGGCGGCCCATGTCGATTCGCATCAACACTTCATCATCCATTTACAGCGGCTCCGCCCTATCCCAATAGAAAAAAAGCGAGAGAGAACATCCAGACAAGTCGTGTGTTTGTGTTTTGCGTGTTGCACATAACACATTCTCTATCCCCCCCCCCCCCCCCCAGAAAAAAGTATTTCTCCTCTCTCGCTCTCCTCACATCTCTTCAATTTGTTATGACAAGTTGTTGCACGGAGCCTTGCGTGTGATAAAAAGGACTTGGAACGATAAGGCAAAAGAAGAAGAAGAAGAAGAACAAGAACAAGAGCGGGAAAATGCGCGCAATCGTCTCCTCTCTTCACGTGTTGTTGCAGTTAACAAAACGAAGAAAATGGGGGGTGGGGGGGGTATGTGCGTGTTTGGTGGGTGGCCGTGTGTTTGTGACTCGTCGCTCTTTTTTTCTTTTTTGTTTTGTTTTTTGGGACTGGACAAAAAAAAAAAGAAAAAAAAATGGAAAAGATGTGCGTGGTTAGGTGCAAAAATGTGTGTCAATCATCTCATCTCCGACCGCCATTCCGTCCGCCTAAAATAATCACCCGCCAATCACTCCCCTTTCTCATCAAATCTGCCTGATTTTGTGTTCTTTTACGTGTTGTTACTTATTCTCCTGACGGCACTGGACCGGCTCAACATCGATATGCTGCAATTTCTCCCGCGCGCGCACTCCACCCGCATTTTTTGAAGGCCTGCGTCAAGAAAAGGAAATGGAAGAAGAAAAAAAAATAGAGGCGCCGCAGAATTGGATCGGCGTCCGCTTTTCTGCTAATGGAAGAAACATGAAACGAGAAGGGGGGGCGTTGTGGTCACTAGTGGTGAACGTCGACGGCGGTGGTTAATTCAAATGGCAAGAAAAGAAAACGAAACATTGATGATACATACTATATCAAGTGTCCGTGTGTGTGTGTGTGTGTGTGTGTGTGTGTGTGTGCATGTTGCGACAAGTCTCTGCAATCGTGTGTGCCCGTGTGTAAATGATGTAACAACTGACGTTTCGATCAGGAGAAAACAGAGTGCGTCGGTACACTGCCCCACTCCAGCTGGATACCGGCCGTCCCCCCGCCCCTCCTCTTTCATTCACTCTTATGACGACGGCTTGCAAATTTCATTCTCCAGATCCCGCTAACGAATTCTACACCTTTTACATAGACACACACACACACACACACACACTGTATTATTACTGCTGCTGCTGCTGTTGCTGCTTGTGCATTAGTCTCCATTTCAAAAGTTTTTGTTGGTTTCACTATGAATTATTTTTGTGGCAATTCAATCCCCCTCCTCCATTACCCCCCTTTTTTCTCTCTGTCTCTCTTTGAGTTTTTCCTAATTTGGGCTTTCGGGTAATGATTTCTTTAATAGATGGATCCTGATAGGGGAGTAGGACCATACATACACACACACACACAAAGGGGTAGGTGGGCATTGGAGAAGAAGATTCGAGTTTTTTCTTTCTTCCGTGTCGATTTCATTGAGAATCCATATATTTGTGACAGAACCGGATGTTGTTATTTCGGCCAGGCTTAGTTTTTTTTTTTTTTTTTTTTTTTCTTGTGTGTGTGTGTCTGTCTCATTTCTCTCACTGGAAAAGAAAAGACGAAAACGTGAATGGATTGTTTGTTCTTCACTTCTCATCCACCCCTCGCTCTTTTGTTCCACCTGCTTCAATTTGTATGGCGATACAAGAGTCATCGTGAAGAGGGGAAAGAAGAGAGCGTCAAAATGTGTGTGTGCAAAGTGTGCGTGCCGTTCCTCTCTTGTTTTCAATTTTTTAATTCAGTAAATATTATTACCTCTGTCTATCCGTCTCTGGCCATCGAACCGACGTGTTATCATCTGTGGATTCGATTTGATTTGAGAAAAACAAAACTAATAACACCGAAAAAAAAAATCATTTAAAAAAAAAAAAAAGTTTTTGGCATATCCTCTTGGCAATTCCTCATCAAGTCTCATTATATAATTCATTCATTTTTCTTTTTGTTCTTATGAAGAAAATATTTCATTAGATCGATCATATTTTTTTTTCCTTTTCTCTCCAGCGCAGTTTGTCATCCGTGATTTTTCCCTGTTTTTTTTTTCTTTTCTCGTGTCTTTTCATCACGATTAAAAAAATAAATAAAACACTCATCTCCCGTCACGCCTATTGTCCCCTTCCATCATGATTCATTTCATCATCTCCACCACCACCTCTTTGCTCTTGTATAACGTGTTTACTTCGTTTGTATTTTTTACAATGACTCGCCAACAACTCAGTAAATACACCCCCAACCCCATAATTAATAATAATACAAATCGGAGTAAATAAAAGATCCGAATCGTCGTTCATTCAATGGATCTGAAATTGGGTTTCTTTTTATACATCCGAAATGCAAAAAGAACTAGGGACCACAGCTTCTTTCTACCGATAGGTTGTGCCACCAGCGTGCCAGTACGTTCCGGTACAAACGTAGCCTCATAGGTAACCCACGGGTTAGACGGGGGCGGGCCGTCATATTAAAAATTTAATTTGTCTGAATTTCATAAAACTTGAAACGTCTCAGACGTCGTCTGCTTCATTTGCGCGGTAATCGATTCGCATCAAGTAGTAGATCTCGGACCGTGAAACAGAAACGTGCTCGCTCCCGACAAGACTATAATGGAAAAAAAAAAAACTATTTGATTTCCTTGCATCAATGATTGTATGTTTGCAACATTGAAATGTTCGCAAGTTCCAGATTGATAGTGAGATTTCCTGTGAGCATGACGAAGGACACGTTTTTGCCAATGAATTGTATCCAAAGACATCCGCGTGCCTGTTCATCATTATTGAAATTTCTTTTGATTCTTCGACGTGGAGATGGCTGAAGAGAACAATGAACGAGTACATCCAACAGTGGATGTAACGAGACGACCCGAAGACTGGGGCATGCATCAGCCAAACGACATGGCGTCGTTCATCAAGGTTAGTGCAACACCCCTCCCCCCCCCCCTCCGCCCATCGTGTTCCATCGCGTGCGTGAAATTAGAGATTAGTATTCAGGTCTGGTTATTTGTGTGGCAAAGATTTTTGGCGTGAATGTTACACTAATGAAACCCAAGGTTGTCAACCATGTGCCCTATTTAATATTCATTTACATCATATTGGCTATGACGATGAGAAATGGATATTTCTCTGCTTTCTTGATTCCTTTTTGAAAAATCTATTTGCGAAAAGGGAAAATTGGTTTTCGTTTTGTTGGCTGATTCTCATCACTTTTTGTGCGCACGCCTTCATTCGTGTGTTGCAAAACTGGACTTGTCCTTTGGCTTTTTTGTGCTTTTTGTTTTATTGCTTTTCGTTAACACGTGCTGCCCAACTCTAAAAGGTTTGCATTTGAAACTTTTGTCCACGTGCTGGTGGATATTCTTTAATGATGATAACTGTAGAGAGCGTGAAACGAGATATTTGCTGACTGGTTTTTGGCATCGTTTTTTTTCTTTTTTTTTTTAACTGCTCGACGAGTTTCACCAAAATGGCGCCCATAGAAAACGCGCGAATTTCCACTTTCCACTCGAAGGGGGAGGGGGGGCTAACTGCAAGTGTGTCCATTTTGCACTAGGAGCACACGTGTTAAAGTCGACTGTTTCTCGATTGTTCGTTTCTCTCAGCACCCTTTGTTTTGTTTAAGTTTGCCATTGTTATATTTTGCTATTCCTACCAATGGTTCTTCGTTTGGGGTGGTTCACGTGTGAATTGCCACGACAATTGTTTTGTTTTGTTCTTCCGCGAGATGTCACACCGTTTGTCATATTTGGGTCGCACAATAATTGACGCGTTTACGATGGTCTTGATAATCAGAATGGCTTTCTCTGAAAGAATAAAATTGGTTGTTTTTTTTTTCATGTAGAGTTATACGTGGACGCGATGTTAACGAGACAGTTGGGTTCTATTTGGGAGGGTGGACTTGCCGGTGGTCGATAAGAAAGAGCTAACAAAGTTTTGTGTTTCCTGTCCGGCAATCCGATATTGTATACCGGTTGATTTCTCTCTTTCTCTATGAGTCGGCCTCGTTTTCATTCTCGCCTTCCTTTTCATCGCCATTGCTCTTAAATAAAAACAAAACATAAATTGACGTAACTGATAAACACGGGGAGCAAGGGTTTGTGACGATGTCCCCCCATTCCAACTTGACATTGGCCAATTATCGAAAAGAAGGAATTGAGAATGCGACAGTCGATTGTAACGAGCTTTTTGTTGAAGCGTTTCAATTTAAACGGAACTGGTTGCGAATCGATTTAGAGCCGTGCCGTCGGTTTGATATGGTTGAAACAGACGTGGCCCTGTGTTGTACAAATAAACTGCGATGCGCATGACCCTGATCGATTCGGAATTTCGGCTAGCAAGTCAATGATTTTGAATGTTGTTGATACCCTGCCTTTTTTTTTTTTTTTTTTTTACTGCTCGTTTGTTCCAGACCTGTCCATGAAATGCGACGTGTCAATCACCTCATCTCAGCCTACGTCCGTTATTCTAATGAATTGCTTCTGTTTGTTGATTGGTCGTGATCCGTCCTCCTGTCGCATTCTGTTGGATACCAACCGATCCTGGCCAGCGATAGCTGTACATATAGAAGGCAAGCTAGGGTTTCATTGTCCTGGCCGTGTGCTGGAATTTCTGAGTAATAGTCGCCCCGTACTCCGCCCTGCCTTCGGTGCTGGATGAAATTATGGTCTATAGCACACACGGCCTCTTTGTTTTGCTGCCCGTCTGGTACGCAAACGCATCCATACTTTTTATTTTCCCACCTTTTCTTTTTTTTCTTTTTATCGACATCCGCTTGCGATGTCAAGTTTTTGATGTTCTCTTTGAGTGGGCGTATTGAAGACGATGAATTTTTTGGTAGATTAAAAAAAATGTGTTGGTATGCAAAAGCAAAGTCAGCGCCCGTCTTTGCATCGTCATCGATCGACGTTGTATCAACTACACGCTTTGTTTTGTTCGTTTTGTTTTTTCTAGCCAGGACGAACAGCATTTCTTGGCTGGATTATTTGTTTTTCTTGTTGTTTACGGTGCATCATGTTAGATTTGAAAAATATGCCATCTCTTTTTACGTCTCTCGCATCAATACCAAGTTTCACTCTTGTATTCCCTTTTTCTCGCAGCCATCGATTGACGGCATACGCAATCGCCATGGGCTCTCTACTGGCACATTTCGATTTTTGCATTTCACTTTCATTTCTTTTTTTTTTTTTCTATGTCGTCTGATTGAATTTCAAATGCCGCGAATCTCAAAAGCAACTACTTCCGACCCATTACAGTCCAGTAGCGCCATTTCTTTTTCTTGAACAAACAAAAATTGAGCGCCTTTTTTTTTTTTTTTTTTTTTTTTTTTTATTGCATCAACGTGCGGTAGGTTTAGGGTATCCTTTTAGCAGTGAAATGCCTATATAGACGTATAGGTATGTAATCAAGTGTCTGTTTCCGACGTGGTGGGCTGCGACGTGTCGTTTTGCTACACGTCTCCCAATGAAAATGCACAGTAGGCTTAAGCCGTTGCTAGTCAAGTCCTGCAGTAGCTATTCCCCGTAAAGTCAGACAAACGTTTATCCTTTTATTGCTGCGTCCATCGCTCTGTCACGATGCAACTGCGGCGTCTTGGCAATGCACAGAACACGCGAAAAAAAAAAAAAAGAGACATCAGAGTGCGGCAAAAAATAAAAAGGGGAGGCCGCATTTTAAGGATTCCGACTAGGACTCTGCATTCATATTCAGAGAAATCTTTTAGACTTTTTTTTTTTTTGTTGTTGTTGCGAGTATCTCAAGCCACTCTATTCCGCATCATCCAGCTGCTTAATAGTGTGTCTGCGTGAGAGAATGTAGCCTCCTCCTTCTAGCATTGAAATGTTGGATGGATGGCCTATTCGTCGTCTTTCGTTGCCTTTTTTATATCTGACGGCATGCAGCAGCCGTCCATTTCGCCCTTTCTTTTTTTTTGACACGAAAGCCATGCAATTATTTGGTATTGCTTTATACCATGCGACTGTGCGCAGCGACACATGCGAACAAACAGAAAATGTCCCACCGCGCTGGATGTTGTCTTTCAATCTGACTCTTATTTTTGACATTTCTTTCTTTATTTGTGAAAAACGATGAATTTCAAAAAAAAAAACAAAAGATAGAATTTCGTATTTTGCCGCCATCGTTTCAAGATAAAGATGTGGAATTGTTTTAAGAGGTTCAATTGGAGCAAAGTTTTGCAAGACTATTGGCCAACAAGTGAATAAAACTTGTGCAAGCACCAGCAGCAACGGGTTATATATCCCAACTCAACACACACAAGTTTCCAACTCTAGACGAGTGCATCTATAGAAGTTTGACTATTTGATGACAGTTGCTCTCTCGACTATTATTTTTACTGGCCCAGTAGTTAGTCAAAGCGGTTTGGGGCTTCGTTCAACTTGGGCTCTCGAAACTTTGGCGCCGTATTCCACATCATTGGTGATGAAAGATATACAAAAAAAAAAAAAAAAAAAAAAAAATCCATTGATTGGTTTTTTTTTTTTTTTTTGCGCTTAACAATTGCAAACAAGGCCGTTGTTGAAGAGCAACCCAAAAAGGGCATGTTTATATTTCTATAGTGCTTTATTGATCGTTCGACTGGACAGCCGAAAGTAAAAGGCACAAGTTGGCGACATTATTCACGTCCAGTTTCTTGCAAGTTGTTGGCTGCCGCCACACAAGTTTCTTTTTCATACGTTGGACCAACATCTCTCACCTATTTGTTTGCCTCTTTTTTTTTCTTTTTCTTTTTCTTTTTCTTTTTTTTCTCACTGTTCGGGATGGACGGAAAAGAGCCATAACTTTGTTCCGTTTAAAGGTGTGGGGTGAAACGAGAGTGTAAAAGGGCGCCATCCGTTTTTCTTCTTATTTTATAACACCCAAAACGGCTCTATTTCTATACTGTTTAATGTACTGTTTTACCTTTTGTATTAAGAAGATGGCCTGTTTTACAGCTCATTTTGCCACCAAACAAAGTAGGAAAAAATGGCCAAATGATTTGCCGATCGATTCCTCGTAGTTTTTTGTTTGTTTTTTTAAATCTGTACAATGTCAGAATAACTGAGGCCTTTGATCTTGACTTTTTTGATTCAATCATTTTTCTCGTCTCCTTGGCTATTAAAAAAAAAATAATAAAACAAAAAAAACTGTCCAGTGGTGCCGTCGTTCAACTTGTCGATAGACGCAGTGAATAACTCGAGCTCATTGACTTTTACGTAGGGAGGGCGGTTCCCTACGTCAAAGTAATGGCACCATATGCCTATAAATAATCAAGTCATGGGTGGAGTGTGATGTAGCAATTGCTTAGTGGCACTTATTAAAAGTCAGTTTAAACGCCATTTTGGCACGTCAATTTCGAAAACAAAAAAAAACAAAAAAAAAGCCGTTCGTGTTGGTAATTATATGAACCGCAAACGTCGTTCTGTGATCCAACTGTGCACCACGAAAAACGAAACAAATCCAAGAGCAATGCGCATCGTTTTTTTTTCTATATTGGCACTCGATGGCCATGAGCTGCGCTGGCGCACTGCCTCTCCTCCTCCGCAGTATCGTGCACTGTACACAAGTAGTGTGTTGTATAGTTCAACAGTGTTTTGTGTTGCTCGGTCTCTCTCAGACACGAGCTACAACAGTAACCGAGTGCCGCTAGACTCTGTACAACCGGCACGCACAGACCATTCCGCTCGAGTCCCAGTGCCGCATTAGTCCGCAGTGCCTGACTCGACATCGCAACCGGAATAACGTCGTTCATCTCTCGAAAAAATTTATTTATTAGCGCACCTTTTCTCTATTTTTTTTTTTTTTTTTTTTTTTTTTTTTCATTTTAAATCCATCCCCGCAAACCTTTTTCAAATTGTTTTTTTTTTTTTTTTTTTTTAGATTTTATTTCTATCGGTTCCATCAGGTAGATCCAGTTCAAGTAGCGGAACAGAAGGGGGAGGGAGGGCACCATGTCTAGTAGAAAGAGTTTTCCAAATAGTTCCCACCGGCGGCAGTCGTCTTGTTTAATCGATGCGCCAAAGTGTCCTCTCTTCATCGTCTGAAAAAAAAAGAACCGGTCGGTTTTGACCAGTCTTTTTAAAATTTTTTTTTTTTTTTTTTTCCTCATCAACGGCCCATCGAAAAAAAAAAAAAAACAAAAAAAGCAAAACAACAAAACCCCACGATTTTGTTGTTGGGGAGGGACGAGAACAAAAGCGAGTGGGGCAATGTCTTTCATCGGGCGTCGCATTCGTTTAAAGTTTGGATGTGTGTGCGGTTGTAGCGTCATCGTTTTGTGCTCATCGTGTCTCGGAATTCGGGCAAAGTGACATTTATTTTTTAAAACGTCATCTCAGGTTGGACATTTGCCTGAAATGAGATTCGAATGGACTATCAATCAATAAAGGAAGAAGAGGCGGACTTGACGGCCATGTTTGATTTGTAATGAGCAATCGAAAGGTGGAAAGCGGATTGAAAACAATTTCTGTTTGCGATGCGCAAAAGGATAACGACATTTGTGTGAAACGACGGACGGAATGCTGTGGAGACGACAAAATAGCCATGGCAACGGGAATGCTGGACCAGATAGAACGGGGCAAGAATGAATGAAAGGAAAAACAATTAAACAAGTCGGGCAATTTCCTTGAAAAAGATGGAAGTGACTCAAGTCAAGAAGAAATGCAACGCGGAGGACGAAGATGATGAGAAAATGGAGCGTCTGCACGACGACGAGGACGATCCATCTTTTGTCGTCATTTTGAATAATCCGTTTTGGGCGCGGTCGACGGATGAGCAAAAGCCGCACTTGACGGTCAAATCTGCTGCTGCTGCTGCCGCTGCGTCTTCTTCGCCGCCTTTTGTTTCTTCGAGTGGCAACACGACGCGCCAATGTCCTCCGGTGGCGTCGCCATTGTCGGCCGAACAGTTGCCGCCGGATTGGGCCGATTTATTGGCCATCTCGATACGATCACCTCGTGGCACGTCGGCCGTCATGTTATCGCCGCCGCCGCCGCAGCCGCCGCAGCCGGAAGGGGGGCGAAACGCCGAAACGAGCAAGAAAACGACGACGCGGACGAGCCGGCAAAGCAGCGGCGCCACCAGCAGCCGACGTGGTCCGCTCGTCAAACAGAAGAAACATCACTGCCAATCGGTTGAAGATCTTTTATTGACCACTGCAAACTCTTGTTCCAACTATGCGTTGCCATCAGCAGCGTCTCCGCCATCGGCGCGAGATGCTGGCCGCGCCGTGCCCTGCAGTTGCACGTGCCCGGCTTCCTTTCCTGCACATCGCCAACAACACTCTTCATCGTCTTCTTGTTCATCTTTATCGTCCGCCGTTGGCCCACCACCACCACCACCACCACCACCACCGGCACAAGTACAAGCAGCAACAGCAGCAGCCACGGGACGACGAACTTGCAGCTTCGAAGAGCCGGCCAGTGCCAGTGATGGTCATCATTTGAAACCGTCGTCTGGTGTGGTGGTGGTGGTGGTGGGGGGCAACGAGGTGCGCGCGAGATGTCCGTCGGTGGCTGGCCGGGTGGTGAGTGTCAGTGATGTGGCGGCTGATGGCAGTGCGACCAGTGGTGATGCCGTAGCGAAGCCAATGCCAAGTGCGGCTGGTGTGGCAGGAGGCACAACAGGAGCCGCCGGATTGCGACAGTCTCGCCAGCAGAGCGTCGAATCGCGTGCCAGCAGTTCGATCCCGACGGCCACCCTATTGGCTGGCCACGGCCACGGCCACCATCGTCAGGTCGTTGCAGGAGCTGGTGGTAGCAGCAGCGCAGGTGGAGGTAGTAACGGCAATAGCAGCAGCAAAACGGGACCGATCGAAGACGGAGCGCCGCTGCCGGCCGCCTTTGAGCCCGTCCCGCTCAACTTGTACGGCAAACCCCTTCAGGAAATTGATCCCACCGTCAGAGACAAGGTGAACTCCACTACACCACCACCATCACCACCACCGCTACCACCCACTCGCAATATCAGACATGGCCGGTTGATATTTCTTGGACCTTACAGTTTTTTGTTGTTGTACCTTACGGCCTTTATTTGTTGTTGTGTCGAGTAGATGAGACACAAGGCCAGAGTGTAGGGGGGGGGGGGTGGGGGAGGAGGAGGGCGATCATTACGAGTAGGCGCACGTTGCATCTAGAAAGAAATCGTTCTTCTTCTGGCTGGCCTTTTTGGACGATATTTCACGCAAGTTTTGAGCCGACACTGAACGTCTCGAGGCCGCACAAAGTTGGACGTTTCTAATGAATGAATCAACGTCTTGGTTGGCTCATTTGCCACGAATGGCGTGCGTGTCTGTGCGTTGCACCGAGCGGAAACAAAACTGGTCAGCTGATGTTGCCACTGCCAATCTCAATCGGCTACACAAATAAAAGGTCAATCGTGTCGATCGATGTTGCCCACCGACAGACGGTTGCCTATTTTTTTTTTTTTTTTTTTACTTGGCTAGATTACCCCCCCCCCCCCCATCCCAAACCAGCCTCCAAAGTGAACGACTCCCTCCCTCCGCCCCATTTTCAGTGATGAACAAATTGTTCTGGTCCCGGTCTCCAGATTGCAAGCGGATGCCACACGCACGTCCTTTCGGGTGGTTGTCTTTCGTCTCTTTTTTCTTTCCCCCCCCCCCCTTTTTGTGTGTGTGTGTGTGTGTGTGTGTGTGTGTGTGTGTGTGTGAGTGAGTGAGAGAGAAGAGAAGAGAGAGAGAGAGAGAGAGAGAGAGAGAGTGGCGACCGAGGCCATTTTTTATTTCGTCTGCTTTAGCGAATTTCTGTTACGCAACGTCTTTTTATGACACGAGCTCGTTTGCCACTTGGTTTTTCATAATAGTTTGTGATGCGTGTTATCGCCGTCTTGTGAAAAACTCGCAAAAGTCATATCTGACGAAGCGACAATGACCTCCTTCTCTGCATCATCATCATCATCATCCACTTAGGCATGCAACACTGCCATGCACATGTCTTCAATGCGCCATGTTTAGCGACGCCCCGTCGTTTAAATAGGCGCGCCGAATCAAAAAGTTGGGGGAAACGGAATCATTTATTTCGGTAGAAACCGCCAGTGGCATAGGACGAAAAAAATCGATAACGTGGAGATATTTATATATATATATTTTTTCTTTAGCCAGGGCTGTGTGTGTGTATTGTTGTTGTCATCATCCATTCACATAACGCGGCCGATATAAATCCTGTGACTTTGAAAACAAGTTTCCTCTTTTCGTCGCCTCCAGCCGAATTGGGCAGAAAGGGAAAAAAAAAATCAACTTGAATAACGCGAGTAAATCGAACCGAATGCAAAAGTCTATCCTGTGGTGCTTTATGTATGTTATTAGCGTTATGTCTTCTATGTCGTTTTGCTTATTATTACGACGGCCATAATTATGGCTCTATATGTCTGCCCCAGAGGCCTAGCCCATAGCTGCGTGACCTGAGCGCCCTCACGCGGTCTGCGCCAGACATTTCCCAATTCAAATCGGAAATTCATATTCTCATTTGCATAGCTTTTTGTTTAGCACATTTTTTTTTCACGTATTTACACGTATTTACACGTAATACAAAATAATCGAATAGCGTGACCAAGGCTGTTTGGCTAATGGCATCACGTTGCTATTGGAAAATGATTGAATCGACAATTTGCTATTGTTTTTTTTTTTTTTCCTCGCCAATCGCAATTTCTAAAGATTAAAATTGCACTTTTTCTCTTTATCGATTGTTGCTTTGCCGTCTTGTACAAAGGCCCTTTTCTCTCCTAGTTCTCGAATGTCGCACGCTAAAAGCGAGTCATTTTAATCAAACGTCGAATTGATGAACGACACTCGGCCATTCAAATGTTCTTTCAAATCAAGGCTATACGGCCATTGGCTGCATCAAGTCTCGTCCAATGAACCGCTTCTTTTTTCTTTTCTTTTTTCTTTCTCGCAACACAATTTGTAGACTAACTTGATTGTTTGTTTGTTTGTTTGTTTGTTTGTTTTTTCGTACAAACGTTGATGGCGTCTTTGAATGATGAATGTAAACAGACTAGGCATTAGGCCCCCCGCCCTTCTTTTTCGTCTACAGCTGCTCATGCATAAAGGCCATTTTATGTACATGCAATTGCACCAATGCAGCCTCTTTTTGCTGGCGCTACGAAAATGAGCAGATGCACTGGCAACATCTTTTAGCCAAAGTCGGTTTTTATTCATTTCGAGATTTCGTCATTTGGCAAAAACATCGATGGCGTGTCTCTTGTTTCGTTTGTGAAGCCACCAGTCAGAGTCCAATAGTGCATCAATGCGTTACACAACACGAGACGATAGCTCCGGCTGTTTCTTGTTCTTTTATTTTCTTATTGTTTGTCGTCTTGCCAGCTACTCTGTAGAACTGTGGCGGTTCGATACAGCAACAGCAGACAGTTTCTCCCTATACGTGTTTAGATAGCATATGGATATGGCTACTATCGATTTCTATGGGTGAGCTTTTTTTTTTTCCGCGCACTCTTTCAGCATGTTGTTGCAACTTATTGAACGATGTCAAAGAACAGCCACACTGTTGTATCGTCTCGGCCACATTGTCCTTGTTTTTTTTTTGTTTTTTTTTTTTGTTTTTTTTGTTTTTTTTCATGTGACTGGCGTGGCCCAACGTAAGACGAGCCAGAGGTGCTGCAAAGATCACACAGAATGCGAGACATATAGCAGTACGGTTAGTGTATCAGTAGAGTGCCGCATGATGGATCGTTCACTACCCACCCCACCCCCTATAGAGATCTTTTGTTGAGTAAATATGTTGGACGAGTCTATTTTTATTGCAGCTCATCAAAAGGTCCTTTTCGCTGCGTAGTTTCAGATTAAACGGAAAGAGCCGTTTAATAATCAAGTTGAAAATCACGGACTAAAACCCCTCCCGTTTTATTTTTTTTGGGGGGGGGGCTCTTTCGTCAAATCACGTCGTCATCGTATTAGCTCGGGCGCAAGGCGTAATGACATTAGCCATCGTCGAGCTGGATTGTAAAAGGAATCTTTAGACGTGACTCTTGACGCAATTTTTGGTACAACGCCGAGATGTCTTGGTACGATGCTCTCGCAATTTTCTTGGTAGACTATACCCCCTCCCGTCGCGTTTGGTGGCTGAGGCAAGGGTATCAATAGTTGCGAGACAGTGGCTGCTGCAAAATGGCAGTAATGAATGAGGTCTGACGTTGATTGTAAACCATGCTGCATCTTTTCTTTCGTTTGCCTCTTCTTCTTGTTTTTTTTTGTTTTTTTGTTGTTGCCTTGTCCAAAAAGAGGAGCAAATGGTTTGCTTTTCTTTAATTCACGCCCGCTCACGTCGCCCAGCAAAAGAGAGAGTTTTCGGGAATGATGGACGAGTTCTTTTGCCAACATTAAACAGCTACGTCGTAAGTAGCCTCTCTCTCTGTACATCTTCTAACTGCTCTCGTGTGCAACGCACATGCTCGCCTTCCTATAGCCACTGGCTCGTATTACACACGATGAGATCTACCACCATTTTCCTTCTTTCTTTTTCTAAAAGAAAAAACAAATTCCCTTTTCTTTTTTTTTTTTTTTTTTTTTTGGACGTCGTTGAATATTAGCTTTTCTTTTTTTTTCATCGACTGGACTCTTATTGAATAATGCATACGGCACCTTCTTACGTGTAACGGCACTAGGCAAACCGTTCCATTTCGGCATCTATGCATTTAAATAGCTCCTCCTTTTCATCCATTGTGAACTTGAACTGGACCCTCATTTTTTTTTTTTTTTTTTTTTTTCGTTTCCACTTTTGCATACGCAGCGGCTGTTTTATTCATTTTTTGCGTGCGCAGCCCTTTCGTTGCAATGGATGCGAAAGCCAGTTTTGTTTACGATGAAACGAGCAGATGTAAAACAGGAAAACAAAAATCGTCTATACTTTGAACAAATGTAAATAATAGTAGAAAAGAAAGAAGAAAAAAAAAAAAAGCTTTTTGCTATCGGCTTTTGCGTGACACACAGATCGTAGCGGCAAACACAAGAGGCTTTTGCGTAACCGAATCAATGTCGACCAACGTCATGAATGCACAGTCCTTTTGACACCCACGACTTGAGGAGAGAAACGGCACCAAGCGCATTTCGCCAAGGCTATTTTGCAAACATGTTCCACGCGAAATGTTTGCACAAACCATTTAAATGGATTGGACTTTGGATATTAGGCATAGCTCTACGTGTGCAATCCATTTGATAGTTTGCTGACAATACTCGTCTCTCTCTCGCTCGTCTGATGAGAGTTGTGACGTCGATAGACACGTCGGCCGGGGTAATGGCGTCAAACTAGCGGCCAAGAAAACGAAGAATATCCCTGGCGTCCGGTTGTTTTTAATGAGCCGATGATCCTCTCTTGTGCGCTCCAACCGCCATATGGCATCATCAACAATGCCAATGCCTCACTTTGCTGCTGTTGATGCATGGCTCTTCGTGCTCGTGTGCGTCAATGGGCCTCGCTCGTTTCCCCTCATCCCTTTTCTTTTACGTATGTATGACCATCAACTGGCTCCTCTTCCTCCATCCTTAGTCTCAACACCATTTCCACAATGACGCCGTAGAGAATTCTATTGTTGGATGTATGTGCGGATACGGCGCCCAGTCCATTTTCCGTCCCACGTGCTTATCTTTCTTTTTTTTTTTTTTTTTTTTTTATCGTTTTTTATTTTTTTTTTTTTTTTTTTTTTTTTTTGGGGGGGGGGGGGGGGGGGGGGGGGGTTATCCGTTCAACATCTTGTCTACTGGGCTGCCCAGTCAAGCGACGCTTCATCTACGTATCCTCTGCATCATAACAAGCATCCTCTGCATTTCTTTTTTTTTTTTTTTTGCTTAGTTGATGTCGGATAAAAGCCGAGAGGTAGGGGTCCACTTAGTCGTCTGCATCGGATATGAACGTGGTGCACATGGACGAGGCGGAAGAGCCAACAACATCAACAGCAGCAGACGTCAGTTTAATAAACATCAACAAACGGCAACGTTACAAAGAACGTCCAACCAGACAGATCAAATTCTGCATCCTCATGCACAGAGGCCCCCGCCTTTCAATTTCCTTTTTTTTTTTAGGGGGGTGGGGAGAGTTTAAAAAGAAGAAGAAGAAGAAGAAGAAAAAAAAAAAGGGAAAATGACGAGCGTCACGCGCACATGTTCATGTCGGGGCGCTGCATGTCTTAATATTATCGGGCAATCGCCGAGTACAAGTCGATGATGTGACAGCGTGAGCAGCTCGTTTTGAAACGGCGAGGCGCGCAAGTCCGTGAATTGGCGGGCAGCTCCAACGTGATTTGCTACAGCTGTTGCAGGCGCTCCTACTGCAATGCGGGACATTCTTGTTACATCTCCCCCTTCCTTTCTTTTTTTTTTTTTTTTTTTTTTTTTTGCACGAGTCGCGATAGATAGCCATCCGTCTACTTAGTACATTTAAAGCCCCCTTCTTTTTTTTCGATATATTTTGATCCGCTCGATGTTATGGAGTCTCGTAATCAATGAATACGTGTTGCTGCCATAAATATGACAATTAATTGTTTTTTTTTTTTTTTTTTTTTGTGATGATTGTGCAGACGTTTGTGGTGGTGTCGAACCGGTTCCGCAAGAATTACATCCACCGATTCTCCGCCTCGCGATCCTGCTTCCTCTTTTCGCCGTGGAATCCGCTGCGGAGAATCGCCATTTACCTGTCGACGCATCCGTATTTCGACTACGTCGTCATGACGACCATCCTGCTCAACTGCATCTTCCTGGCCATGACGGAGCCCGTAGAACAAGCCGAGTAACTTTGTTTTCTTTATTGTTTTTTTTTGTTTTTTTTCGTTTTTTTTTTGGGGGGGGGGGGGGGGCACCGCGGTCAATCAATTGAATCATTCAGCGCCTTCCTTCCGCCTCACTTTTCCCCGAGATTTTTGATCACGACAGTGGGGCGAGTGCACGACTGCTACGTGTCTGCCGGGAAAACGTGTGAGTCGGGAAAAAAAAAAAGAAACAATCTGCGATCAAAAAAAAACGAAGAAGATTAGGAATAAAAAAGGAGCAACAGAGAGGAGAGACTAACGCAAAGGTCGAAAAGGCAAGCGTTGCAGCCTGCAGGGTATCGGCCTTTGCCAGCCATAGAATATGTACAAAAGGCAGTGAAGAAAAAGGGGGCGAGGAAAGGCGAGCTGCAAGTGGATTACAACGAGCCGTGAAGCTCTTTTGGGCTGAAAAACAAGCGGCAACGCACATTCATTATTAATATGCGAGAGAGAGAGAGAGAGAGAGAGAGAGAGCGAGAGCGAAACATGCGGAACATGCGGAATTGGAGGAGGCATTTCAAGAATTATACGCGCACTACAGTTTGATGCAACAATGTTGAGCCCACATATTTTTAATGCCGTCTTTACTGCCATGCCTATGATCCGCCTGTTGTTTTCCACTTTTTTCCTATTTAGTTTTGAATTTATTCTTTAAGAAAATGTTCGTCTACCCACATCTGACAGCTCACAGTTGAATGTCCTACAGGCCGTGGAAATAATGGATCAATCGGGTTGATCGAACATGACGTGAAAACGAACATCTCAAACGGATAATCGTACGACTATGATGAGAGCATTCATTTGTCGCCAGTGGCTCTGAATCTTTCAAATTTTTCAATCCGACTCGTCACGAACTTTAGCAGCTTTCTCCTTTATTTTTCCTACTGCCCAATGTCATAATGCCTGTCTTTGTTTCCCTCTTATTTTTAGAGGCCATTGTATAAATACCTTTAGACTGGAAAAAAAAAACAAAAAAAACAGGTTTCGAAAGAGGAGAAGCTGCGCATTGATTGAACGTTTTGTGTCCCGTATGCTGTGCTCTCGTTTCTTTCGAATAATACCAGGGCGAAAGGGAGTTGGTCCGTGACAGAACAAAAGAGAGAGAGAGAGAGAGAACGAAAGGGCAAAAGGGGCGTCTATAGAAAGTTTGATGGTTTGGCCGTGCGGATGAAGCGACGCCGGCTGAAAATCGCAGTCGAATTCATTGCGAAACAAAACAAAACAAAACAAAACAAAACAAACAAACATTGCGATGCACAGACACATTCCAATGGTGTGCAATCTCGTCAATAATGCGCCCCTAGTCGGCAATTTGGGAATTGTTTGGTGTCTCGTTTGCAAAGCTACGTAGCCAGTCGGTAGCGTGTACAAGCCATCCGTAATGGAAATGTCTATCGTATTGATTTAACTGTCCGTAGGCCACCAAGCAGCGCCCAAGCCTTTTTAAACCGCGTTCTCTTTACACTGTCGGCCAAGCTGAACAACGCATTACTTTTACAATCAATTAGATATTTCGATGGTCTAAAACATGGCAATTTGACGTTGGCATTTTAACATTTTTGATCTTGTTCATAACGACGTCGCTTTCGATGCCTTTTCTTTACCGCATTACCGACGTAATATTTGAAAGAAAAAAGAAACGATGAAAAACTGTCGTCGTCCAACATCAATTTGCGTCCGTTTGTGCAAAGAATGAACAAAAGGAAAGAATACTGCGAATTGCCCGGATCGATTGGCGACCATGTTCAACTGGCGGCGCGTGTATTGTGCTGAAAATGACGTCAGTCCACTTGGACTAATTAGAAAGAGCGACGGAATTGATGATTTCAATTGTTGTTGTTGTTGTTGTTGTTGTTTTTGTAGGTACGTGTTCCTGGGCATCTACTCGTGCGAAATGGTCATCAAAGCCGTGGCCAAGGGCCTGGTCCTCGACCGGTTGACGTATCTGCGCAGTCCGTGGAATTGGCTCGATTTCGTCGTCATCCTCTCCGGCTACGCCACACTGGCCGTCGAGATCGGCAATCTGGCCGGCTTGCGCACCTTCCGCGTCCTCCGCGCACTCAAAACCGTCTCCATCATACCAGGTATGTCAAAACCTCTTTCCATTCACCAGCTCGTGTTACTTTGACACATTGTATCCCGATCGAATGCGAGTTGCATAATCGCTTGCCATCATCTTTTACTTCGGCCCGTTGATCCGCCATCTCGCCATCACTGTGCCATGCAATCCGTAATTGTGGGATCGGTGCGTGTCCACGCCTTGCTGATCGCATCACAGCGGATCACGCACGATCACGTTGCTTATCTTTGATTTGCCGGCCCGATGTGAGCCCACAACGTTGGCGAGCATTGTGAGAGAGTGGCGCTAGCAAACAGTTGCGTCTATCGATTGCAGCGCCATTCTTATTCCGCATCAAAGAATTGACAATCAAGTGGACTCCGTCAGTCACATAGTCAAGATACAATCATCAATCTCTTTTTCTTCTTCTTTTTTTTTTTTTTTTTTTTTTTTCTTTCTTGGACTCGATCCTTTTCATCGTCTTCTTCTTCTTCTTTTGTCTTTGTTCGAATCCCTGCAAGGAAAATCTTTTCTGCCTTCGTTTGATCGAAATCCCGAGAACACGCAGTTGATCCGGCTTCATTTCTATCCATCGTTTTTCTTTTGTTCCAATTTTCAGCCCCCCCCCCCCTCCCCCCTTTTTTTTTCTTTTTTTTTTTTTTTCTTCGCCTTGTTCCAGGAAGACGAAGAAAAACGAATGCGCAAATCTAGGAGGATGGAGATAATGAAATTAAACGAAGCGCTTAAATAAATAATAAAACAAAACCAAAAAGAAAAAAATTGGAGCAAAGCAGAGTTGCCAAACTCCCTAGTCGCGTGTGTATTCAATTGTTCTCACGAACGAAGGAAAAAGGCGAATAAAGCCCTGGGATTTTTTTTTTTCACCTTCAATTCTTCACCACATCGTGAAAGTGCGTCAAAAAAAAAAAAAAAAAAGAAACAGTCGGCGTGCAGCACGGAATAACAATCCAATCAAAGATGAAAACGATAGTAGAAAAGAACCGCAATGCTGGCTGTGCTAGCAATAAGAATCAACCAAGCTATTCGGCTACAGTTGACATAAGCTTCCCAGTTAAAATGTGTATTCTTTGTAAAAAAAAAACAAAAAAAAAATCTAAATCGTTCGAGAAAAAAAAAAAAAAAAAAAAAAAAAAAATGAATTTAGCCGATTGAAAAATAGGCGGCGGTGGTTATCGATCGATTAGGCGACATCATTTTCGTTTGTTGGATTTGCAACAGGTTTACGCACCATCATCAACGCTTTGCTCAAAGCCATGCGCCAGCTGCTGGAAGTCATGACGCTGATCGTCTTCTGCCTGAGCGTCCTGGCCCTTTTCGCCCTCCAGGTGTTTATGGGCGAACTGCGGAACAAGTGCGTCCGCCAGTGGGAACCAAACAACACCGACCTCAACTGGCACACGTAAAATTGATTTCATTTTTTATTTGATTTTTTTTTATTTTGGTCCTCTAAGAAAAGAAAAAGGAAATGCGCTCCTGGCGATTGCCTATTCATGAATATGGTGATTGGACGAAAAAGAGGGCCGTCTATTCAAATGTCAATAAAGATGACGAGCCCATTGAATCGGCCGACACGTCGCATTCGCCTCGAAAAATGATGGAATCAAATTGATAACGTTCATTTTTTTTTTTTTTTAGGTGGATAAGGGAGGAGGAGAATTGGCTGCGCGAAGAGACGGGCAGTTTTCGCTTGTGCGGTAACCTAACGGGCACCTGGTAAGTGGAAGCTTTTCTCTCATCTCTCTCTCTCTCTCTTTTCTCCTGCGTCTCGCATTCTGAAAGGCCCGTGCCATCTGGACACAGGCACTGCCCGGCCGACCACGTGTGTTTGCCCGGTTTGGGCAACAACCCCAACTTTGGTTACACCAACTTTGACACGTTCCCGTGGTCGATGTTGACCACCTTCCAGCTCATCACGCTCGACTACTGGGAGAACATTTACAACATGGTACTGGCCGTCTGCGGTCCCTACACCATCGTCTTCTTCATGATCGTCGTCTTCTTTGGCGCCTTCTACCTCATCAACCTGATGTTGGCCGTCGTGGCCATGAGCTACGACGACGAGGCCGGATCCAACAATCAGGTGAGATCCTTCGTTGGTGACGTTGGTGCCCAACATGTTTTTTAAAAACAAAAACAAAAAAAAAACAAAACAAAACAAAACAAAAAACGAAACAAACAATTGCAGGAGAAGATCAAGACGCTGACCGACTACCGGGAAGAGTCGACGTTCAGCTTCGATCCGGGCAAACTGCCGCTCGTCTTGCTGGAAAAGGGACACCACGCGGACCAGGCGAGACAGAAGAAGGCCAGGATGGATGCCAGGATGCTGGCCAATCGCAATCATCTGTCGGGCATCTCGGGCATGATGGACGAGGACGACCAATCGCCTCCGCGCCAACATCCTCACGTGGCCGACTTGGTCTGGGCCTTGGCCAAAAGCGAGGCTGCCAAATTGGAAGCGGCCAAACACGAAGCGTCTTGCCACAAATTGGACGCAGCATCAGGTGATGGCCCGCCGCTCGTCATGCCCGCCACCGCACAGCCGTTCGTCGACGTGGCGGCCAAAGTCAAGACGACGCCTGCAGTCGTCATGGCGGCCAAAGAAGAAGAAGAAGAAGATGATGATGATGAACTCGAACCTGAACCTGAACCGATGAACTTTAACGTGGACATGGCCCAATTCAGCCGGCCGTCTCAACAACAGCAAGTGCATTGCGTTTACGAAGCGGCCAATGCCAACGCGGACCCAACATCGGACAGCGGCGTCTTGTTCCAGTCGACCCATTTCGCCAGCTCTTTCAACACGGACGTCGGTTACTCGTCGGAGACGTCCAGGGCGCCCAGCTACCCCAGCTCGGTCGTTTTCAAGCGTCGCACCTACACCAACAAGAGCGTCTCGCAGAATTATTCCAGTCTGACGGAGAGCCTGGGCAGCCAGCCGGCCTGCGACCTGGCCGCGCTCGAAGCCGGCCTCATCGAGCCGCACGCATCCCCGGCCGCAACGAACGAAGCGGCCTCGTTGCACAGCAACGGCTCCGACCCTCGACGCCTCTCTTACAAACGGGCGTGCGATCCCGAGAAGAGGTTCTCTTTGGGCTTCGACTCGATGACGAGGCTATCGGCCTGCCATTCGGCCCACGATCTGAGCGTCCACAGCGCCGCCGTCGGGGGCAGCCGGCAGGCGTTGGCTAAAGCAGACGATTCGAAACGCAAGAGCAAAGAAGAGAGACGCTTGCAAAAATCGAGGCAGGCGAGCAACGATCCGTCGTGTTCGTCTTCGACGTCGCCTGTCCGCCACCCTCATCCGTACGTGACGGAGGCGACGGAGGCGACGGAGACGGACGATCGATGGCTGAAGCGCAGGCAGAGTTATCAGCAATCGTCGAAAGGCAATCACAATCACCGCATGAATCATCACGGCCATCAGAGGCGGACGCAGCCATCAGACGCTGGAGCAGACGCTGGAGCAGACGCTGGAGCAGGCGCTGGAGAAACGTCTGGTCCGCTCATCAGTTTGCAATGCTGTCTGAAGTGGTTGCGGCTCTTGCGTTCCATGCTGCAACACGTCATCCAAAGTCCCTGGATGGATTTCTTCATCACGATCAGCATCGTCCTCAACACGGCCTTTCTGGCCGCCGAACACCACGGAATGAGCCCGGACGTCAAGCACGTCCTCGACGTCGGCAATAAGGTACAAAACAAAAGATTTTTTTTTTGTTATTGTTTTTTTTTTTTTTGCTTTTTGGGGGTCCCTTTAAAAAAAAAAAAAAAAAAAAAAAAAAAAACTGAATTGCTCGATTGTTTTTTTTTTTTTTTTTTTTTTTTTTTTTCGTTTGTTTGTGCTGTTCTTGTTTTTTTATTGGTTCGGCTCGCACAGGTTTTCACTTCCGTCTTCACGACCGAATGTATCCTGAAAATGGGCGCCATGGGCACGGATTTCTTCCGCAACGGCTGGAATGTCTTTGACTTTGTCATCGTCCTCGCCTCGCTCGTCGACTTGGGACTGGAGATTGTCAACGGCCTATCGGTCCTACGCGGCATGCGATTGGTCAGTGTCTCTCCTCTCTCTCTCTCTCTCTCTTTCTCTTTCTCTCTTCTCTATTCTCTATTCTCTATTTCTCTATTCTCTTTTGGACGTCGTCTGCTTCTCAGCGTGTCGTGACGTCAGCCGTAGAGTGTATTGACTTGTACTTTTCTTTTTCTGTTTGGCGTTTCACGTTGGCATCGTACGTAAAAAAACAGATGAGAGTGCTGCGTCTGGCCCAGTCGTGGACGACGATGAGGGTCTTGTTGAGCATCATCTTGTCATCACTGGGAGCCCTGGCCAATTTGACGTTCGTCCTGGCCATCGTCGTCTACATCTTCGCCGTCATCGGGATGCAGCTCTTCGGACGCGACTACACGCCCGAGAACTTCTACCCGGATCCTGTGCCCCGCTGGAACTTTAAGGACTTTTTCCACTCGTTCATGATGATCTTTCGCATCCTCTGCGGAGAATGGGCCGAACCGCTCTGGGATTGCATGCGGGCAGAGAGGAAATACGTAATGAGCAATGAACATCGGCTCGACTTGTTTTTTTTTTTTTTTTAATTCATTTTTGTTTTTTAAAACAAAAAATTTACATTGAATCAAGGGCTCGGAGATTTGCTTCTCCATCTTCTTGCCGGCCCTCGTCATGGGCAACTTTTTGGTGCTCAATCTCTTCTTGGCCTTGTTACTCAACAGTTTCAGCTGCGAGGAGCTCAAGTCGCGCAAAGAGGTAAGTCTCTCTTTTTTTATTCATACTGCACGTTTTTGTTTGTTTTTTTTTTTTTTTTTGTTTGGTTTTTTAATGATTTATTCATGCCGTCCGTCTCTGGCCGCATCAGGAAATCAACGAAGATTCCAAACTGGTCGAAGGACTGAGGAAGATCCGCACCATCGCCAAAGCCACTCGGACGCTGGTCAATTTGAACTCGTTCGAACGCAGCGAGAGCGTGGCCAGTAAGCGCATGCAGCTGGCCAGTCGGTCGCCCAGCTGCGTCGCCCTAAGCCACAATAGACTGGCCACTCCGAATGCCAACGCGTCGCCGGCCAGAGGTCGAAGCGCGGCCGGAGGGGCCGCCAGTTTGGCTTGCAGTTTCGACGACAGCGCCAGTGTCCAGCTTCGATCCGTCTACGGATCTGCCGAGCAGCAACGCGCCGTTTGGCCGTCTGAAACGAAACTAGAGCCCAGCGCATCGCAGCAGCAGCCGCTGCCGCCATTTGTTGTGCAGGACCGGCCGAAAGAGGCCAACGATGTCGAATGTCAGGAGCCAACGGAGCCGGTGGTTGAAGAGCCGCACCACCAACAGCGCAGCGGGGCGGACAACATCGCCGATTGGAGCATTTTGATTCCGACCGTGTTGGAAGTGGTGCCACCTATCGAAGCGGCCAAATTGGCGAGAGAGGACACGCCTTCGATCGTCTTGTCCGGCCAGGAGGAGATGCCCGAAGAGCCGCCCGACTGCATCCCGTCGTCGTTGCACGACAAGTGCTGCTGCTGCTGGCAGAATGCCGGCTGCAGTTTGCTGGCCACGCCGTTGTGCCGACGCTGGATGGCCGGCCGGACGGCCCTCCTTCAGGTGGTCAAACACCCGGCCTTTGAGTGGTCGATCCTGATCCTGATTTTCGGCTCGTCCATCACGCTCTGCTTCGAGGACATTTACCTGGAAGAGAACCCGCGCCTAATGAGCATCTTGCGCTGGACCAATATGGCCTTTGCCATCCTCTTTGCCCTGGAGATGATCATCAAGTGGTTCGCTCTCGGTCTCAAGTATTACTTCTCCAGCGTTTGGACGGCCCTGGATTTCGTCATTGTCACCGTCTCCGTCATTAGCGTCGCCGTCGAGGATTCCGCCAACCTGTCGGCTCTCAGGTCGCTGAGGACTTTGAGAGCTCTGAGACCGCTACGTGCCATTTCTCGATGGCAAGGAATGAAGGTATATATACGTGCATCTTGTTGCCAAAATCTTTGCTTCAATTTGCATGTTGCAATGTTTTTCGCAATCGAAAAAAAAAAAAAAAAGATCGTCGTCAACGCGCTCATGTTTGCCATTCCGGCCATTTTCAACGTCCTGCTCGTCTGTCTCGTCTTTTGGCTCGTCTTTTCCATCCTGGGCGTCCAGCTCTTTGGCGGCAAGTTCTACAAGTGCATCGACGACGAAACGGGCGAGCGTTTCCCGCCACAACTGATCGATACCAAGGCGGACTGTTTGAGCCGCAACTTGACATGGACGAATTCGCCCATTCACTTTGACCACGTCGGCCACGCTTACTTGGCCCTCTTCCAAGTGGTCAGTTTTTTTTTCTTTTTTTTTTGTTTTTTTTCGCCCATGTTCATTTCCCTACCAAATTTGCATGTTCCAAATAACAAAAAAAAACAAAAAAAACAAAACAAAAACAAAAAAGGCGACGTTTGAAGGCTGGATGGAAATTATGGCGGACGCTGTGGACGTGCGCGGCGTCGATTTGCAGCCGTCGTACGAGGCCAACTTGTGGGCGTATCTCTATTTCGTCGTCTTCATCGTCTGCGGAGCCTTCTTCACTCTCAACCTCTTCATCGGTGTCATCATCGACAACTTTAACATGCTCAAGAAACGGGTCTGCCTTTTTTTTAAAAATCTTCATTCTAACGTGTGTTTGATGAATTCAATGATGGTGTGTTGTATTCGTTGAAATGCAGTACGAGGGCGGAGTGCTGGAAATGTTCCTAACGGAGAGCCAGAAGCACTACTACACGGCAATGAAAAAGTTGGGACGCAAAAAACCGCGCAAGATGATCCGCCGGCCCATGAACCCTTATTTGGCTCTCTTTTACGACATTGCCATGTCCAGAAGGTTCGAGATCGCCATCTTTATCATGATCTTCCTAAACATGGTCGTCATGGGCGTCGAGCATTATGGCCAGCCGCCCGTCTTCACTTTCATCTTGGAACTCTGCAACGCTCTGTTCACCACCATGTTCGCCCTAGGTAATCCATTTATTTTTTTTTATTTTTTTTTTTTTGTTTGGGATTTTTTTTTGAAAAAACAAAAATGTTGCGTGGAACAATCGATAGAGGCTGTTGTCAAGATGATTGGACTACGTCATCATTACTTCACTCTGCCGTGGAATCTGTTTGATTTGGCGCTCGTCTCTTGCTCCGTCGTCGGACTCATCATGGAGGACGTCCTCAACGAGTTCCCCATTTCGCCGACGCTCCTCCGAGTCGTCCGCGTCTTCCGGCTCGGCCGCGTTCTTCGACTGGTCAAGGTATGTACTTTGACGCCCTTAGGCCATATGCCGCCATCCATCCATCCATCCATCCATCTATCCATCCATCCATCCATCCAGCGTTGTTTTTATCTAACGACCAATCACTTGTTCACGCTGGACACGGCCAGGCGGCCAAGGGAATCCGCAAACTCCTCTTTGCTTTGATCGTCTCCCTGCCGGCCTTGTTTAATATTGGCGCCCTGCTGGCCCTCATCACCTTCATCTACGCCATCATCGGCATGGCCCTGTTCGGTCACGTGATCCACTCTGGCGCCCTGAACGAGATGGTCAACTTCGAGACGTTTGGGCGCAGCATGTTGCTGCTCTTCCGTCTGATGACGGGCGCCGGCTGGAACGACATTCTCAATCCGCTGCTGATCCAGCCGCCTTACTGCGACATGACGTACCACAATTTGCCGTACGGCAACTGCGGGAGTCCAATGCTGGCCACGCTCTACCTGGTCTCGTTCATCGTCCTCTCGTCCATGATCGTCATCAACATGTACATCGCCGTCCTGCTGGAGAACTTCAACCAGGCCCATCACGAGGAGGAGCTGGGACTGGGCGAGGAGGACCTGGAACGCTTCTACGCCAAATGGTCGCGTTTCGATCCGTACGCGACGCAGTTTATCGCTTTCGGCGAACTCTCGGATTTCGTGGCCAGTCTCGACCCGCCGCTGGGCATCTCTAGGCCCAACATGGCCGCTCTGGTTAACTTGGACATCTTGATCGCCAGCGGCGACCGACTCCATTGCCTCGACATCCTTCACGCTCTCACGCGCCGCGTCCTCGGCGACGTCGAGGACACTGAACATTTCCGCAAGGTTTGTCTTTTTCTTATTTCATTTTCGTATAAATTTAGGCGTTTTTTTTTTTTGTTTTTTGTTTTGTTTTTTCCTCTTAGAGCTCCAAGAGCAAATGGACGAGAAATTCAAGAAACAATTCCCCAATCGACGCGAGTTGGAAATCGTCTCTTCGACGGCCAAGTGGAAACAACGAGACACGGCCGCTCGCGTCATCCAAAGAGCCTATCAGCTTTTCTTAAGGTATTTTTTTTTTTTTTTTTTTTTTTTTTTAAGAATTTATTATTAGACAAATTAGTAGGTAACATTAACTGAATAACAAACAAACAAAAAAAAATAGACGCAAGTTGCTGGCCAGGAAGAGGATGGAAGAGATGCGCGGCCACGTTCAAACGCAAACGTCTTTCTCCATCGATTCGTCTGATTCGTCTTTTGCCTACGAACCGGATCGCTTGTCGCTGCGCTCCGTCCTCAACCGCATGTCCAGCCTGTTCCACACTTACCTGGGCGGAGGCGGACTGAGTCGCCAGAGCAGCAGCCGATACGGCGATTCTCCCAGTCCCATTGGATCGGTCGCGTCCGGCGGCCAAGCCTCGCGCCAGAATTCAACCCGTCGTCGCTTAGGGTCCGGCGCTCATCCGCCAAAGAGTCGCCCTCACAGCACTTTACTCGACGTTCTGGTGCCCGGGTCCAGACGTTCCAGCATTTGGTCTCTGGGGACGATGGTCGTCTCTGCGCAGGTAATAGCAGTTTATTTGTTTGTTTTTTTTTAATTATTATTCTCAATTTGATCAATTGAAATGGGTTGCGCGTGTACGGCTGCACCAAAAAGGTTCACAACGAATGTTCAAATGGTCAAAATCACCAGATGCAGAGCAACGGCCAACTGTCGACGAGTTGTGGCAATCGGCGGGGCTCGTTGGCGATGGCGGCCAGTCCGCCCGATCATCACGCCGACGGTGGCATCACGTTGCGCTACAGCGAAGTGTTTCCACCTCAGTCGTCGTCTTCGTCGTCGACGACGGCGGCCGACAATGGCGGCGCGTTTCTATCGCCACCGCAGCAGCGATCTGATGTGATAGTCAAATTAACAGCCGCCAGTTTAGATTCAGATTTGAATATGTAAATGTGGAGTAAGGCAGAGAGTTGTAGGACCCGCCATCTGTCATCAACCAAATCACAAACGACAGATAACAAACGATAGTTCAATTTAAAAAAAAAAAACAATTTTCGGACCCCCTTTCCTCAAAATAGCTAATATGTAAACTAATCGTTAATGACATAGGACAATTTAATTATATTGCGTCTCCAATGTACAGTACGATTGTTGTCGGAATGGTGAAAATCACATTCTCTTTTCTCTCTTCTACTCTTCCTTCCTTCCATTTTTTTTTTTTTTTCATTCCACCGTTTTATCTCTCGGATTTATCTCAATTGAATTCCCTTTTCATTTTCCTCGAATTATTATTATAGCTCATCTTCAAATTCTACGTATATATAAATAATTCTCTATTTCACCATCAACATCTACATACACTTTTCTCTTTTTTTTTTTTTTTTTTTTTTAGCTCTCTAGTCTACTCTTTTTATTCTATCGACATTTTTCTCTCTGATTTCGGCGAAACGAAAGACAACAAAAAACGAATATTAAATCTAAGAATTAAGACAATGTGTTTTTTTTTTGTTTTTTTTTGCTTAGGGTCGTCACTGTTCCTTTGTGTGTGTGTGTGTGTGTGTGGGTGTATGTGTGTGGGTGCGTGTGTTGACACGATGCATTTAAAAAACAAACAAAAAAACTTCCATTTCTTTTAAGAAAAAGATTTCCAGATCAACACAGCCCCCGTATACATTTCTAGAGTATTACATCGTTGGCCAGCAGCAGTCACTCAATCAATAACCGACTGCTAAACAATAATGTTTTCTTTGGTTTTTATTTTCTTTGTTTTTTTTGTTTTTTTTGTTTTTTTTGTTTTGAATTAGTTGAAAATTACCGGGCGATAAAAAGATTTGCTTGTTGATGTTGTTCTTGTTATTTCTAGGTGAAATATTCCAACAAAAAAAAAAAGAAAAGAAAGAAATTTTCTCAACACACTAAATGATGATACTTGTGTTGTGCTTGAATGTATCTATTTGTGTACGTGTGTTACTGCTGCTGCTGCTGCGCGAGCCCGGGAGGAAATCAATACAATCGTAGGCCTTTGCGCATCGTGAGTTGTTGTTTTTTTTTCTCAATTTATTTTATTTTTTATTACAATTTTTTATTTATTTTCCTTTATTTATTTTTTCGTGCATCAAGTTCACATTAGAAAATAGGCCTGGAAGACGATCGTCTGCCCTTTTTTTTTTTTCATGAGTTGTTGGAGAGCGCCATCTATGAACGATAGACAACGGATAAAGTGATTAAAAATCAGGACATCAATGAAGCCTATCAAAAAAGTAGATTGACGTAGGTTCTCTTAGTTTGACGCATCTATTATTCAAGACGCAGCCTTTGATACTGAAGGTGGTCATCAGCATTCGAAATTGCCGCCCTTTTACGTTGACATTTATTTAACAACGACATAGACAAGCTACGGGAAGGATGCCATTTCGATTCACGCAGCCACTAGAACCAATATATTCTGCATGCCTACGTCATCATTACCCGGTGATAAAACGCTATTTATTTTTTATTTTCCTAGCACACAAAAACATATTTTTCTTTTTAAAGCCCAAGGCTGCGGTCTGCGGACAGGTGGCGACACAGCCTTCCGTTTCGGTATTTTTTTTTCAAAATGGCTCTGCAAAACTGCGGTCCATTTTTCTCCCCACGATAATCGTGCAGTTTATGTAGCCAAGAAGGCCGCTATACTCTATGATGTAAAAAAACGCATCAGCCGAATGATGTAATAAGCCTAAACATGGAACGTCGTGTCCTCCAGCGTCCATCGGGACTTGAAATATTTAACTGAATTTTTCGCAAATGAGTAGGCAGGCAAAACAAAAACAAAAACAAAAAAAAACGATGACCCGGACGTGTGTTGGCTGATGGTTGCGTGGCATGCACGCAATATGTAGCCAATTTCCTTTCGTTCTTGATCTTCATTACTTTGGTTGGACCAGCTGGATGTAGCACGACGTAACAAGTGCGGCCACAATCCTCAAGAGTCTCCATGACGCACCTGTCTCTGCTACATACAAAAAAAAAAAAAAAAGGACGAACGTGAAGCCCATTATTGTGGTCGTCTGTTGGCGACAAACAGCAACCCTATGATATCCCCCTTCTGATCTGCAAAAGTCGAGTTCAAAGCAGCTGCATTCGGGATCTTTTATTTCCATACCTGCGCGTACGTGAACGCCTCCAACTTAGTAGTACGGTTTGGTATCGTTTCACTGAAAACAAACAAGAAAACATTAAAATGGAGAGGTTTTAAATCTAAACAAAATGGCGAGCTTTTTGTCATGCCAACGAGTCGCACGTAACAGTCTGCAACAGACTTACAAGCCGTTTCAGAAGCGGTGTAAATTGTTCAGTCGAATGCCACTACTTTCAATCGCAAATAGCGTCTGCAGACGACGTAACAAACAACAAAGCTGAAAAATAACCCTCAAGTCCATATGCGCTTGAGCTAATGAGGTTGTGATGTTGTAATAAAGCGACCAGACGCTCCTTTGCCTCTTCTCCCCTTTCTTTTTTTTTTTCTTCTTCTTCTAAAGCATTACTTCGAAGACGAGAATTGTAGGCAAGGGCCTTATGGCTTCTTCTACACGTACGAGGTATTCTTATGTAGCTCTTACAAAAGGGATGCTTGTAGCATAAAACGACGTAAATTGGCCAAGGCGATATTACATCTCAAGTCTCTTTTTTGTTTTGTTTTTCTATTTATACCATACGTCTGATCAATATTTTCATCAGCCATTTTTAGAATGTTTTCCACTGCACCGATCCTCCAATTAAGGTCAACGGCATTATTCGGTTTGCTCTTGGCATGCTAATGTCGGGATTACAGTTGGTATTCATCGCTCGACATCATGCGGATTTCGGTAGATCACGCTATTCGGAAAGATACATACATATATTTCTTGGTTTGGTTTTAAGCTATTGTTTACGGAACGTTGTGAACGCTAGCTGCCACCTCTTGATTGTAACAACTACTAAATGAAAATAGAAACAAAACCTGTGTCGGAAATCCGGATAGTACAATTACCTTCCCACTCGAATTCAGCAGTAATTTGTTTAAACGCACGCAAAAAGGAATGATATGGTCACGAAGCGTGAGTCATTATGATTGCGTCACTTAGTCTACTAGATAACACGACTTTATCATAGATAACATATACACTGAAAAAAAAACTTCCTTGTAAGCCAAATCAACAGGTGAAAAAACGCCTAAAACTACACAACCAACAACGAATACAAACGCCACTTGACTGCAGCACATTTCACGTTCAAATCGGAAAACAGAGTCACTAGAGAGCTTAAATTGTTTCCCAATATTGAATTAGCATGTTGTGAAACATGATAAATGTTTGTGCATTCTTGGTATTTACTGGGCTGCCTGGCATTTGAAATACACTGCAGACGACGTGTAAACCATTGAAACTTGAATGTCACTTTTCGATCGGTTGCATTTGCCAGAGCTGACTATATTACACGTCATGACTATATTACCTGTGACAATTCACTTTCAACCAATCATATGAAAAAAAGCGATATCGACTTTGGCTTAGCTTTGGTTAGAAATAAGATGACCTCTTACCTGTTCTCAAGCCAGGAAAACCTCAAATTTTCATGCCAACATCCATTTATGGGCCAAATACCTCTTAACCATGGATCAATAATTTTTTTATGGCTTTGGTATTTATAAGTTTCCTAGTTCCGACCGAACGTTCATATCAAAACTAGAACCAAAATTTGCTCACGCTTTCAGGCGAATTTACGTCATGGGAATTTTTTTATTGGAAAGGAACAAAGCTGCCACCTCTTGATTGTAAATGACACCAAGAAAGAAAACAACTTTTTCTCCTTGATTTTCAACACTTGAAATAAGGCTTTTCTTTTCATTATCAGTCTATTGTTGTAATAACATCACATTATCAATGTCCATGACTTATAATATTGTTGTCATAGGAACTATTCAGACCTGACAATTTTCTCGAAAAATGGACTATATGCGTCTCGTGGTGAGACCTAACAAGATTATGTATTAGACTACAGCTCGTTAAAGAGAAACTGTGAAATTTTTGTTGAAAATAAACTATCCTGATTCAATTTGGCATTGGTGTATTTATTTATATTTCCACAATCATGATGAATGAGCTACAGACCGTGGGATAGTAGCTTTTTTCCCCCAAACTGATGGTTCCCGTGTCATTTGAAAGACGCCACGAGTACACACAACCCTTGGGCTTCGTGTTGCCTAGGCGACCAGGCCAAAATCGACGTTTTTCTTTACTGACTTGAGTTTTTCACAGCATACCTCCATAGAGTAATACGTGTACAAAAAGTCTTCTATTATATCGTAGTGAAGGTAGAAGAGTGCTTCCGAATGTCAACATACTCTACGAGCACAACCAATTTAGCAACCATAGTGTCGTTTTCATAGTTTTCGTTCATTTTTCCTGAGTTTTTGGGTTTGTTTTACGTGGTCCGCCACTGATGAGACAGCGAGCATACTGCCACAAAGATTGTATAGACATTCCTTCAATTCTTTAGTACACAGGTGAGATTCTGTCTGCACATTGCAGAACATATTGTTACTGTCACAAGACAAGCCTTTTTATTTTGCTTTCTTTCTAAAGTCTGGCTTGTATTTTTCTTTGCTTATCTTAATATGTCAGATTATCCTGAGCTAACATTGCTCTTTTGTTACTTTAGCTTTCCACTCTTTCATTTCCCCCCAAATATTTATCTTTTTCACAGATTCTGGCTCCATAATGAATCGTGAAGGGGTAGTTCAAAGGAGGACAGCTCGTGTTGGGACAGGAGGGGGAGGACCTGTTGAAATATCATCAGGCACATCTGAACTTGAAGATAGACGTACAAATAATGAGTTAGACGATATGGATGATTTGGATTCCAAGGAAACAAGGTTAACTCTAATGGAAGAAGTGTTATTACTGGGACTTAAAGATAAAGAGGTTAATATTATATTTTTACATTTCACAAAACTATTTGCTATACTTCACTTCAATCGGTTTGCAGGGCTACACATCATTCTGGAATGACTGCATATCTAGTGGACTTCGTGGATGCATATTAATAGAGCTTGGTCTTCGAGGGCGTGTGGAGCTGGAAAAAGGAGGAATGAGGAAGAGGTCCCTGTTGGGAAGAAAAATTCTCCTCAAGAATGACTCACCCACAGGAGATGTTCTCCTAGATGAAGCCCTTAAGCATGTAAAGGAAACTGATCCTCCTGAGACGGTCCAGAATTGGATAGAGTATTTAAGTGGTGAGTTTGTCTCTTTCTCTACTGTTATCAGGAAATGTAACTCGTTTATTTGTATCACTGCAGGAGAAACATGGAATCCCTTAAAACTGAGATATCAACTGAAAAATGTTCGTGAACGCTTGGCGAAAAATTTGGTAGAAAAAGGGGTGTTGACAACAGAAAAACAGAATTTTCTTCTCTTTGATATGACCACTCACCCGCTGACAGATAACATTATGAAAACACGGCTCGTCAAGAAGGTAGAGCATCATCTTTAGACTAATATCCCCCCTAAATCTTTCTATTTAATCAACATGTAAAGGTGCAAGACGCAGTTTTATCCAAGTGGGTTAACGATGCCCACCGAATGGACAAACGCATGCTGTCACTCATTTTCTTGGCTCACGCATCCGATGTGTTGGAGAACGCCTTTGCACCGTTGAACGACGACGACTACGAGCTGGCCATGAAACGAGTTCGTGAACTTCTCTACCTTGACCTGGACAACGAGAGTGCGAAACCCGGAACCAATGAGTTGATGTGGGCCGTCTTTGCTTCCTTTACCAAATGATGATATTATTATTACAAATATTGTATTGCCACCCTATCCTACCCCTCCCAAGTCGTTTACTATTGCCGCAGTTTCTAGTTCTTGGTCCATATGTAACGTTTTTTTTTTTATTATTATTATTTTATTTTCACGTTGGCCCTCGTTTAGAACGAGTGAGCAATATCAAGCTTTCTTCTTCTATTTTTTTTTCTCTCACGACAGTACTGCTGGCTATCCAATGATCCACATTTATACGGCGAACTGGCCAGATTTTGTTTTCAAATTCATTCCTGCGCCTTCAGCCACAATTCGATTAATAATCCGTCTTTCCCATCACCCCTCCCCAATCCTTTGTATTTCTTTTTTTTTTTTCTCATTATTAATCTTCTTATTTTTATTTTTTATTTTTTTTTTCAGATATTTAGTATATTTCTTGGTTGTGTACTAGTTTTTTCCTTTTCGGGTGTGCGTTGGGAAGCCTTGATTTCTTTAAATCATTTCCAAAATTACCGATCACGCTCACAGTGCACGTTTTCCTTCTTTAATTAAGAATTTTTCTTCAAAAGGTGAAAGGGAAAATATCCATTTAACGAAACCGTTGTTATACCGGAACTCCCACTGTTAGGTTAACGGGAGTAAAGTGAGGAAGAGGTAAGAGGAAACAGATTTTGTGTTACAAGTTACAACTATGGAATATCCCGTTTGGATATGTATTGTAAATATACCTTCCATCGGGAGCGCAGTGCGCCATCTTTAAAAATTCAACGTGAATGTGAACTAAAACGAATAAAAAAAAAAGAAGTGCAAGAAGCAACACTGAATTGCAAATTGCCTCCCTCAAAAGTTATTATATAGCTAACCGCCTCCTTTATTCAGCCATGGTTGTATTAGGTACTATTTCTGGGGAGCAAATGAAACCGTGTTAGCCGATGGTTTTAATTTCATTATGTGCGTGTTCACATTTTGGCTGTTTGAATAAAAAAATATTAAAAAATCTGGAATTCGAATAAACATGTGGCATTCTTTTATTGCTTTGTTGATTTTCCTTTGATGTTTGCTTTGTTCTTCTTTCCTAAGGAAAAGTTGCAGTGCTGCCATATGATGGATCTCATCGCGTGATCAAAATTAATTTACAGGAAAACGTTGATGTTAATTCTCTTTAATAATCTGAATAGGGTTTCGTACAGCAGGTTTCGTGGATATGAACTCGTGAACTACTAAGTACTAATTTTTTTTTCAATAATATAAATTCCGTTTAGTTTGAAGATACTCGATGACGTCGCAACAGTGTGCGTCGTCTGCTGTCGTTGACGTCGTGGGAATGCGGTTGAAAAAAGTGCACGAAAATATCAACATGTTCAATTGATGATTCTTTGTGTCAGAGAGCGCCAATGATTTGAGCACATCAACCAAGCCTATTTTTTCTGATAGACATTGACAATGGACGATTATCAAACGTGCCCAAAATGCAAAACCACCAAATACCGAAATCCCGCAATGGTCTTGATGGTGAATACCTGTGGCCATGCACTCTGCGAGTCCTGTGTCGAACTGCTTTTCGCCAAAGGTACGCTTACTTCTCTTTCTTTTACTTTCTGTGGGTGGGTCGTTTGAGTATCAAGCTTTCTCTCAGGCTCTGGGGCTTGCCCGGAATGCAAGTGTCCCCTCAGAAGGAACAATTTTAGAGTTCAGCTCTTTGAGGATCCCGCTGTGGATAAAGAGGTTGATATCCGGAAGAGGATTCTAAAAGAGTTCAACAAACGCCAGGAAGATTTCCCCACATTGAGAGAGTACAATGATTATCTCGAAGAGGTAGAGACAATCATCTTCAATTTGGTTTTTGATATAGACCCAACGAATACCAATAAGATGATTGACAACTACAAAAAAGAAAACAAGGACATAACTCAAAAGAATCGAAACAGACAAAGCCAAGAAGAGATGGAGTTGGAAGAGCTTTTGGAAGCCGAAAAGGCCCAACAATCTGAAAAGGCCAATTTGTACGTCAATGCTGAACTGGAAGAAAAGAAACAAAAGCACAAGGCTCGAGAAAAACTCATCGACGAGCTAATGTTCTCTGATGCAGATGCAAAGTCCATCGTAGCCTCTCACGTTCAAGCTACGGCTGCCTTAGCCAAAGAGCAGCCGAAAGCAGCTGCCCAGCCTGGGGTTGTCAAATCAAGTAAATTCTCATCCGGAGTACAGATTGGCCTTCGCGGGCAACACACGAATTCGTTCCTTCCCATTCCCAAACAAGAAGATTTGCCACTGTATCGTTACACGGCTCCCGTGTTCGACTATGACGGACCCCCACCTCCGCCTATCGAGAAGCTTGGAAAATTGAATTATTTCGCCAACATCCGAGCTGCGAACATCACTGAAAGAGCCGGTGGCTACACAGAAGCAATGTCTTGCTGTCGGGCCCTCCAAGAGGCATTGGGGGGATTGTTTTATAGCCCGCAATTGATGCATAAGACAGCCGTACTAGCTACCAATTCTTCGACCCAAGATACCGACGACATGGAGACAACATAAAGAAAAACACAAAAATGAGCCCTTTTCACCACTTCCAACATGTTTATCAGCCTCCTCTTCAAGGACATACATACCCTGTCTTTTTGTAATTTATCATCATAGGCAAGAATTGAAAATACAACTGATGTGAAGAGACCAAGAATCAAACAGACTCAAAAGAAACTGCCCATCTTATTGCTAACAAGCTCGTTTCAATGACGACTTTGGAAGGATTTAAACCTATTCTGGGGCTGAAGAAAGAAATCTTGCTTTTTTATGTTTTTCTATCCTTTCCGTTGAAAGGCGGCATTTTCGTATTTGCTCAACATCCAAATCTCTACCTACGAAGGACACCACACGCTTGATTTTACGTTTAAATCGGCCTCGGTTTTCTTTTTTTTTTTTTTTTTTTCTTGGATCTCTCGGAAGTTTTTTTTTTTTTTATGTGCGTGTGGGGGTGGATTTTGTTTTCCATCCATTGTCAAATCATTCCAAGTGGATTAAGATTCGATCTTGGATGAGGGAATAGCATCCCATTTTTGATCCATCACTCAACGATGCATCGAAGCTCAAGCCCTATGAAGCGTTTGCTTTTGGAAATTCTCTTTTTGCTTTTGAGACTCGTTTGAAATTCGAGTTGATCCTCATTCCCCTTGGAGCCTAGACGCCCAAGAAGGAATCTATCAACGTGGGAAGAAGAAGAAAAAAAAAAAATCCCCTCCTCTAGCCAAGTGAAAAAGGAAAAAAAAAAGAAAAAAGAAGAGGCCTTCCTTCTCTTTATTCTCTATTGTTGAAAGCTCTTGGCATTGTGTAGGGTAGGCAGCCTTGATGGACTTTGGTAGGGAGCGGCTTTTGTGCCCATGTCCTGCTAGTATATATACCTTATGTTGTTTGATGCGTCGAGAAGGGGCGAGACTTTTAAAGATGGGGAGTTGATCCATTGCCTGTGTCGCATTTTCGAACCAAGGGCTAGGTGAAATCGTGGCCACTGTTGAACGCTAGCAAGCCACGAAAAGGAAGGAATTCTTACTTTGCTTTTTTTCTTCCACCCCAAACTGTTCGTTGGCTTGGGACAGAAATGAGAAGGGAAAAAAGAAACAATTGAAATGCTCTTCATTGGGCCACTGGATAGAATCCGCCACTGGGACGGTGCTCCCGTCGGATCGGATAACTCCAACGTCCCTCATTCCTTCGAACCTATTATCAACATCTTTGCTTGCTACCTCTTGTCCCCCTCTACAGGTTACAAACGACTATCTAAAGAATAGAGAAAAGATGTGTCTTTAGTAATTCGAAACTTTTTCTCTTTTCTTTCCCTTTTTCGAGATGAGATGGGATCATCTTTCACGCGCAGGACCGGTATCCTAATCGAATTGTTTTCTATATCTATTTTTCGTTTTTTTTTTTTTTCTCTCTCCCTTCCATATCTAGCGTGATGTTTAGTTATCGATTTACTCGCTCGTCCAACTTTCCCAAACGATCAATTCTTTTTCTTTTTTTTTTCGAAACAAGAATATTTGACGTTAAAACCTTTTGTTTTATTCTGTTGCTGTGCACTAAAGAGGTTATTTGTTATCCATTCATCCCGGCTGTTGGTTCGGTGACGATAGCCATCCGTAACACACACCGTATCAACAACGTTAAAGGGGGGGGGGGGGGGACTTTGAACGCCAAAATTTATGAGACCTGTTTAAATAGTCATTTTCCCGGCCAAAAAACTTTCTCTTCGTGTGGCTCGTTCGTCGTCGAAAACGTATGTGTTAAAATGTTTGCACATGTTTTGTTTTTTTTTTGTTTTTTTTATTTATTTTGCCCTCTCATGGTTTTTGTCGAAATTTTTATTTTCTTTTGAAGCCATATACAAAAAAAAAAAAAAAAACGCCTGTCGACAGGGCAGACTTTGTCGTCGTTATTGGGCGCTCGCTAATTGGTCGAGTGACCATTTTAACTTTTAAAAACATTTCCGTTTTGGCGACAGTTGAAAATAATTGCAGCGGCCCAGTTTTGTTTTCGCTCTTTCTTCGGCAGTCACTGATTTATTTATGTTCGCCCCGTTCGACGCAGCGTGATGTAGCGCCCTCTTTGAAATGAAGTTTTTTTTTTTTTTTTTTTTTTTTTTTTGAGGGGTTTTGGGGTGAGATCGTTGACCGTCCGTTTGCTGCTAAAGGGGAAAAGATCAACCTAACGGACTTTGCTCTGCACGTGTGTGTTTCCTTCTCGATGGCCAATCGTTAGTCCCTTATATGGCATTTGATTATACCGCCTTCATATCAACGACGAAGACGAGGAGCAAAGTGTATCTTCTATCTCTGTTTTCGCTTCCCTCTTGCCACAGCTGTCGCTATAAATACTTGTGAGAAAAACAATCGTAGACTTTGTTTTTCTTTTCTTTTTTATCCTGGAGCCAATGTGACTTCTTGCTTGCACGCAATCCCGTTCGATTGGACGCCTTACGTCTAACCGCACAAACCAAAAATGAATCGGATTTAAGTTGACCATATATAGATAGGATTTTTTTTTTTTTTTTTTTTTTTTTTGCAAGCGATCACCCGATTTTGTGCTATCTGATTATTTTAGTTTCTGCAAATTCTGTTTTTTTTTTTTTTTTTTCCCCGTTTTGTTCTTTAAAAGGAACCGGTTGTGTTCAAAAAATTCTCGTAGCAAAATATCCGCATAGATTGGTATCGCTATTTGCATTGTGTCAGCTGATCGTTCTCTATTGACGAAATCAATCAATGACAGTGGGCGCTGTTTTGATCACGATGTCCGTCCCTTCCAATCTATGATTCATCCCTCTATTGTTGTGCGTTTTTTTTTTTTTTTTTTTTTTGGTTTAGTGCATTCCGTTATTGCGGCTAATGCGATCGGTTTCCCAATCACACGCTTCTTACTGGAACTGTTTTGACGTTTGTGAAGGGGCGAACAGTTTAAGGGGAGACAGATGTAGCTGACAGGATGTTGTTGTGTTGTTCACCATTTTTCTTTTAGCCATTTGAGTTTTACGACTTCGTAGAACTCTCGGTTGCCCTTTGATTCTTTTCATTTTTTTTTGCTGCTTCATTCTCGCCTTTTTGTATGTGTATGTATGCACCGTGTACCATATAGCATGTAGGGGGGGGGGGGGGCTTTTTGAAATTGATGGAAAAGCCGAAAAAAAGAGGGTCCCTCTTCTCCAAAAGCAATTAAGGTCGTGTGCGTCTGCACTGGCGGTATCTCGACAACAATTTTTCTTTAATTGCAATCGACTTTGTTTACTTCAAATCAATTTTACGAAAAAAAAAAAAATAGTTTAACGACATTTTTAGTCGAAATCTCGTTTTCGTCACATTCTCTGTCTGTTTGCTCTCATTTTTTTTTTTTTTTTTTCTGGAGGGGAGGGTGTATCTGAGATGCTGCCCTGAAAAAGTTCCAGAAACTGTACCGGGGGGGTAGTTGGCATTTTATGACCTCGCCCTACACATCCAATCTATGTGCTGGTAGAGTCGTTGTCGTAAAAGAGAGAAAAAAAAGGGCGCATTTATTTTGTTTTTTTCTTGAAAACATGAATTAAAATAGGTGATGGAATTGAGTTCAATATAGTAACCCCTTAAGAAAGGGATCAGACACACAAAGAGTAAAAAAAAACAAAAAAAAACAATCTTTTTATTATCTTTTTCCCACGAAAAATTTCGCCCTCGAACGTCAATCGGCTTTGGCATTCTTCGAAAACAAAAGACAACAAGGATCTATTTAACACAGCCCATTCCCACGTTTGTCAAACATGTTGATCGTTCTTTTAAGCTGATCAACTCTTTACCCGTTTTCGTGCAACACTTTTTGTCAAGTCGATTTCTTCAATCACTCGTTTGTTAACGACTGAAAATGACCGTCCGTATGTGCGACTTTCTCTCCGGTTCTCGTTTGAAAACAATCCCATTGCTTCTCTCTTTTGTTTTTGATTATCCTCTTCGATAGACGAGTGTCTTGAGTCATCACAAAACGTCGATGTGCTCGCTCAGCCAAACTTCCGCCAACTTTTATGAATAGAAAACGTTCGTGTGCCAATTGATTTCATAAACATGGCGAGTAACTTGACCGGTTAATTTTTGTTTGTTTGTTTTTTGGGTTGATGACGATCGATACAGCACGACTTGTACGTTGCGTGAATGCAAACGCATTTTCTGTGCTAATAGCTAGACGTCGATGTCCCGCGCAACAGTTTTTGCTGTTGACTTTCAGTCAGGGATTCGTTGTCGTTTTCTTTTTAGCAATAAAGAAAAAAAAACAAATGTGATTGAGGGAGAGAAGTGTACACTAAACAATGGCGCATTTGTCTTTTTTTTTTTTTTTTTTTTTTAAGAAAACTTTCCGCTGTATATGGTGGTAGTAGCGTGGCTTTATTGAAACATTTCAGCCGAACGGGCCAGACATTGATTTATTCTTCATTTCAAGTCGCCGCCGCCTCACGTCGCCGAAGCGATTGGAAGACGAGGGGAGTTTCTTTTTATGAGCCCGTGGGCCAACGTGACTGAAATCCTATTTTATTTTATTTTTTTTTTTTTTTTCTGAATCTTGCCGTTTCTTCTTGTAGAGTCGTAGTAGTACAGGCTACTATTTTTGGAAGGTGCACAAGTAGTAGTCATTTTCCCTTTTATTTTTCTATTTTTATTATTTTTTTTTTTTATCTGATGACCTTCTTTCTTATTGAAGTTGTGGTGGGGGTTCAAGTGCGCGCGGTGTCCTCCCCCCAATCGCACACACGGCCTACTTCCACATTTATTTTTATTACATTTACAATCTCAAATAAGAAATGCGTGTGGAGAATGAGACGCTAGAAAGAGAGAGCCGTATATCTGATTGTTTTATTCTTCCGGCCACTTGCCACTGCATTGAACATAAACAAAAAATATGATTCCTGTTTTTTTTTTGTTTTGTTTTTTTTGATACAATGGTAGTACCGTTGCTTCTATTTTTCGTTTTCTTTTTGTGTAAAGAAGTTCTTTGAAATGGCCGCTTGTTTTGTTCAATTTGACTTGTGTCGCTCAACAGGTGGATAAGCTATCGCCTTTCTTTTCCGTTGATATTGTTTTTGGTTGCATCGTCCAGAAAGAAACAAATACGACAAAAATGATTCGATTATTGTCGATAGATTCAGCAACAATTGAGAAACTTGTCTTAAAGATTTGAATTTGTCCTTCACCATTTAATAACTCGAGTATGTAGTGCCGCAATTCGTAACTGGTCAAACCAATTTTTGCTGTTCATTTCCTTGAATTATTCATTTTCTTTCCCTCATTTTCTTTCTGGGTCGGGTTGCCCTTTTTTTTTTTCCTGTTTTTATTCCCGTTTTATAAGGCGCCACCGCCGTGATGAAATTATTCTTGGCTCGGTTTCGTGCGTCCATTCGCTGTGAGTCAATGCACAAAGAAGAGGAGGAATCATTCGGTGCAGTCTTCTTGTTTTCGTTTCAGGTCGGCAAAGAAAAAAAAAAATTTGTAGACATAGGCCAGCCTCACCATAGGCGGTGAAATTGTTTGGTGTCGCTTTTTTTTTTTTCGTTGTTTCTTTTCGTCACCGAAAAGCAAAGATTTCACTTCTTGTTTTGTTTTGATTCATCATTTGAAAGAAAATGAAAATGATGCAAAGCAAAAAGATGGAGAGAGTTTAGAGCGGCGTGAAAGTTGTTCTTCTTTGGTGGATGGCAGCCTAATCGAGCGTTCAGCATCTGCAGCTGCCGCTTATTTCATTTGAATAAAAAAAATTGAATTCAAAGATGGCGCCCTCATCATCCAATGCCATTACATAAGCGTCTCTTTTCTTCTACTCTATTTGGCGTGCGACCATCTGCCTCTCGGCCTTTTCATTTTTTGTTTTGTTTTCATCATTTCACTCGATTCCAGTCTGACTCGTTTTTTTTTTTTTTTTTTGTTTTGTTTTGTTTTGTTGATCAACCCCAGTCGGTTTCATCCCGTACGGGTTAGTTGCTGTTGTTGTTGTACAACCGTTTTTGTTCTCCTTTTTTCTTCTTGCCCGTCGTGCTGGCGCCCATTGTCTGGGCCAGCAAACAAAACGATCTCCTTTTTTCTGTTGCGTTGCAACGCTCGTCATTTGCATCCGTAGAGCTCAGTTGTATTTATTTGGCCCATGCGCTGCAATCGAGAATCACCTCCTTTCATCCAGAGTTCATGCACGGGTTTACTTCTTTCCTTCGGCCAGCAATTTTCACGGTCAATGGGTCGTCTGCTGAAATGGACGTGTCGTCTATTTTTGCGAATTGAACCCGTTCTTATTATTTATTTATTTTTTCGGGTTTTAATCTTTGAATAATCAGCCCTTGTTTAATGTACTCACTTCGACCTGTCTCATTTCTACAACGTAATGACTCGTCCTCAAACAAATCGCGGAGATCGAAAGAGTCACTTTAAATCAAATCTACTCACGCCATCGCTGTCCTCGTTCGAAACAAGAATATCAAAGAGCCTCGCCGTGACGAACGATAGCAAAAATAAAACAGACTTAAACATCCGGGTTTTGGCGGTTTTTTTTTGTTTTTTTTTTTTGTTAATTATCACGCACGTTTGATGCGATAATTTTACGTTACTAGTAATCGAGTGGTGAGGGGCCGATGACTCGCCGTAAAAGCTTTAAACGATGCGGGGCTATCAGTAGGTGGTGTGATGATCATCTTTAATAATGAAGGTGGCCAATTTTCTAGCGCATTGCCTTAGACGGGCCGTACAGTCAGTCAATGCGCACGGTATACGCACTAGCGAACGGCTAGTAGATCCATAATAGGGGAGGATCTCTCTTGTCTTTTGTTTTTTTTTTTTTTTTTTTGCTTGTTATCGGCGTGATGACGTCATTGATGGATTTGCTTCATCTGGGGAAAGGACGTGATGGGGGCTGCTGCCACAACTACCGCACCAGCCATCCGTTTTTTTTTTTTTCTTTTTCTTTTTTTCCTTTCTTCTTCTTCTTCTTCTTCTTCTTCTTCTTCCGTGATTCCTGCTCCAACGCCCCACAAGCGACAGCGCAGCAAGGCCGTTCGTGAGTCAGCGCACGATCCGATTTTGGTCCCGCCACTTTGTTGAGGGCCACGTATGGCGCCAAAAGCGAAAACCCACTAACCAAAATGTAATTGAAACTAAAGATCTTTTTGCTTCTTTTGCCCTTCCCTCATGATTTCGTGTCATTTCTGGGCCGCGCATTTCAAACTCTTCAGTCGAAATTGTTGTCATTTTTCGAACCGTTTTAATTCGCATCGACAGCGATCTGACCTCCTCCTACGGTAGGGCATTTTTTCTTTTTGTTTTGTTCTCCTTGCACGTCGAACCGAAATTGGAAAAAGAAGGGGGGGGGGGCAGTTTCTTCTTCTTCTCTTTCCAACAGATGAAAATAACAAAAGATGGTAGAAAAAAAGAGAGCGGCGGATCCGTCCCGATAGAAGAAAAAGTACACTGTCCGTCAAGCCGCCGACAAACGGCATCGGCTCCGGGTTGTCGACCACGCCGTCCGTTGGCTTCTCTTCCTACACAAATTTGCATTCTTCTTTTGTTTTTTGTTTTGTTTTTCGCCACTTGAATCAAATAGCAAAAACGATTCTTTCTTTCTTTCTTTCTTTCGAGCCCGTAATAATCATCGGCATTAAATGTAGTCGACTTTAACCATTGGAATGTCTCAAAATGAGTTTCCCCTATTTTTTCGTAGTGCGTTTTTAAAAAAAAAAAAAAAAAAAAAATGGTGGGCCAAAATCTCGTTGGAGAACAAAAATGGTTGATGGCGTGGCCACGTCTCCAGTTTTGGCTTGATCCGTCGTTTGTATTCTATTGAACTCCGTCTCCCCCCCCCCCCCTCAAAGGTCCTACATACCTTTTCCAGAGAGCTACGTAGGTAGATGGGTAGGTAGGTGTGCATGCATAGCAAAAAGAAAAAAAAAGATCCGCCCCCCTTTTTCTTTTTCTTTTTCTTTTTCAAAAGCGTCAAGAGGTAGAGAAAGAGAGAGAGAGACGAAAGAAGTAAAGGCAGCCTCCTCTTCCGTCTCCTAAAGCATTTCAGGTCGAGTCGCACAAGCGTCAAGATGTGCCCCAAAGTTCCGTTGGCAAACCTGAACGTGTGTCGCTTTTTATTTATTTTATTTTATTTTTTTTTATCTTTCCCTTTTCTTTTTTTTTTTTTTTATTTTAGTTGATTTTTTTTTTTTTGAAATTCAATTTTGAAAAGTAGAGATTACGTTTTGCCTATCAGTGTGTAAAAAGGTAACTGGATTGACCTTTTAAAAACTAGACAATCAGAAGAGGATTATTAATTCGGTTTACATCGCATCCGAGTGGTGACCGCGTTTTTCGGTGAACCATTTTCTTTTTTCTTTCCGCCCGTCTTCTTATAATTGAATTTTTTGTTTTTTTCTTTTAGCTGTTTCTTGTTTTTCTCGTTTTGACGAGGTTGTCAGGTAAAATGATCACGTTTTTCTTGTCGCACTGGATAGACGAAGTGTTACCTAATTGGTTGAAGCTGTCGATGTGGCAAGTTGACCCGGTGTGTCTTGACGTTGTGGGCCATGTCATTTATTTCTCTTTTTCAATATTTCTTTTTGTATCGATCGCAACGCAAATGGCCGCCCATCTCTTCACTGATGTGCGTGTCGCCGTGGCGACTCGAACGCACGGTTGGTAGCGCGTGTTCTTCGTGTGCGTTTGCGTGTGTCTGTGTCTCTCCCCGTGTCTGTGTCTCTGTGTGTGTGTGTGCACGATATCGCAGCCCCCAACTAAACAAAAAAAAAATTGCATGTGTCGTCATGGCGCTGCTTTTTTCTTTGGTTATCTAGCTGTATGAGTGTTAGAAGACGTCATAAAGCTAGGTTACCAAAGTTAAGAACAGCCCCTCTTCGTCGGCGTTCTCATCAACTCGAATCGCAATCACTTTCAGATTTGTTTCAAAAACTTCGATTCGATCCATCTAGAATTTTTTATTTTTAAATAAGAAAAGAAAGAAAAGAAAAAAAAAAAAAAACGTTTCTTGGAACAAAGTAGGGCAGGGTCTCCTTTCATTATTTTTTATGGAGTCTGGACAGTTTGACATATTCGACAGACTTGGCTCCCCCTCGTTTTTGTTCTTTGAATACCTGTTTTTTTTTTTTTTTTTTTTTTTGATGTTTTGTTGAAATAAGTGAGACATTTTCTTTTTGTTTTTTTTTTCTTACTGGTCAGGTGGGAAAAAAAAGTCAACGGCCATTTGGCTTTGCCGTTGAACCATAGTCAGCTCAGTTGGAATGAATGTCCGGTCGGCTGTGCAGCGACAAGCGGAGCGCAAAGATGCGCCTTCGATCTCGATCGCTTGTACATTTTTCGTTTTCCCTACTTGTTATTTTTTTTTTTTCTTTTTTTTACCGTTGCTGTTTGTTTTTCGTTTTCCAGATGAATTGCCAAGGTGAATCAAACCGAATTTCTCAAATCACGGTTGTATTGCCTTTTTCTCGGAATTTGCTGGGCGTTTGCGTGTGCATTTTAAATGGCACTCTCTGAACTGGACTGTTGAAACTAAGCCACCGAACAAACGCCAGGCCAAAAGGAAAAGGGAGAACTAGACGTAATTTGACCTCGCACATTTAGCCTTCATTGTCGCGTCTGTTTTTTTTTTTTATTTATCTGTCTATTTTTTTTTTCCCTCTTTGCAAAAGACAGTAAGGAAAGCGCGCAAGGCTTTAGAATCTTATTTTTCTGTGACTTTGTTAGTTGTTTGAAAATGGTTTTATTTGAGTCATTGCCGAATCGTTGATTTTCATCAGAAAGGAAAACCTGTGTGTGTGTGTGTGTGTGTTGCCCACGCAAAGGGGCTGCCACGTCACGGCACTTTCTACATTTTTTTTTTTATTATTATTTTCTTAACGCAACCCGTGAGTTCTTTGCAATCTCCCAACTGCTACAAGTCAATGTATTATTAAAGAAGAGGGGCGGGCCCTGACCGATCCGTAAGGCGACGAAGCGCCGGCCTTTTTTTTTTTATTATTATTTTCGTAATCAAAAAACACGTCGTGACTTGGAGAGTGTGCGAGCTCAACGTCTTGTCAAGAATTGTTTTTTTTTTTTTTGTTGTTGTTGTTAGATATGATGAAATGGTGCAGGGGATTGCGTCTCAACCGGATAGTTTGAGATTTGTTAGGATTTCATCACAGGACGTCATTGTTGGTCAATTCACATGTCGACATTGACGACATAAAAGATTCTTTTTTTGTGTGTTTTTTTTTGTAGAATCACATCATTTTGGTAGGGAGAGTATGTTGTTTGTCTTCCATTTGAAAATCGACGCTAGTCCATATTCTTTTTCTGTTCGAACGAGGGGGGGGGGGGCAACTAGCGCTACCGGACATTCGATTGGCTGCGAGATAGCAATAAACATTTTTGAAAGAAAAAAAAAAGGAAAAGACTGGAAAACCCTAACAACTAGGGGGCAATCTATCTGTCTAGCTTTTTTTTTTTCCACCCCGCTAAAAAGGAGGAAAACTTATTGTATTTCTTTCCTCCCTTGGAACATTCCCCAAGAAGAAGAAGAAGAAGAAGACCCGTCAGGTCACATTTGAACGGTCCCTGTTGTCTCGTTATTTTTCTACCTGACTTCACCTGGCTCCGTCCTAGCGTGGCTTTAACATCCTCGTCTTGTGTCTGTCCTGTGGTCCACCACCAACGACATCCTTGGCCGCTCCACCTTCTTTTTCTTTTTGGGCTCCCCATCAAATGGAAGGGGTCATTTGTCTTGTACCTTTGTGGCTTTTCGCTATTTTTTTTTTTTTTTTTCAAGACAATGTCATTCAACATTTTTCCGAGTCATTCAACTTTGACCTTTTTCAGAAGAGAAAAAAAAAAAAAAAAACAGGGTGAAAATCATTTCACAAAATAGGGGAGAACGTTTGGCTTTTCTCAAATGGTGGCTATTTAACGCGATGATGTCACCGACATGCCGAAATTTCAAACGGGTCGTCTGCCGTGTCGAGACTTTCTAAGACGCGTTTTTTTTTTCTTTCGGAAAGCGACAAACGAGTCGAGTATTTTCGTCTTGTCATTGGATAGTTTAACCTGGATAGCGTATGTCTGCGACGTGTAGGTATCTCCCTCTCTTTGTGTAAGGAGAAAACGTGCGAAGATGTTATTTGTTCACTTTTTGTTTATTTTATACACATACACGACATTAAATTCATCAATCATCTTTTGTTCTTTCGGTTTGCTTTCGACTATTTCCCACGTTTTATTTGATTGGTCCGAGGTGCCCAAACCCAGAAAATGTATTTTGTTTTTTTTTTTTTTCGGTTAGAACGTTTTCGAGTCGTGTAGTCGAAATAGCAGAGAAACACGTCACAAGTGTGCGCAAAAGGTGTCGGTCATAATAGTGAAGAGTACAACGAGAGTTACTTTGCGTGTGTGTGTGTAGGTGGAGGCAGAGAAAGGCTTGGCCCTGGAGATTATCTCTAAAAACAACACACAAACGTTGAAGATCTCTATAAGGTCACGCGGTTTTATTTTGTTCCTCTTCTTCCTTGAACGCTCGAGTAGAGATGATTGCACGATGTGTGGCGAGAGAAGGCAGCGATGAAATAAAACAGTCGAGGCACTTGCGTCTTGTCAGCCAGCCATCAGCAACGACCATCGTCGCAATCTTATCGTCTTCCAAGAGTTAAACGGCGAGAATCGCCATACGTTCGCGACTCGGTGAAAAAAAACAACAAGCCTCGACACATCAATAACAACTGGCAAGTTTTGGTTAGATGAGACAAGGGGAGGCTAGTAGCCATTGATAATTCAAAAATATGTTTGAAAATAGCCCAAGATTGAGGTCATCAGTCTCGGTAGAAAGAGAAAAAGGAGGATAGAGGGACGTGAAAGGTGGAGCGTTGAGTGCAAGGCACATAGATTATTAGGTTAACAATAGAAAACCACCGTCACATCCACTTCGAGCGCGCCATCGTTTCCAACCGTCGTCGTATAAAAAACATTTACTACTCCGCTACAACAATCCCCCCCTTGAAAAAAAAATTTAAATGCATTTTCCTACGTCTTTCCTTCTCGAGATTATTTGATAATTGCACTCGTGGCTCAAAGCCAAACAGCAGCAGCCTCCCGACGTGTGTAATACCACAACTAAAACAAGAAACACATAACCTTGCGACCTCGTGACAGCAGGCAAACGTGCCCTCAGCCGCTGTCACAAACTAAAAGAGATTACGTCGCTGGCCTAAAGTCGGAATACAAGATGAATCTTTCCCCCCCTCCCTTCTACGTCGAAGAAGAAACTAAAAAAGAAAAAAGATTCTCGTTCCTGTTTGTGATGTTCTTTTGTTTTCTGCTTGTGATGTGACCCCCAGACGCGCCCCATATAATACTAGGTACTTCTCCCCCCTTAGGACAAACCCTACCATTACCACCATCACCCCACCTTTCGTATCAAGATGATGAAGAACCGGTCGTGGTGTGTAATCAGAGGAGAAGAAAAACAAAATCTCGAGCTCTTCAAATAAAAATAATAAAACAAGTTTTGTTATTTAGGTGAGTGTGCGGTTAACCGAGAGGAAAAGAAAAAAAGAAGAGCATCATCTAGAAGATTGGAAAGGCAGTAGAAGAGGAGGAGCTTAAAAAATATTGAGTTTTGCATCGAGTTGTTGTTAAGTCACCGTTTCTCGCTCGTATATCTCCCTCGTCTGGATGCGCTGTGAGGTGGTGAGGGGTTGAGAACCGTTATCGACGACACCACCGCCGACCCGGCTGTAACGTCCAAACCGGCGTAGGGGTAAGGCGATCAGGTAGAGGAGCACGCAGGCCCACGACGACCCCATTTTAATCCATACGGTAGGCCAGTTTTGATTGAAACTCGACAGGGTTGCTTGCTCCGGCCTGCCGCAAATGCAACGTTTTTTTAAGAAATGATAATCACGTTTCAAACGGTGACTTGACACGTTTTTATCAAAAGAAAAAGAAAGAGGGGAATGCTGATAAATACCTCAGCCATGCGGTTAGCGTCATCATGATGTACATGGAAGCCAGACAAAAAACGACGTGAAAGAGGCTGTAATTGTAGACCGTGCCGTCGCGTTCGTTACGAAGAACTCGTTGTCCACCACCGTCACCCGTCTCCCCGCCACTCCCATCGTTCGTCGAATCACCTATCGCAACCAGGTAAATATCGACATTCGTGATCAACGTGCATTTTTGGTGATGATGAAATTTAAATAGTTTACCACGGTCGGCAGCTTTACAACAGGGTGGAAGACACGATGACGATTTCTTTGTTCGTTCGGCGTTTCGGTCGGAGCCCCGCCGGTGGCCGGTCACGCCGAGCGCCACTGCACTGTCGGCCGACGTGCCTAAGCTGCAAAAGTCGGTAGTTGAATCGCAATAAGACGCCCAAATGAGTAGACACATTTATCAAATAGATGGAGAAAAGGACTGCTTCGATACCTGGAGTAAACCACGGAGAAAAACATGATGACCACACCCACGTAAGGTAAGACAAACTCGTTGTAGTCGAATGCCGCACCTTCTGGTCCGCAATAGAACTTTTGATCCGATATGCCCCCATTCTCTGGTATTTCCTGTTTAGGCAACCAGTACAACGTCATTAGCAACGAGATGTTCGAGTATGCGTGCGTGCAGCCATTCGGCGTTGTTGTACCATCAAACTTTTGGATTGTGGCGGTTGAACAGACGATTCGGGAGAAGGGGTCGGCTCCCTTGGAATACTCGAAACAGCCGTCCACGTCAGGTAAGTAATATAAACTGAAATGATACTCGCTTGGAGCAAGGCAGAATGGGTTTCTTCTGTTGTAAAAATGGGAAAGATGAAAGCTGATGAAACAACAGGAACATGCGCAACGAATTTACTTGGTCCACAACAGATGAGGGCGGATACGACTGACAAGAAAAGGCACAAGCCGGCGTTGATTCCGATGAAAATCTTATTAGTCGTGCAGCCTTCCCAAGTTGTGAAGAAGCTGAACAGAGCCATGGTGCCGATGACGCTGATGGCGAAACACAATAACGTACACATGGAAGACACTGACGTCCCCCATAACAAAAAGAAAAAGACATGTAAGCAAAGAAATGATTTATAATCACACCCTTTTTTTTTCTTTTAAATTTCTCCCTGCCGAACAAAATGATTGATTATACAAATATTCTTTACTTACCTCCGTACCAGCAGACAGGATTCCCGCCTTCGGCTACTCTGTGATTGATTTTGTTGCCAAGGCTTCGCGCGAAGAAGACGAGGAGCCACAACTGAATGAGGACGAACGCCACTGCTCCTACGAGGGCTATGTACATCCAAACTGCAGAAACAAGCCAACAATTGTCAAAATTTGTTTTACAATTCAAAGTGATGTGAAGGGGAAATGAACCCAGACGCTGACGTATATGTTTACTAATGTTATTACAATACCTATTTGGAAATGAGCGATTCGTTCACTGGGTAGGCAAAATACTCCGACTCCGATTCCAATCAACAAAAGGAACTTCCATAACCAAGCACCGTTGTGAAATCCAGCCCTAAAGCCTCGGCTAGTCTTGATACCAACAGTCACCAGCGACATGAGGAAGAAAAATCCAGACAAGGCGAAAGCAGTTCGATAGACGGCCATATATCCCACCAACAGTTGGCATTTCCCACCAATTTTCAGCAATTCGCAGGTGGCTTCAAAATGAGGTATCTGCAAAGCAATTTAAACCACAGATTTTGGGCCATTCCTTAAGAACAAAGAAAGCAGAATTTACATGGTCTTCTAGTATTTCTTCTATATGTGGGGTGAGGCTGACACACATGAAACCTGTTCCCAAAAGCAGCATCAGTGTGTACATTAGTCTAGTTGTTGTCGACTCAAAAGCCGTGGGGCAGCATCTGCAGCAGAACCTGCATCCAAGTCTCCCAAAACAACACTCAAGCTGTGAATTTAGATACGTAAATTAGTCAAATTTGTTGTCTGAAAATAAAAACAACAGCATCCAACACTAGACATACTTGCGAACTGCAGCACCCTCGTTTGGCCATGATGTAACACTATTTTTTGACCAGCGGGGAGTATCCCACTGTAACCTAATTGTTAACCACCAGTCCTACAAGAGTTGCTGGCTGAGAATGATGAAAGACAAAATGATGATGTGTGATGCTTGTTGTGCGTAGGTGGACAAGGAAATCCGGGTGCGGCTTGTTAATTAGTGTTTTCAAGACATTTGAACTCGGACAAACACACACACACTGACAAAAAAAAGGGGACGGTTTAATTGATTCCCCACATACTCGTTTGCCTTCGTCACAAGGGCCGGGACAACTGCCTACAGCTGTTTAACAGTCACCTCTTGGAGCTGTAGAAAATGACCCAGAATAAATGAAAAGAAATTAAAGTTTAAAAAAAATTACAAATTGAGAAATCGAGAAAAGGATATTACACAAAGAGCTTTCGACGTAAACAACCACAACCTTCAGAAGCAAACAAACACACGCAGACGACGCCTTAAAAATTCTGTTGGTCGCCTTTTGCCGTCGGCCTTAATAATGTCGAATACCAAGCATACCCCAACATACCCCAGCTTGATCACAACGTCAAACCAAAAAGCAGCAGCGGTTTCTCAGGGCTCCCCTCCCCCCCCACTGACACAGCTTATTACAAACTCTTAAGACGTTCTATTATGTGGAATTTTTCAGTAACATCGAACTATGGGCTTCATCGAACCCGCCATAACGTCAAATGGTGGCAGGAATTTGGTTTGACGTACGTCTTCTCGAAAATTTAGATATTTTAAATTATTAAAGTTTATTACATGTGTAACTCTGATCGTTTCCACAAAGTGAATAAACACATTATATTACTTGACTTTGTACCTTGCAGTCAGGTACTTTCAATAAGACAGCGGGCTTTTAATAGCCGCACGAGTTCCTGCTGGGAGAGCGTTTAAATGCGTGTGGCTGCATAAGTTATCATTCCTCTGTGTGGAAAATGACGGTATTGTCTTCGAGAGGCTGATGTATCATTTGTTTTTCGCCTTGTGGCATGTTTGAGCTGAACTTTTTTCGAATTCCTTCTTTTGGAAAGACCCCATTCACGGCATTGTCCGTTATTTTTGGTCAAAGTTTCAGCCTTTCGATTTTCACTCGTCAGAAAAACTCAGTGATTCCCGCCTAAGGAACAAATCAATTTCCGTTTACTTGCTATTGGCCAACCCCACTGTCGTCATGTTGTGGAAAATCAAAGGATATAAGTATGAAAAAACAAACATGCCTTTAAGTGTGGCTGAAAAAGTCATATTTGTCATTTTCGTGACATCATACATTTTAAATCGTTTAAAATAAGTTTTCTTTTCGTAGGTATTTCTAAAGTCTTTTCTTTCTGTTCCTAGATGGCGTTTAAAAATAACACCTGTGATCCGACCTTGGCAATCGTCTGCTAGGCTATTGCCAGGAAAACACTCCCACAGCTCTCCTGCAGTGGTTTCACTTTCAACGAAGTTAGTGGCGACCATAGGGATAGGAAAGTTGGCCGAATCTTGCTTAGTGCATTGGACAAAAAAAGAAAAAAAAAGGGAAAGGCCTCCTGGGCTAGCCAAAGTTACATCGATGACCTAATCACTTTTGAAGACTCGTACTAGGTGAGTGGATTTCAAGTAGATGTAAAGAATAGAAAAAGAAGGGTGTTGAGCACCAAAGCATGCACCACGTGTTTCGTTGGCCATTATAGTCGTTGTTACTCATGGGCCTGAATGATTTGGCATGATTGATTTCCCTTTTGTCTCATTTGTCGTGTGACGTATGTTGACCGTTGTTCGCTGCAATGAATTAGCTGCATTGATTACTGTGCTTTATCTTTATCTTTCCCCCTCGTTGGTCCCCAGTTAGGGCGCATATCGGCATTACGTCTAGGGAAGTCTGACTAGTCGATCCCAACCTTTGTGTACAATACTAGATTGCTGACGAGACAGACGCCTGAAGAACATTTACTGCAATTTTTGCCTTAGAAATACTATCTGTAGTCTGAATTTTAAAAGGCCGAAAACAAAATTCTATTTTCTCCACTTCCGCCATTTTTCGTCGCCGATTTTTTTTGTGTTCTTTTCGCTCGACGTGACCTTGGAGGTATTCCGATTAAAATTCCACTTAGTGTTTCACTCCGGAACACGAAATTTGCTGAATTATCGCCGCAGGTGTTTCTTTGTTAATGGTTGTAGAATTTATGGATTTATTGGCTACTTTTTTTTTTTTCTGAAACAAAGTTGAAGTGTATCTCAAGGAGATCTTTTAGTACGCTTCAAAAGCGTCAAGTAAACTCGCAAAAGGCCTCGAGTTCTTCCTCAGTTATGCAGCATATGTTCCTCTGATTTTGAAGAGATGAAAAAGTGTTATCGCAAGGTTACGGGGAAGGTTGCCTTTTTGTATGGGAAGAACAGTTTCCTTTGCTACAACGCGTGATTCCGGGATGTATCCACCACATTTAAAAAAAGCTGTAGTCATGTAGCTGTAACGTGAAAACTTGTCCTTGAAAATATACTTTTAGTCCCACAATTCATTTCTAGTTCGTGCTAGAATTTCCATATAGTTCCATTCGCAACGACAACCAACTTCCTCGATTTTTGTTTTAAATTTTTGTCTAAAAATGTCATGACTGCTGCAGGTTTTTCATCCCTCCAACCAACACAACCGAAACGTGCGTGTGCGGTCTCTTAATGTATTTGTATCATAACCGGAAGGGGCAAAATATGCGATCCAGCGATGGGGATATCGTTCCAATACGATCGAGCACAAAGCCTCGCATGTTTTTTTTTTTTTGACGTGAACGTTCGACGAGCGTGAAAGGTGTGTGGTGGGGCGCTTGTTTTGAACAAAAGTAGGAGGAGCTATTTATTTGCACGCTAGGTTGCGTATTCTCCGGCTCCCGTCAACGCTAGGTTGTACGTGGTATTGATACTAAACTTAACTTACGCGGTCCACCTGTAGTTGTTGGGTCTCAGTGAGTCTGTAGCTGTCCTTTCGAATTCAACTGTCTTGTTTTTGACCTACTGACAGAAAGCATTTCGCTTTTCAATGTTTGTTTTCGCTTCGTCGATTGGGCGATCACGGTGGGGTGATGGATACCGAAAAGTGATGTTGATCTTCTTCGTTTTTCTGATTTTTCTGATTTTTTGTTTTGCAGCTACGCAGAAAAGATGGCGACGGAAATTCGCGACTTTAACGATGTCGTGAAGGAGACGTCGTCTTCCTCCACAACGGACAGTCATATGCCCCTGATCGATGATCTGAGATCGGAAACAGCCACGACATCCAACCACGTTTACAGCCTGAACAATGACGATGAAGGAGGTAAATATAATTTTAAAACTCTAATACGTATCGATGGGGCTCCAGTTTTGAATTAAAATTCTAGCACTTCCATTTGAACTATTTTCTTTTTGGTCAAGTTCTTGTGACGTGTCTTAAGAGACAGGTTTTTCGACTTTCAAAATCGCGCGCTTTCCTATCCCGCTTGTAAGGAGAAGCGTTAAGCTCGAAAAATGGAAAACGAACATGAGTGTCGACGTACTTTTTTTTCGGCCCCCTATTATGTGCTTAGCGTAAACCATAAAAACAATTGGCTTACGTGCATAGCCAAATATGGATCCATTTGGGTCAAGGAAACAAAAGGTCGCGCTCTTCTTAAGTCACTCCCTTCGATCCTGATTGCGAAAGTGATGCGAGTACGACATTGGAAAAACGAGCCGTCCATATATTTGCTAGCACACTAAATCTTTGAACCGACGATGACACATGTCTCTTTGGATTTTTAACAATGCTGCTACCAGTGAAAGGGAAATTTTGGCTTTTCCTTCGTATCACACTGGAAAACAAGTTTGTAAAAGATCGCGCGCTATTTGAAACGTGCGCAGTTAAAAATAGCTACAATAGTCATCAATGAAAGGGGATTTCCTAAAACCTTAAACGATTATGGGTGACATTGTTTTCTTTCTCACGCGTTTTAAATTTTTATGAATTTTCTTTTCAATGCCAAAACGTTTAAAAGTGAAAATGAATTGCGAACAATATCGAAAATGGCACATTCGACGTGTAACCCATATTTGTTTTTGTTTTTTTTTAACTATCCTAAAAACAATCTCCAGCATCAAGCCATCATGCATGTACCCTTCGGATACATGTCACCCGATTAGTTACTTGATTGATCTCGTACGTAAATTATTGCCAAAAATTATTCCAAAAGATATGACTGCAGGAACGGAGTTTAATATTTGTTGCGCATAGTAGAAAGAAACTGTACCACGATGTGTAGCAGTTAAAGGCGCATTGGTCATAATAATCCACATTTTGACTCTATCGTTTATGGCATTAGTTCATTGTTGTACTGTATTACAAATTTTATTCCGCTCAAACGAGTTCAACCAGTTCATAATCAGGTTTTGCGTGCCCGACAGCTACCCGATGTTTTGCGTATGCTGCCAACGTATCATTGATATTCATGGTTTTTTAAGACGAGAAAGGGTATGTAGACCCAATTCATTTTTTTTTTTGAATCAACCAGACGTTGTTCGTATTTATCAGAAATGAAGCACTTCCACGAACTCCTTGCGTCCCACAACCGATAACTCTGCGTTCCCGAATTTCTTCTATGTTTTTTCAACGAAATGTGGCTGATGTTCATTTTTACCTTGACGATTTTTCCGTGATCACCAAACGAATCATTGAAGATGAACATGACGCATTTTAGGAATTTTTTTCCTTTACGTGGCTGTGAAATTCTTGTCTGAAATGCACATCATGTTTCGTCGCAGATGACTCGGCGGAAAAGAAAACATGTTGTCACCGCAAAGTGTCGTGCCATAAAGTTATCGATGCACAGCAAACGGGTATCTATTTGTCATTAACTTGATAAGTTTCACTATCGAGAAATTCGATCGGTGCTTTCTGAGATCATGGGTGGGTGTTTCGGCGAAGAGGGCAGGGGGTATTGCTTTATGTTTTTGATCTTCCTGTTTCGATTGCGACGATGACTAAAACTCGACCACAAAGTTCATAATGAGTACAGTTGAAAAGAGAGTCTTTAGTTCGTCCTTTGTGGGCAGTTTCACTCGTTTCTTTGAACCTTTCGGTTGTCACGTTCTTTTCTCTATTGTCGCACTAGTTGATTTCCGCACGTGGGTAAGCCTCTGTGTTTGTAATCTCTTTCATTTGGATCGATCTCCAACCCTTCTGCAACCTTTTACTTTTATATTTCTGCATTGAAATGAGGCCGGCCACGTTAAGACTTGAAATACTTTGCACTGAACAAAGCATCAGGTTGTTTTGTGTTTATGATTTATTTTTGTTGCCGAGATCCATTTAAACGGTGGAATAGCAACAAGTCAACTCACTTTCACATTTCAAGTTCGTGGTCAGGTATCGTTTCATGACCGAAAGCATGCTCACCATAGTTCTGTCTAATCCAGTTGTATTCGAATGTTGCGCGGTAGCATCACGTTTAAGATTTCTCTTGTTGACCACCGTTGCTGTAGGCTATTGACCTTATACTAGAGATGAATTTTGATTAGGAGGGTTTTAGTTTATTTTTGTTGATAAGATGAGAATTATTTATGGACATTCCGCAGTTTGGCGTTATGGCCAACTGTAATCATTTTCCCAATTCTAAATGCTTTTCTATGTATGATCCAAGGTCGGAAATTCGTAACTCAAGTCCTTGCTCATGCAGAAAAACAAGGTAGAAATTTTTAAAAAAATATTTAGTGGGGTTTTTCCTGTTGCATATGCGCCTCCCGTAATGACAGGCACAAAACGTTTCCACTTTTAACGCTATCGAGTTGTTATGTTTTGAGCGGCAAAGTGTCGTCCTTGGTGCTGTCAGTATTTTTCGTTGCTGCGAACAGAATTTGCATTTGGAATAGCGCTAAATAGTTGGTTATGGTTAAATTTTTCTTTGCCATTTAAAGCACGTTGCTAACGTAAAAGAAGCTACTGGGGGTGGGGGGCGTGTCACCATCGCGGGGAAAAGGAATTCCCCGAAAGAAAACATATTGACCCTCATCTGGCTGATCGTTTCATCTTCGTATTTCTTTTCTAAGAGAACGAAACCTTGAAAAGGGGAAATCCTATGATAGAATATACTGGAATTATGGGATAACGAGTCGGTATGGAGTAATAATAGAAAGTATGCGTGTTCACGTTTAAAAATGAGTTTCTTTTAATTTTGCTTACAGCAAGTTTTTTTTTTACTCGTTTTGACTATGAAGTAACGTTTGGTAAAGAGGCCGCCAGAAATTTCTGAAAAAAAGGGGGGAGATATTGACAGGAATTAGATCAGTACAGTGGCGCAGTATCGTCTTTCACTCTCTCGTGCGGTCGTACTAAACCATTTAGAAAAAAAAAAAAGATACAAAATATCAAGAGAAAAGAGAGGAGTATATAGAGAGTGAACTTTGGATCGCGAGTATCCGCTAGATTTTGATTGGGATCCGGGTACATACTCAAAAGCCAGAGTCGCTCTCAAAGCGATCGACAGTGCTAGAGTACTGCCCCCCTACGAGTCGATTTGTCACCAGAGTGACTCAGACTGAAGGATGAAACTGATTTGTTCATAAGAGCCTGTTTCTAGTCATCGTCTCTCGTTGAAACAGGTCGCCATAGGATGGGACGAGGCTGGCCGCGCTGTTGCGCTATTTCAGGCTTGGTTACTGCAGTCGTCGGTGCCGTCCTGGCCCTCACTTTTCCTTTACTCTACCACGCCATTCTCAATTATGTGAGTATATAGAAATGTTGTGTCTTGGCTTTTCGTAATGCTAACTTTATGTTCTGTTTACAAGGAATTATCGCTTCAAAAAGGGACGTTGTCCTACAAATTATGGGACGAACCTCCAGTGGCCATGTACATCAAATTTTATCTCTTTAATATAACCAACAGCGAAGATGTAGTAAACAATCAAGCGAAGCCTATTCTTCAACAGCTGGGACCATACACTTTCAAGTAAAAGTTAAAGAAATAAGCAGATATCCTCACTTTACAACAGTGTGGAGCGTTGGGGAGAGCGAGTAGATAACGACTGTGCTTGGTTCTGATTACACACATAGAGAATCGCACCATCGAGTCAACATCCAGCCTCACGACAACTATACGATGACTTATCAGCAACGTCGAGTCTGGCATTTCATCGAAGAACTTAGCAACGGAACCCTGCAGGATAATATTACGACTCTCAACGTTCCACTAGTGGTAAACAAAAATATTTAATGCTGATAATGTTGAAGGAAATTGGCATTTGCTTCATTATCTGTTTTTTTTGTTTGTTTTTTTTAAATATATGCAGGGCGCCACTTACACACTCCGTTTCCAGCCGCTTTGGTATAAAGTGGGCTTTAATCGAATTGTCAAATTGTTGGGCAGCCAAATGTTTGTGACAAAGAACGCTTCGGAATTGCTTTTCGATGGATATCCTGATCCTTTACTCGAACTTGGAAAACGTTTACCTCCAGGCACCTTTCCGCCCTTTGATAAATTTGCCTGGTTTTATCAAGTTAGTCGTTTTTTAAATTATTATTGCTTGGTCTTTCGTCTATTAAACCTGAGACTTTTTTTTTATTCCGCAGCGCAACAACTCCGAGTCGTACGACGGGGTGTTTAATATCTTTACCGGTGAGGATCACATTAGCAAGATGGGCGAGATGGACCTATGGAATTACACATCACAAACAAAGTATTTCTTTTATCTTTATATCAAAGTTTTGCCATTTTATTTTCATTAATTGAAACGTTTTCAGTTATTATGAATCTTATTGTGGAATGGTCAATGGGTCTTTTGGTGAAGCCTGGCCCCCGCGCCGTAATAAAACCAATATCTCGATGTACATCACTGACATCTGCAGGTTAGCACGAAAATGTCACCTGTTCTAAGCTCACAGGCAACCAAGTGATTTTGAATGCAGAACGGTGACCCTAGACTACGAAAAGGACGTGGTGGATGTAGGCGTGTCATCCTACCGTTTTGCGGCCAATGAAAAGGTGTTCTCGAATTCCACAGATCATCCGGACAATTGGTGTTTCTGCTCTGGCGGCGTTTGCAATCCTTCCGGTGTCGGGAACTCTTCCACTTGCCGTTTTGGTGCACCCGTTTTTGTCTCCTACCCCCACTATTACCTGGCCGATCCATATTACATCAATCAAGTGGAAGGATTGAGTCCGAAAAAGAACCTACATCAGTTCTACATTGATCTGGAACCTGTGAGTCTTTAATCTACCATCTTGTTTCAAACCAACTCACCTGCCTTCTGATGTTATAGGAAATGGCAGTTCCAACATCCGTGAGAGCTCGTTTGCAAATCAATATTCTCATTGAACCGGACATTGATATTGAGTAAGTTTAACAGTACAACTCACAATTGGTCGTATTAAAATTCATAAAATTGTTCACTCGCCTTGGCGATTATTATAGGGTCGTGAGAAATTTCCAACGAATATTTCTCCCTCTCGTCTGGTTTGAAATCAGTGCTGATTTGACCTCAGATCTCGGCTTTTGGATAAACTTTGCCAACCAGTTGCCCATGTATGGGACAGCCGCCTTTTTCGCCATCTTTTGCCTCAGTCTGGTAGGCGTGGCTGTCTCGGGTGTGTTTCTCGTCAAGAGAAGATCGCGGACGCACGCCATCGCCTCGGTTGATCCCAACAGCAAAGAAAGCGACACGACAGACTCTTGAAAGTCCTGTCTTTCAAAATCGTATTGGATTTTGCACTTGGAAAAAAAGGTAAAACAAACAAAAACAATCAATCAATTTATATCATGAATTCCAAATATTCACGTGATCATCTCTCGCATTCACGTGTCTTACTATTACCATTATGTTGATTCTATACTGACTACTATTACTAAATGATTATTGCAATACGCATGTATACGTGCCTTTCGTTTTAACGGTAATAGTGTAGGTGCCTATTAATTGCCATGTTTATATTGTTGATGAAATTGCCTTGGTTAAGTGAATGACCGTGAAAATATCAAGATGTGCTTACCTGTAGATAGTTGGCTTAGAATGTCAACTAGTCACCACAGCTCGTTGCGTTGTTAGTTGTGATTGCCAGCCTCGTTTTTGAAAGGGAGAGAGGGGAGACAATTTACTGTGATGTCATGAAAAATTCCCTTTTATTTTCCCTTTGTGTTGTCCTCTGGGGCAACGCCTACCTTTCATGTCGAAAAACACAAACAACACATCAATAGGGGTGCCTTGATTTGACTGTCACATTTGACAAACTGCTCATTGTAACATAATACAAAACGCTATCTGTATATGTAGGATACGACTAGTGCTCAATCCCGGAGCCAAAACATTGAACTCCATCTTAGTTTTCAATGTTTTCGCCCCTCTCTACCCAAGTTTAAAATTTCAATTTTCGGTTTGATTCGTTGGTGTGACGAGTGTGAATCTCAAGTAGAGCTGAAGTTGGTTTCGGTTGCCTTCAAAGAAATGACCGAATCAAATCCAATGGCATATCCAGATAACGAGTTGACCTTGGTTTTTTCTTGTTTAGTATCTAATGTTGGTACGTGATTTTGCTGAAAAGCCGTAATTGGAAACCTATTTCGTGCTGCATAACGATGTATTTTAAACTAGATTTAAGATTCTGTCTAAAATGAAAAAGAGGGAAGGCCTTTTCATTCTAATCAAAATCTTCAAAAAATGACATTTCGTGGAATTCAATAAATTCCAGCGTGCCATTTTTAGTGATCCTTGTTGAATTTGAATATAATTCATGTGTTCAATTCAATGTATCATCTAATTTTTACCCACAATTTAGAGCAAAAAGGCATCTCTTGGAATTGCATAGAATTTTGGTCCAGAAAGGATTCATGTTTCTTTACCTGCCTTTTCTAATACGTTTTTTATTGCCCTCCAGGATTTTTCTACCAAGTTTCTTCCTATTAGAAAGTTTTTCATCGCATCTTCGAGGCACTGATTGCTGACCAACTTTGCAGCCATTATTCCTTCTCGACGTTGATTTTTAAATTGTTATATTTTTTTCGCTTGTCTCTTTTAATCTTTTTTTATTTTTGTGCATACGATTTCCACCCGATAATCTTTTCCTCGATGCAGGCGCGATCAGCATGTTATCAAGATATTGCCACATCACGCTTTATACGCAGATCATCGGTTATTTGCTTGATTTTACAGATAGACGGCAAGAAAAAGTCGTGAATGCAGACGAAAGGTGATGCTTTTAAAATACCATTCCAACTTCCAATCTCAAACAGGGTTATGTCAGCGGCTCACAATCGGACATGTTGCATCCATATCCCGTTGACGGTTGTTAATCGCATAGGACAACTATCAAGCAAATGTCGGGGATGAAAAGTGGCAACCTCCCATGGCAACTACCCAATCACGTACCATATCTTGCACGTTAATAAGCTTTACTGCTTTGCATTGATCACGGTATTCGTTATTATCCCCCTTTTATATGTTAGTGCGTTTGTATTTGTTTTCTCCTTGTTTACATTTGTAGCGTTCGATGCAAAGATGATAGTATTCTAATCAGGTGATTGGAAACGTTTCTGGTGCCACGAGTTAAGGAGTAACGTGTTCGTCAATAAACTCGACTTCACGACAACAAAGTCACAAATCGTTGCGGAATCATAGGTACAATTCATGCCAGTGCGATCGCACGCAACATTGTGAGTATATCGTAGCACAGTTGAAGTTAAATCTTTCTTTAACGTTCATATCTTTACAGATATTAGCCTAGGGTTGGTAAGCCTATTCTCGTTCTTCGTTCAAAGTTCAACGAACATTGACGCTTAATCAGAAGAGAGCAAGGAAAAACGACCTCATTAGTTACATATACAGTAAAAATGTTTATTTATAGGTTTCGTTTAGAAGCTACCTTTGGATTATTATTTTTTGTTGATTGCAGGGTCGCTCGGTGATAATTCCATTTGTTATCCGTTACAATTCAAAAGCATATAAAGAGCTACAGACAGTTGTTTACCAATAGGGTTCTTCGCGTCGAATAGTCTCGAAATTCCAATTATCGAATTTGTTTGGCAAAACATCAGCTCAAAACATGAGTCGTGGACCTGTCTTTTGGGGGGTCATCGGCATAATAGGTGCCATCATTGGAGTGGTTTGTGCAGTTGGACTTCCTTTTCTCGTCAGTTTCATAGTTGATCAGGTACTTTGGATAGCTTAGTTACTTCCCATTGTGGCCGATTCCATTAACCGAGCCATTATTAGTTTTTATTGTCATTTTACTGCCTTCTGCTTTTACTTATTATTCCATTTGATTTGTTAATTTTTGACAGCAACTGAGACTTCAGCCTGGCACGATTATGTACAACTTTTGGGAAAATTCTCCAGTCCCGATGTACATCCGTTTCTACATGTTCAATGTAACAAACAGTGAAGATGTCCTTAATCATCAAGCAAAGCCCATCGTTGAAGAAATTGGGCCTTTTACCTACACGTAATGTAAGCTTTACATGTGTTAAAAGACTTACTTATAGAATATCAATCTTAGTGAAGTGCACGAACGCGTGAACGTGGAGAGGTATGACAATTTCACTCTCAAGTTCCAGCAGAAGAGATATTGGCAGTATGTTGAAGAAATGAGCAATGGTTCTTTGGATGGCCTCATCACTAACCTTAACGTTCCTCTTTTGGTAACTTGAGAATTTGACCGACCCCTCACACGTAAAACTAATCAGCCTGTGTGTCAACTTGACAGAGTGCAGCCAATGCAATACGATATAAGCCACAATTCATTAAATTTGGCTTCAATGAATTTGTCGACAGAACCAACACCGAAATTTTTGTGACAAAAACTGTGAACGAACTCTTGTTCGCTGGCTATTCAGATGCTTTACTGAATTTTTCCCAGCTAATTCCACCAGGCTATCTTGATATTCCCCCCGGATATGACAAATTTGGCTGGTTTTATAACGTAAGTATTATCCACTTATTTGCATTAATACCTATTGAGAAATTTTACGAAATCTGCAGCGCAATGGATCAGAAACATATGACGGCGTGTTTAATATTTTTACCGGCGTGGATGATATCAGTAAACTTGATGTGATGGACATGTGGAACTATACCCGCCAAACCAAGTAAGTACTTCCATTCACTAGCTTATGAGGTAACATCGGTTACTGTGGGCTTTTTTTTTTCGTCTCTTGATCGTAAGGTATTACGAATCATATTGCGGAATGGTCAACGGATCCTTTGGTGAAGGGTGGCCGCCAAGAAGAGAGCGAACAAGCATCGAAATGTATTCAACCGATCTATGCAGGTCTACATTTGGTTTAAGAACTCCGTAGGCAGACCTTATAGCGTAGATGGTTTCTTGGTGGTCAGGTCCATTACCTTGGATTATACGCAAGATGTTTCGAAAAAGGGTGTGACATTTTATCGATTTGCTGGTACAGAACGAATGTTTGCAAGTGTACAGGAAAATCCCGAAAATTGGTGTTTTTGGTCGGGGGATGTCTTTAATCTGTCAGGAGTCACTAACTCGTCAACCTGTCGCTACGGATCTCCTGCCTTTGTTTCCTTTCCTCACTATTATTTGGCGGACTCCTTCCTACAAAATCAAGTAGATGGATTGAATCCCCACCAAGATCTACACGAATTCCATGTCGATCTTGAACCGGTACTACATCTTTACTATTCTAAAAGCGAGAGACTGTAATGTAAAAAAAAAAACAAATGTTAATTGCCTTTAAAATTATTTATTTGCAGCGCACATCGGTTCCGTTACAAGTCAACGCCCGTTTCCAAATCAACATTTTATTAGAGTCCATAAAAGGCATACGGTAAGTTTTAATTCTTCTTGAAACATTTTGTTGATTCTTTCAGGAATTTTTACGTGGTCTCATTTGTGATATATCTATACTTCTTTTTCAACTATACTTTTTTCCGGAAATAAGCATCCTCAAAAACGTCACACAAGTCTACATGCCAGTGATGTGGTTCGGTGTAACTGCCGACTTGACTGACAACTTGCTGGGCTGGATTCATTTCACCTTGATAGGACCGTACATCGGATCCTTTTGCTTCTTCTTGCTTTTTGTCGCTTCTATGGTTGTAGTTGCAAAAAGTGGAATCAAGTATGCCAAAATGAAAAAAAATACAACCCAAAAAAGAGGTGACAATAATGGAAGATAGCGATACATAAAGTAAACAATGTAATTTCGAAACTTGGACGTCAATAAAAAAGAAAATGTACGCGTTATAACCATGAGAAACTTGGAATTTTTCTTGTCAATCGTGGTGTATTTGAAAAAACGGTGGACTTAAGGAAAGTAACAATTTTCCCCGTAATCAACATCAATTCTGCCTACATTCTGTGGTTTACAACAAATTCCAATGCGTGTCAATTTTTGCTGTTACAAGTTTCAAGCCCGACAAAATAAGCCCGGCCTTGTGTTTTTTACGTTTCATTCAAAAACTATAACGGCAATTGAAAAATAAACTTGATTTCCGTGATCAGCAGTTAATTTTGAATCGAAATCATGTATTTTATGCCAAATTTGAAATTTGGCCAAAAATGAAAAAGTGAGAAGGCTATAGCCTTCCCACTTTTGTGAAATCGCCGAAAAACGGAATCTCTTGGAATTCAACAAAAATCATTTTTTGAGAAGGCAATAGCCTTCTCACGAGCGAAAAAGTGAGAAGGCAAAAAAATATCGGCCTTTCTGTCTCTTTTACTACTACCGACCGTTAGATGGCGATAGAAGTGAAATATATTTTAAAAAAGGCCGATATTTTTTTTTTCTTTGGGGAAAAAACGGATTGCCATAGATTGCATCAAACCATGGCCTACTACAATCAGGGCCTGTCAACGCGCAATACCTCCAGCGCCCAGATTGGCTTAACGCGTGTTGTCTGCTGTCTACCTTTATTCGCTAGATAGACCGTCCTCGCTAGATTTTACTTCTTGACCTCTATATAATCTAATTTGTTTAATTCTGATCTACATTTTTTCTATCCCGGGTCACAAGGTAAGTGTTATCTTTTATTCCTAGTGTGATGACTTTAAACTATGGTTTTGTTTAACAGTGTGAAGGAAATTTTGCCAGAGTGTCCACAAGCTGGTGAGGGCGGCGGTAGTGGTCCGTTGACGTCACAAAGTAAGATGAAAATATCGAAACATGTGTTCGAACTTAAACTTCTTGGTGCTTTTTATAGTATGGAGAAGGGGGACATTCCTCGAAGGATTGCCCATAAGAGGGTCGCGTTGGTGGTGGAAGTCGTACCTGCCATGAGATAAACGAAAAACAAAAAGAACATCATTTTTAGAGCTCATTTTTAACGAAGAAGAGGGCAATGTAGCAAGGGATTTTCCTCAAGGAGGAAGCATTGGTGGCAGCAACTGTTACACTTTAAACATTAATTGTATCTTCACAAAAATATTTTATGTTCCAGTGTTCATTGTTTTACTCCTAGGGTGGTGAAGCTGGCCACACCTCGAAAGGCTGCCCGAATCTCTTCATTGAATTGACGGAAGATGGAAAGCCACATGAGCAATACATTCCGGAAGCTGTGACATGTGATGAAAAGGAACTGTTTAAGGGCATCGTCTGTGTGGGAATGCTTTAACAATTTTGATAAAGTCGTCCCCAGTGTAAGCCATTTCTCGATACTGTATTTTTTTTTAAATACCTATTGGGTTTGCTTTAGGCTACAGGAAAAGATGTACCTCAATACATAATATCTTTCGAAGAAGCCTGCCTGCACCATCTACTACTTCAAAACATTAAAAATTCTGGCTACATAAAACCAACACCTGTTAAGAAAGCTTCAGTTGCAGGTATTCTTGCCATAAGAGATTTAATTGCTTGTGCTGTCACGGGCTCCGGAAAAACGGTAATCCAATTAATTAACGCTGTGTAATTTTGAAACCTTGATGCCCTCGTACTGACTTGATTCGAATGGGTCAGTATGAAATGGGTAAGTTGAAGTAAAAGTAATTTTGAGTGGGCACGCCGGTGATTGCGACTACTAAAAGGTCCAATTGCATCTAAGATACTCAACAAACCCTTCGTGATATTCGTTGATTAAGTCATCTAAAATTTTACATTTTTTCATGCAGGCGGCGTACTTGGTACCGGTTTTGAACATATTGTTAGAACAAGGTGTTGCTGGTGCGTCTCATGCCATGGAGCAAAAGCTAGAAGTTGTAATTGTCGCACCCACTCGTGAATTGGCCATTCAAATTCACCGCGAGGCGTGTAAATTCTTCTACACTTCGGTTTTAAAGTCTGTGGTTATATATGGAGGAACTCTCACGAGCCATCAGCGGTCAAATCTTCAAGCTGGGTGCAATATTTTTGTCGCGACCGCGGGGCGATTCGAGGATTTTCTCGACCGTGGAGTATTTGACTTCTCGTGAGTCAGGTTTTAAATTTGGACGAAGCTGATCGAATGCTTGATACGGGTTTCGGCCTCAATGTTGAAAAAATTGTCAATCATCCAACGACGCATCCGAAAGTATGTCCCATTGCTTTTGAGTATGAGATTTGACTGATGTAATACTATTTGTTTCTCTGTAGGGCATCCGTCGTGTTTGTATGTTTTCGGCTACATTCCCAGATGAAGTACAAGCGCTGGCTGCGATGTACATGGAAGACTACATATTCGTCACAACAGGCATTGTCGGTGGCACCAATCCGGATGTTAAACAGCTGTTTTTTTTCAGTGCTCGAAAAGAGATAAGAGATCTAAGCTGATTGAAGTTTTACAAGATCTCGGTGATGCCAAGACTATCGGTTTTTGTCGACAGCAAAAAGACGGCGGATTTCGTCGCTGCATTCTCGTGCAATAACAACTTACAAGTAAGAATCAAAACTGTTGGAATTGGGCAAAGTATCTTAACTTTAAATGTCTAGTCTACCAGCATCCATGGTGAGCGTAAACGAAAATCGTAAATGTCTCTTCCGAAGCTTCTGTCAGAAGAATATGCTAGCAATCAACTCACGAATCATGTAAGGTATGAAATATATATATGAATTAAGAGTTTTTATGCCTAATGGTGTTTTACTGTCTTATTATAGATGAACAATAAAAGCCGATGTCGAAGTGCCGAAGAAAACAACACGTCGAGGTGCTGTCAAACGTGTCTCCGTTCCGGAGAAGGAAGCGCCGGAAGGCAAAAGGTGTCGTGGTGAAACGAAAGCCAATAAATACGTTGCTGGATTGGATGTAGAAATGTTACATGAAGGCAAAGGACACGCTGCCGACATCCACGCCAATCACGTGCCAGATGAGCCGGAGGCGAACGATGGATCGCCAGTCACATCCGTCAAAAGTGGACGATCTACTTGCGCAAAGGGTGCCCTCAAAGTTCATCTTGACGTGGCCGAAACGGCGCATTCGCCAGTCAGATCCACCCGTTCGGCGCGGAAGACGGCTTCACCGGCCGAGAAGAAAGTCTCTGTCCAGCTGGAACGCGAACCCGACATTGAGACTTTGGCCGCTACAGCCAAAGAAGAGGAAGAGAAAGCACCGGCCGCCAAACGTTCACGACAAAAGAAGGGCTCGGTAGCATCTGCCTCAACAAAGGCGGATGAATCTCCAGCCGTGCCGGCCATGAAACGGGACACGTGGTGGCAAGAAAACAACTAGCGAACTTGAGCTTGTTAAGGAGGATACCCCATCGCCACCATCACCTCGACGTACTAGAAACATCTAACAGCAAGACCCATCAATGAATTACCTATTTTATTTTTATTTTGTTTTACTCATAATTTTTACCGATTGAATAATTGGTTCACATATCCGATTCTATTCTGCTTTTGGGTTCACTGCTGTACCTCTTTCCCCAAGTTGACCTCATTACGTGTTCCTATCCATGCGTTGAGGCTCACTTGATTATAATTTTTGTTCTTTAAATTTTGTTTCCAATTTTCATTCTGAGCGACGCCCAATAATTTTGAAAAAATACATATTTTGGTACGGTTGGTTAAGTATTTCACAATTGGCACGGATTTGTGTGTGTGTGTTACTGATGTTGGTGGACCTACTGCACGAGAGCCGCAACACGAATTTATCTTTCCCAACAATACAAAACTTACCATTGTAAACCCGAAAGACAACCAGCCATCTCCTTGTTTTAATTTGGTTTTTGCATAGTATCTTCCTGTGCGAGAGAAAACTAAAAAGTCGCGTCTTAAATTGAATTCGCCGCCCATTTTGAAATATGTGGCAACGTTGTTTGAGTTTTGTTAACCGCCATCAGTCGCCATTAGCTAGTTCGTTGTCGTGTATGAAACATGTGTTGTGCATCTGACGGGCGAAATATTGGGCACATCAGGCAGCAATGGTAAAGTAATACTTGAGTGAATGTTTCGTCAAGAAAACATTGTTAACCAAAGACATTGATTCTAATTCTAACAAAAACATTGTTCCACAAGAAACTTTAATTTGAGAATACCTAGCGATATTTGAAACTCCTTTTCAAATTACATAATGAATGGTACATTATTAAGAAGAAACTATAAGAACTAATTCTTTTCATGCTGAGTCATCGTTTGTTCCTTTCTAAATTTTAGAGAATATTACAAGTTGTGAACAAGACATTGTGGTGCCTTGGCCCTCATTCTCTCATCTCTGTGCCAGATGGCCATAAGAAGGATCATAAATGTGTGGTAATATCGTTCTTCCACATTCCACTATTGCATTATTCTTTGCCATTAGTTTCATCTCATACCATGAACGCAAGAATAGTTTATCTGCTTGTCATCATGGACTGTAACTTGTGTCCTTAACAGTAAGCATGACAGGCACATTGAGATATTGGTTATTGCTTCCTTACTTCTTTTTAAAAAAAGGCATCAAGCCAAACTGCTCAACCGTGCAGTCAGGCTTTGTACTTTTTTTTAAAATTAGAATTAATGAAAATAAAACAAAGCTTGTCATTTCAATCATGTCAGGATTGTGGAGACAAACATTGTGGTTCATTTCCTTGGTTAGGCAAGTCGTTCAATAAGGCTTGGTGTTACAACAACTTTTTAAATTATTTTTAATAAAAAAATTTTCATTCACGGCATTGCAGATCCTGAGCACTGAGAAAAGATTGTTGCTGATGTAGAGTTTTGTAACGATGGATCCCACAGTCCACGACAGAAACAAGTAGGACAGAAAATTCCATTTTCATCGAAAAGGGGAGGTTTGCATTTTAAGGTTAGGTTAGAAACAAAGCAACAATAAATCTGTTTGCTGTCACTACCTTTCATACATTGTTATCCCAAATAGGAGCAGTACAATTTGGCAGCTTTGTAGTTGCTTCGAAGAATTTTTTTTTCCTTGTCTGGTGATTAGTTGGTAATGTTGCCCATTCTATTGTTAACTTTTTTCTCTAGGTTAATACTATAAAACATTTATTTTAGGACTTTTAATACCTCCTATCCTTATAGCCATGGATCACTTGACATTGACTCTATTCACACTTGCAGAAACAAAAACGAACATATTAGCAACAAGTATTTTTTGTGACCATGAAACCAGAAGTTGTTTATTTTTTAAAGCACCTAATTTAGAAGACATCTAGCGGAGGAATTGCTTGCTACTGAGTACTCTACTGAACTGTCAATTTGTTCGTTGTCAGGGGGCTATATCGAGTTTGGTTGCCTCGCGAATTGGAAATGTTTTGCCGAATCCCAGGATATCGCAAAGTGTGCCATATTGTCACAATCGTTTTTCTCCTTAGGATGGTTACCAACGTGCACTTGAATTCTAAAAGGTAAAAGCACAAAATCTTGGTGAAAACCTGTTGTGCAGCATACCACACCGTTAATAGCTTATTGAAAAGTTCTGCTTTGTTTCCAGGTTTTGTTTAATATGCTGTAGTTAAAGAACTGATGTTGGCACCAGCTTGATGGAAAAAAGTCATTTCCAACGTGGTAGGAGATTTATCTAGAATTGCACTAACATTTTTATTAAACACGAGAACTTTTCTAGGGCACAGGAAAACTTGGATATATTTGGTGATCAAGAGTTAGATAGTTTTTCTGAAGTTGCAGTTTGAAATAACCTTTCAAAGCCTAAATTCATCTTCGTAGAAAGGGACTTGTACGTAAACACAAAGCATTTTTTGCTAACTGTATCTAACCTACATAATTTTCTGTTAAATAGTTAATGTTTTTTTTTTTTAATAAAGGTGAAAAGTAACACTGGCTCTGTAAATGTTCTTGGTTTGGGGCAAGACGTTGAATGAATTGTGATTATTGGAGGGAAGACATGGAATTTCTACACTTTATTCATATTCCCCAAACGGTATTTAAAATTCAAAAATTGAAGTGCATATCTGGGCTCCCTTCCTTTCCGTAGCCCCGTTTCCCCTTGACTCATAATAAGCCCGTAGGGGGTCATGCCCCTACTGTACGGTATATATAAAAATAACATATACCGAGGTTTGGAGGGCTCTGGCCGGAAAGGGGACGTGGGGGTCCGCTTCGTTCGATGATGTGTTCACGGAGGGCGATGTGGATACCCACAAATCCGAACTAAAGGTTAATCGCTCCAGTAAAAATGTTCCAAATCTTCGGCTCTTCTTCCGGCTTCTCTTAGCCAATCACCGGGTAATCTCCCCGGTGGGTCAACAAGGCAGTGTCTCCCCCTGCCTGGGTTGACGGCAACTTTTGAAAGGGCTATTGTGCCTTTTTAAAGTTGCAAAAATGGTTCTAATGTGCAGAGAATTGTCAATAAATTTTTTTTTATAAGATATTTTTTGCAAAAAAAATTTATTTCTTTCATTGTCTGTTTTCGCTGTGTCTACACATAGCATGAATCACCTTTATTTAAATTTCTCAATTTACCTTAATTGTTTTTGACACCTTTGATGGTAAGTATTGTCTCCATTGGTTATTATGTTTCCCTGGGATTCGAACCTCAGACCTTCTATATATCAGTCTAGCGCTCTACCACTGAGCTATTTAGAACTGTACATGAAATAATACAATTTTTGAAGCCTATGTACCTTTGCAGTATAAACAAGGATATTTAGGAAGAAAATTTGTTGTTAGTAACACTGAAATTGGCGTAACAGTAAAGCATTGGATTGGTATGCTAAAGGTTAAGGGTTCGATCCTCAATACAGTTGATAGATGTAATTCTAAATAAAAACTCAATTGAAATAAATATATATATTTTTTATTGTCCCTCCATCCTCCCTCAAATCCACCACTAATATTTACATTTACAAATACAATACAATACAAGACATACATACATACATAACTAACTAACAGGCTGGCTGCCACGCCACTAACAACTACACTTACTACGTCGCTATCGGAAAGATAGCGACCAAGTGGGACTGTCCGCTGACAAGTCCGGGCTGATGCAATGGTGGAGACCGTTGTGGAAACGCACATCCCGGGTCTCCACCACACATCGAGAAAAGGGAGTCCCTTTGGTGCGTTGCCTAAGCGCCTTTCGGCGAATCTTGGGCAGTGGCAACTGCTCCACCTCATGGCAGATAGGCCATGAGGCAGAACAGCGCGGCCCGTCCCTATAAAGCTAAAAAAAAAAGGGGAGAAAAAGGGCGTGGCAGCCAGCGTGTTAATTAGCACAACAAAAACACTGCAAAATACAAAGATACCACAAAGAAAAGGCGATGACGAGGCGACCACGAGACGACGGACGAGGCGATGACGAAGCGACGGGCGAGGCAATGACGAAGCGACGGGCGAGGCAATGACGAAGCGACGGGCGAGGAAATGACGAAGCGACGGGCGAGGCAATGACGAAGCGACGGGCGAGGCAATGACGAAGCGACGGGCGAGGCAATGACGAAGCGACGGGCGAGGCAATGACGAAGCGACGGGCGAGGCAATGACGAAGCGACGGGCGAGGCAATGACGAAGCGACGGGCGAGGCAATGACGAAGCGACGGGCGAGGCGATGACGGTGCGAGGCGAAGACGGTGCGAGGCGAAGAAGGCGCGACGGGCGAAGACTGGAGGAAAGATATGTGTTGGCTGGAAAGTAGCAATGAAAAGGCGGCCTGCTGAAATAGAGGTTGTTAACCGTTGACACATAGAGAAGCAGGCTGCTTTTTACCAGATTAATACTTACAGGAAACGATGAGTGGTCCAAGAGCATAACAATGTCACGACACATTGCAATCCATAGTTTTGTTTCATTGGTGACCATCCTTCAGGCCCAGCATTCTTTGCAGTTTTAATTCCACAGGCTAAAAAAAGGCAAAGTCACATTAATTTCATACTGACTGTCGAATTGTAAGTATAATACCTCACTCCTCAACACAAAATCTTACCGTTTGAACTCCTCAGTAGATATGATGAGAAGACTGAGGAAATGGTGATGGTTCGGCGTTTGCAAAACCACATATGCTGTGTTTCTCAGACAAGACAGGACACAACGAATGGACAAAGAGTAGCAGAATGGAATTATGATGTTCCAACACATTTGACTTGTGTTGTTTATGACCTTCCTTCACCGTCAGCATCCTTTGCAGTTTAAGTTTCAGGAGCTGCGTCTTAAAAACAGAATCATATATATCATATCATTCTGACTGCCAAAATATAAATTTTATAACTATCAACGAACAATTGAGCAGCATGATGAAAGCAAAATAATAAATTGCAGAAGTTTGTGGCTATGGCAGCTGACAACCTGACTAATTTTTGCACAGAAATAATCCATTTAATGTGATTCACTTCAAAAGTACACAGAAGAATGAAAACTCGAAAATACGAACCATACCATTAGATTTTATTATACTTTTCTTCGGAATGTAACACATAAAACAAACACTCAGACACCCGTTTCACAGTTCACTGCTGATTCACTTGTCATAAAAAAACATACGTCCATCAGCGCCATCTTTTGTCTTAATATACAACCAAAAATGAAAGTCGCACATAAAATATGGATACATTTTTTAAGAGAACTCGTCAATTCTATTTTTAGAGCGTTTAGTGTTAAGCGGCATGGAATCGTGAGGCGGAAAAGCAGACAAGATAAAGGGATAGACGACACTGGAGAACCAACTGATGGCCATCTTACATAGCAAAAAAGAAGTATTATCAACTACATTGTCAGATTAAACGTCTCAGCGTAGACATAACTGTGTACCTTGGCATTTTGTAAGTGTTGTAGACTGGATTATAAATACATTCATTACAACGCAATGGCTAAGAGTTTGCAACCAGGCTGTTAGAATCAATGAGTCTGAATAAAAGAAAATACAATAAAATTCAAACATTAACAATTTAGTTGTAAATGTCAACTACTTGAATCGTTAATGAAGCCCAATTTCTCCATTGGACGCCCTTTGGTATAACAAGGCCTTTTAAAGTTCACGTAGTAAAGATGACAGACAAAATTCTTCTGATTTTGGGACTACCATTTGCAGTTATCTTGAAAAACTGCAAGTTCACTAAACAAAACCCTAGCAAAAAATTACAAAATGCAAATTAGATTTTCCTTACCTACTAGTGCTAAACAAATGGTTGTTGATCATTGACAGTAACATAATTTCCATTTCCGAATCATTTCCTTGCAAACCGTTAAAAAAGGATTATACCGTGATTTAAAATCCTTATTTCGTTTTTCTGTCGCATTGTCATGTGATTTAACTCATTACGAGCCGTGGTACTGACCACTAGATGGCGCTCCACTTACCTCACTTTTCCCCCGACAGATGTTACTGTTTGGTGCCCCCGTTTAAACTGGTTACAATTTGCACAAAACTTGATCTCGGCATGGCAAGTTCTATAGCCGCTGTTCAATACGAAACCGCCATTCGCCCCGGTATTTGATAGCGCCAACATATTTAGTAGATGCCAACTAATTAGAGAATCTGACGGTCCAAAACAGTCAGATACCGGAACATACTGGCGATTTATTAAGGAATGCCATCTCGGGAACTTAACGCGCGTAGCTCAAGTTGGTTTGCATAGGTTACTGTTCCTTATGCACTTCATGCCAGTACCGTACGTCGGAGTATACCAACCTTACAATCTTATCTTTGTCATAGCTCAAGGTAAACCGAGCCGTTTCCTGTCACTGCGTACTTGAGCAATCATCTTTCATTTGATCTAAGCAATATATCGTTTTGCCATTGCTAGCAGCGCTTTGGGTATTACTTGAGTTTCCTGATCGTCTTCTTCTGGTGTTGTTCAAAATCAGGTATGCTTAATGCCCAAATGATTTAGATCAGCTTCGTCCAAAATTTAAAACCTGACTCCCGAGAAGACAAATATTCCACGGTCGAGAAAATCCTTGAATCGCACCGCGGTCGCGACAACAATATTACACCCAGCTTGAAGATTTGACCGATGATGGCTCGTGACAATTTCTCCACATATAATCACAGACTTTAAAACCGAACTGTAGGAGAATTTACATGCCTCGCGGTGAATTTGAATGGCCAATTCACGAGTGGGTGCGACAATTACAACTTCTGGCTTTTGCTGCATGGCATGAGACGCAGCAGCAACACCTTGTTCTAACAATGTTCAAAACCCGTACCAAGTACGCCGCCTGCATGAAAAAATGTTAAATTTTAGATGACTTAATCAACGAATATCACAAAGGGTTTGTTGAATACCTTAGATGCAATTGGACCTTTTAGTAGTCCTAATTACTGGCATGCCCACTCAAAATTACTTTTACTTCAACTTACCCAGTTCACACCGACCCCTTTGAATCGCGTCAGTACGAGGACATCCAGGTTTCAAAATTACTACGTGTTAATTAATTGGATTACTGTTTTGCCGGAGCCCGTGACAGCACAAGCAATGAAATCTCTTATGGCAAGAATACCTGCAACTGAAGCTTTCTGAACAGGTGTTGGTTTTATGTAGCCAGAATTTTTAATGTTTTGAAGTAGTAGATGGTGCAGGCAGGCTTCTTCGAATGGTGTTATGTATTGATGTACTTCTTTTCCTATAACCTAAAGCAGACCCAATAGATATTTAAAAATCACAAAATACAGTTTCGAGAAATGGCTTACCTGAAGGACGAATTTATCAAAACTGTTAAAGCGTTCACCACAGACGATGCCCTTAAACAGTTCCTTTTCATCATATGTCACAGCTTCCGAAATGTATTGCTCATGCGGCTTTCCATCTTCCTTCAATTCACTGAATAGATTCGGGCAGCCTTTCAGGGTGTGGCCAGCTTCATGACACAAGGGGCAAAACCATATTAAAGTAATCACACTAGGAATGCAAGAAAACACTTACCTTATTGTTTTGCAATCATTATCTTCAAAGCTAGGGTTTTAAGACGACAAACTTCGAAATACACCTTTCCCTAGAGCACGATCGATCACTGACAGCTAGAAAAATTCGTTTTACAATAAAAAAAAAATTTTATTTAATTTACCAAACTTCACTCCATTTATACTTATTCAGATTACATACCCTTTCAGTTCTTTTTCTCCAATATCCCGGCGAGGAGACTCACTGCATATCCAAATTCACCTAAATGAAAAACGTCCTTGCACAATAACCGCACGACACTCTCTGACGAAAGTACTGATCTTCATGGCGTTGCACAGCCACTTTCATTTTGGCGGTCGATGCATCATAGAGGAAGCAACGCCTCCTGCAGCGTTGCCTATTCAAAAACGAAAAACATAATATTTTGAAAAATTGATTAAAATTTTTTTATTATTCATTATTTCTGCATCTTTGGGTTTAACGTTTGTTTCCTGCGTGCTTCCAATACGCCATTAGTAGCAGCCATTCCACTTCTAGGATATTACCCTATTTAGGGGGATTTAAGGAAAATTTTTGGAATCTAGGGTGCAGTTATGGAAATCTAGCGTTTCCGGGATTATCCAGGGCCTATTTAATTTTCTGGGGATTTCTCGGGATTTTGAGATTTTTGGCCAAACCGCTGTTGCTTTTGGCGCTTCTATGCTATATTCTATGCTCTATTCTATATTCTAACCTAACCCAACTACTAGACTGGCCCCATGAATCTTATTTTTCTTAAGCCGGGTGAAGAAACAGTGAGTATTCCATAATTAAAATTTCTTGAGGCATTTGCAAATAATTAAATAATTCTTCGTTGAAGTGCAGTTAGTTTCGTGCTACAAGAAGCAGCATGGAATCCATTACAGCTTAAACGTCAAGCATCGTCATCAGTGACGGGTAACAATTGGCTTGACAAACAAATTTCTGCTATTTAATGTCCGCCAAACAGTATAGCCATCTATTGGTGCGATATTTAGATCGAACTTATAAAATAGAATCCACTTCTATTCGATAACTGTTTTACTACTTCGTTCCACTTTAGAATACGAACTTAGAAGCTAAAAAACTAAAATAGTAAGAGTGAATGTGATCTACGCAGTTTTCGTTAAATTTTATAGCAAAATCGTATATAGCTTTTATATTCTGATTTTAGTAGAACATGAAATAAGTCCGATATTTTGTTCAAAAAAGTTGGGCTAAGAATTTTGACATGGAATTCAATTAAATCTTTTTCAGTACAGAACCGTAGATGGCAGTACAAGATCTGTAAAAAAAACAAGTGATCTTTTTCCTGGACAAGAAATAGCCTGTAAAGACTTCTTTGACGAAATTCAAGGCTGCTCAAGGGTTTCCTGCGACTTCAGTCACACAAAGACTGGTTTCAGGTATAACACACCATTAAAAGATCTGTCTGGTGTTTTTAATCACCTCATTTATTTGCATTACAGGCACCTCCTTTCCTACCTAATGTCTGCAAAGAAATCAATCAACATTGCTGTTTATTGCATCTCTTGTTTTGAGATAGCTGATGTTGTGTTGCAACGTCACATAGTCAGAGTATGAGTGATTACAGATCTCAGTATGGAAGCTGCGGTTGGATCTCAAAACCATCGCTTCATAAAGGACGGTAGCTATGCTGGTGACAGTAAAACTTGAAATAATTCTCCATTTAGCTTTTCTTTTAGGAATTAGAGTACAGCCCAACAAACCTCCATTCCTGATGCACCATAAGTTTGTCATCATTGACGATAAAGTGGTTTGCTTTGGCTCATTCAATTGGACTTCTCAAGCAGTCACTGGGAATAATGAATCTGTTGTTGTGACGAATCATCCCTGGGTAGTTGAACCTTTTTGTGACGAATTCAAGAAGCTGTAGGTGGAAACCAAATCAGACAACTAAATTTTATGAAAATTCTAGATAAAGTACACAACTTTTCTTTGTATGATTTTGGCTAAATATTGTATAATTTTTCAAAACGTGAAGTCTTTGCCAACATTTTTCTGTTTTTATTTCACAGCAGGGACTAACCAGAAAATCACCAGCGAGCTCAACGAACGCCAGCGACTCATGGACTCAAATTTCAAACGTGCGGGTACAGGCCCCGTTCAAAAAACGTATTCGTATAACCCAACAGCACCCAAAGCACAGCAGCTAGTCCAACAGGGTTTCAAACAAGCCAAAAAAGCGGCATAATTTTCTTGGATTGTAAGAGCAAAACAGCAGTTGAGATAAACTTGTTTATAGTTGACTTTGTTATTATTGGTCAACAATACTGAGGTTTTAATGCACACACACATCTGTTGTTGTGTAGTGTTAATTTGAGGAATTCGTCTGTTGCTGAACATAGTTTAAGAAGGCTACTAATCAGTGTTTCCACTTTCCGCAAAGTGGTATCCCTAGAACGTTGCCAGACTGGGGACATAAATCCCTATATAAAAAAAATAAAATCCCCAGAAAAATCCCTTTTTAAAAAAATCCCGTTACTTTCATGGCATACTCACATGGCCTACTATAATAACGGCCTGTTATAATATAATAACAACAATAATATAATACCTCCATATTAGTTATATTGTTTATATATTATTATATAGCTTATATATAGCTTGTTCTCTGCCTCGAAATAATAAAATAATATTACCAAACATTCTCTATTTGCAGCTACTTACAAAACCACTCTTTCATGCTTGAACTTCATCAACAACAACTGGCAACACTAACACGCCCTAGTGCTACAAGGAAAGGCAAACAACAAAAACTTACGGGTAGCGAATTGGGTCACATATCTCGATGATAAGCTGCCTGCATCCACGAGCCGTCTTTCAAGCCGTGGGGAGGCTAACGAACAGCCTACGTTCAACGATCACCTTTTCTCTACCTTTCAGCTTGCGTGGTGCGATCTTTAAGGTAGTGAACAGTACTACAGATCGATTTTTAGCCTGGCAAGGCTATTTTTGCCATTTTTAGCCTGGCAAGGCTTTTTTTGGTGTGCCATTTAGCCCCTTAATAGTAGGCATGGCTCTTATTTTTTCTCTTTTCTTTTCTCTCTTCTTTTTTTCTTTCTTCTTGTTTTCTCTCTTGAATGCGTAGAATCTTGCGTCTTGATCTGTTGTAGAAGCTTGCGTAATCCGATGAATCTTGCGTATCTTGAATGAAGAATTGGAGGGAAAGGGAGGGGGGAAATTGGCGGTGTCGGGACTTGAACCCGGGGCCTTCAGAATGCGAAGCGAAGGTGGTAACCACTGTGCCAGGACCGCACATATCAAACAAATTTATTTTTCATCGACATTCGTTCTAATACCGGACCTATATAATATGTGACTAATAGTGGTGTCGCGCTGTGGTAGGGCGCTGTGGTATAGCACTGAGATCATACGTCGACTGTCCGTGTTCGGTTCTTATAGACGCCATAGCTTAAAAAAAATTTTAAATATTTTTATAAATGTAAATAAAAATAATAAAATAACCCATTTTATTTATTTTAGAACAGTATTAAACCGAACACATTTTTAAAGCAATTAACCAGTGCCCGTCAAAGCCAAACAAGTTACCAGAAAAATTTTAATTGGCTATGGAAATAAAACCATCGGATTGCCCCATCATATTTGTTTAGTTAAGCAATAAAGATATGGTTTTTTCCTAAAATAATTGTCATCGAACTTTCAACGTTATAAAGCCTCAAGAGAATCACAGCGTTTCCCAATGAACAGTGTGTTGCTCACCTAGATAACAAAATTGTGTGAGAGGCCTCGGGTTCATCATGTCTCAACAACAAATTGTTCATCATGGTTGAACAAAATAGATTCGTAATTCCTACGTATATATTCAAGGAACTCTCCCCAGCTTTTGCAATTGGGTCAAGTGCTTGCCAGAAATTCAGTCGGAGACTTGAGTCTTAAAAAATTCGGCGTGCGATATGTTTGGCACAGACGTTTGGAGGATCAAATGAAGTTCGTGGTGTATCCTAGTCAGTGTTACTTTCTGAAAAGCGTACCGTTCACCATTGTCCGCTTGGTGGCTCTTATTGAGGAACATTTTACTTTTGAAGTTGCATAGAAGCGCCAAAAGCAACAGCGGTTTGGCCAAAAATCTCAAAATCCCCAGAAATCCCCAGAAAATTGAATAGGCCCTGGATAATCCCGGAAACGCTAGATTTCCATAACTGCACCCTAGATTCCAAAAATTTTCCTTAAATCCCCCTAAATAGGGTAATATCCTAGAAGTGGAATGGCTGCTACTAATGGCGTATTGGAAGCACGCAGGAAACAAACGTTAAACCCAAAGATGCAGAAATAATAAATAATAAAAAAATTTTAATCAATTTTTCAAAATGTTATGTTTTTCGTTTTTGAATAGGCAACGCTGCAGGAGGCGTTGCTTCCTCTATGATGCATCGACCGCCAAAATGAAAGTGGCTGTGCGACGCCATGAAGATCAGTACTTTCGTCAGAGAGTGTCGTGCGGTTATTGTGCAAGGACGTTTTTCATTTAGGTGAATTTGGATATGCAGTGAGTCTCCTCGCCGGGATATTGGAGAAAAAGAACTGAAAGGGTATGTAATCTGAATAAGTATAAATGGAGTGAAGTTTGGTAAATTAAATAAAATTTTTCTTTATTGTAAAACGAATTTTTCTAGCTGTCCGTGATCGATCGTGCTCTAGGGAAAGATGTATTTCGAAGTTTGTCGTCTTAAAACCCTAGCTTTGAAGATAATGATTGCAAATCAATAAGGTAAGTGTTTTCTTGCATTCCTAGTGTGATTACTTTAATATGGTTTTGCCCCTTGTGTCATGAAGCTGGCCACACCCTGAAAGGCTGCCCGAATCTATTCAGTGAATTGAAGGAAGATGGAAAGCCGCATGAGCAATACATTTCGGAAGCTGTGACATATGATGAAAAGGAACTGTTTAAGGGCATCGTCTGTGGTGAACGCTTTAACAGTTTTGATAAATTCGTCCTTCAGGTAAGCCATTTCTCGAAACTGTATTTTGTGATTTTTAAATATCTATTGGGTCTGCTTTAGGTTACAGGAAAAGAAGTACATCAATACATAACACCATTCGAAGAAGCCTGCCTGCACCATCTACTACTTCAAAACATTAAAAATTCTGGCTACATAAAACCAACACCTGTTCAGAAAGCTTCAGTTGCAGGTATTCTTGCCATAAGAGATTTCATTGCTTGTGCTGTCACGGGCTCCGGCAAAACAGTAATCCAATTAATTAACACGTAGTAATTTTGAAACCTGGATGTCCTCGTACTGACGCGATTCAAAGGGGTCGGTGTGAACTGGGTAAGTTGAAGTAAAAGTAATTTTGAGTGGGCATGCCAGTAATTAGGACTACTAAAAGGTCCAATTGCATCTAAGGTATTCAACAAACCCTTTGTGATATTCGTTGATTAAGTCATCTAAAATTTAACATTTTTTCATGCAGGCGGCGTACTTGGTACGGGTTTTGAACATTGTTAGAACAAGGTGTTGCTGCTGCGTCTCATGCCATGCAGCAAAAGCCAGAAGTTGTAATTGTCGCACCCACTCGTGAATTGGCCATTCAAATTCACCGCGAGGCATGTAAATTCTCCTACAGTTCGGTTTTAAAGTCTGTGATTATATGTGGAGAAATTGTCACGAGCCATCATCGGTCAAATCTTCAAGCTGGGTGTAATATTGTTGTCGCGACCGCGGTGCGATTCAAGGATTTTCTCGACCGTGGAATATTTGTCTTCTCGGGAGTCAGGTTTTAAATTTTGGACGAAGCTGATCTAAATCATTTGGGCATTAAGCATACCTGATTTTGAACAACACCAGAAGAAGACGATCAGGAAACTCAAGTAATACCCAAAGCGCTGCTAGCAATGGCAAAACGATATATTGCTTAGATCAAATGAAAGATGATTGCTCAAGTACGCAGTGACAGGAAACGGCTCGGTTTACCTTGAGCTATGACAAAGATAAGATTGTAAGGTTGGTATACTCCGACGTACGGTACTGGCATGAAGTGCATAAGGAACAGTAACCTATGCAAACCAACTTGAGCTACGCGCGTTAAGTTCCCGAGATGGCATTCCTTAATAAATCGCCAGTATGTTCCGGTATCTGACTGTTTTGGACCGTCAGATTCTCTAATTAGTTGGCATCTACTAAATATGTTGGCGCTATCAAATACCGGGGCGAATGGCGGTTTCGTATTGAACAGCGGCTATAGAACTTGCCATGCCGAGATCAAGTTTTGTGCAAATTGTAACCAGTTTAAACGGGGGCACCAAACAGTAACATCTGTCGGGGGAAAAGTGAGGTAAGTGGATCGCCATCTAGTGGTCAGTACCACGGCTCGTAATGAGTTAAATCACATGACAATGCGACAGAAAAACGAAATAAGGATTTTAAATCACGGTATAATCCTTTTTTAACGGTTTGCAAGGAAATGATTCGGAAATGGAAATTATGTTACTGTCAATGATCAACAACCATTTGTTTAGCACTAGTAGGTAAGGAAAATCTAATTTGCATTTTGTAATTTTTTGCTAGGGTTTTGTTTAGTGAACTTGCAGTTTTTCAAGATAACTGCAAATGGTAGTCCCAAAATCAGAAGAATTTTGTCTGTCATCTTTACTACGTGAACTTTAAAAGGCCTTGTTATACCAAAGGGCGTCCAATGGAGAAATTGGGCTTCATTAACGATTCAAGTAGTTGACATTTACAACTAAATTGTTAATGTTTGAATTTTATTGTATTTTCTTTTATTCAGACTCATTGATTCTAACAGCCTGGTTGCAAACTCTTAGCCATTGCGTTGTAATGAATGTATTTATAATCCAGTCTACAACACTTACAAAATGCCAAGGTACACAGTTATGTCTACACTGAGACGTTTAATCTGACAATGTAGTTGATAATACTTCTTTTTTGCTATGTAAGATGGCCATCAGTTGGTTCTCCAGTGTCGTCTATCCCTTTATCTTGTCTGCTTTTCCGCCTCACGATTCCATGCCGCTTAACACTAAACGCTCTAAAAATAGAATTGACGAGTTCTCTTAAAAAATTTATCCATATTTTATGTGCGACTTTCATTTTTGGTTGTATATTAAGACAAAAGATGGCGCTGATGGACGTATGTTTTTTTATGACAAGTGAATCAGCAGTGAACTGTGAAACGGGTGTCTGAGTGTTTGTTTTATGTGTTACATTCCGAAGAAAAGTATAATAAAATCTAATGGTATGGTTCGTATTTTCGAGTTTTCATTCTTCTGTGTACTTTTGAAGTGAATCACATTAAATGGATTATTTCTGTGCAAAAATTAGTCAGGTTGTCAGCTGCCATAGCCACAAACTTCTGCAATTTATTATTTTGCTTTCATCATGCTGCTCAATTGTTCGTTGATAGTTATAAAATTTATATTTTGGCAGTCAGAATGATATGATATATATGATTCTGTTTTTAAGACGCAGCTCCTGAAACTTAAACTGCAAAGGATGCTGACGGTGAAGGAAGGTCATAAACAACACAAGTCAAATGTGTTGGAACATCATAATTCCATTCTGCTACTCTTTGTCCATTCGTTGTGTCCTGTCTTGTCTGAGAAACACAGCATATGTGGTTTTGCAAACGCCGAACCATCACCATTTCCTCAGTCTTCTCATCATATCTACTGAGGAGTTCAAACGGTAAGATTTTGTGTTGAGGAGTGAGGTATTATACTTACAATTCGACAGTCAGTATGAAATTAATGTGACTTTGCCTTTTTTTAGCCTGTGGAATTAAAACTGCAAAGAATGCTGGGCCTGAAGGATGGTCACCAATGAAACAAAACTATGGATTGCAATGTGTCGTGACATTGTTATGCTCTTGGACCACTCATCGTTTCCTGTAAGTATTAATCTGGTAAAAAGCAGCCTGCTTCTCTATGTGTCAACGGTTAACAACCTCTATTTCAGCAGGCCGCCTTTTCATTGCTACTTTCCAGCCAACACATATCTTTCCTCCAGTCTTCGCCCGTCGCGCCTTCTTCGCCTCGCACCGTCTTCGCCTCGCACCGTCATCGCCTCGCCCGTCGCTTCGTCAGTGCCTCGCCCGTCGCTTCGTCATTGCCTCGCCCGTCGCTTCGTCATTGCCTCGCCCGTCGCTTCGTCATTGCCTCGCCCGTCGCTTCGTCATTGCCTCGCCCGTCGCTTCGTCATTGCCTCGCCCGTCGCTTCGTCATTGCCTCGCCCGTCGCTTCGTCATTGCCTCGCCCGTCGCTTCGTCATTGCCTCGCCCGTCGCTTCGTCATTGCCTCGCCCGTCGCTTCGTCATTGCCTCGCCCGTCGCTTCGTCATCGCCTCGTCCGTCGTCTCGTGGTCGCCTCGTCATCGCCTTTTCTTTGTGGTATCTTTGTATTTTGCAGTGTTTTTGTTGTGCTAATTAACACGCTGGCTGCCACGCCCTTTTTCTCCCCTTTTTTTTTTTAGCTTTATAGGGACGGGCCGCGCTGTTCTGCCTCATGGCCTATCTGCCATGAGGTGGAGCAGTTGCCACTGCCCAAGATTCGCCGAAAGGCGCTTAGGCAACGCACCAAAGGGACTCCCTTTTCTCGATGTGTGGTGGAGACCCGGGATGTGCGTTTCCACAACGGTCTCCACCATTGCATCAGCCCGGACTTGTCAGCGGACAGTCCCACTTGGTCGCTATCTTTCCGATAGCGACGTAGTAAGTGTAGTTGTTAGTGGCGTGGCAGCCAGCCTGTTAGTTAGTTATGTATGTATGTATGTCTTGTATTGTATTGTATTTGTAAATGTAAATATTAGTGGTGGATTTGAGGGAGGATGGAGGGACAATAAAAAATATATATATTTATTTCAATTGAGTTTTTATTTAGAATTACATCTATCAACTGTATTGAGGATCGAACCCTTAACCTTTAGCATACCAATCCAATGCTTTACTGTTACGCCAATTTCAGTGTTACTAACAACAAATTTTCTTCCTAAATATCCTTGTTTATACTGCAAAGGTACATAGGCTTCAAAAATTGTATTATTTCATGTACAGTTCTAAATAGCTCAGTGGTAGAGCGCTAGACTGATATATAGAAGGTCTGAGGTTCGAATCCCAGGGAAACATAATAACCAATGGAGACAATACTTACCATCAAAGGTGTCAAAAACAATTAAGGTAAATTGAGAAAGTTAAATAAAAAAAAAGGTGATTCATGCTATGTGTAGACACAGCGAAAACAGACAATGAAAGAAATAAATTTTTTTTGCAAAAAATATCTTATAAAAAAAAATTTATTGACAATTCTCTGCACATTAGAACCATTTTTGCAACTTTAAAAAGGCACAATAGCCCTTTCAAAAGTTGCCGTCAACCCAGGCAGGGGGAGACACTGCCTTGTTGACCCACCGGGGAGATTACCCGGTGATTGGCTAAGAGAAGCCGGAAGAAGAGCCGAAGATTTGGAACATTTTTACTGGAGCGATTAACCTTTAGTTCGGATTTGTGGGTATCCACATCGCCCTCCGTGAACACATCATCGAACGAAGCGGACCCCCACGTCCCCTTTCCGGCCAGAGCCCTCCAAACCTCGGTATATGTTATTTTTATATATACCGTACAGTAGGGGCATGACCCCCTACGGGCTTATTATGAGTCAAGGGGAAACGGGGCTACGGAAAGGAAGGGAGCCCAGATATGCACTTCAATTTTTGAATTTTAAATACCGTTTGGGGAATATGAATAAAGTGTAGAAATTCCATGTCTTCCCTCCAATAATCACAATTCATTCAACGTCTTGCCCCAAACCAAGAACATTTACAGAGCCAGTGTTACTTTTCACCTTTATTAAAAAAAAAAAAACATTAACTATTTAACAGAAAATTATGTAGGTTAGATACAGTTAGCAAAAAATGCTTTGTGTTTACGTACAAGTCCCTTTCTACGAAGATGAATTTAGGCTTTGAAAGGTTATTTCAAACTGCAACTTCAGAAAAACTATCTAACTCTTGATCACCAAATATATCCAAGTTTTCCTGTGCCCTAGAAAAGTTCTCGTGTTTAATAAAAATGTTAGTGCAATTCTAGATAAATCTCCTACCACGTTGGAAATGACTTTTTTCCATCAAGCTGGTGCCAACATCAGTTCTTTAACTACAGCATATTAAACAAAACCTGGAAACAAAGCAGAACTTTTCAATAAGCTATTAACGGTGTGGTATGCTGCACAACAGGTTTTCACCAAGATTTTGTGCTTTTACCTTTTAGAATTCAAGTGCACGTTGGTAACCATCCTAAGGAGAAAAACGATTGTGACAATATGGCACACTTTGCGATATCCTGGGATTCGGCAAAACATTTCCAATTCGCGAGGCAACCAAACTCGATATAGCCCCCTGACAACGAACAAATTGACAGTTCAGTAGAGTACTCAGTAGCAAGCAATTCCTCCGCTAGATGTCTTCTAAATATAGGTGCTTTAAAAAATAAACAACTTCTGGTTTCATGGTCACAAAAAATACTTGTTGCTAATATGTTCGTTTTTGTTTCTGCAAGTGTGAATAGAGTCAATGTCAAGTGATCCATGGCTATAAGGATAGGAGGTATTAAAAGTCCTAAAATAAATGTTTTATAGTATTAACCTAGAGAAAAAAGTTAACAATAGAATGGGCAACATTACCAACTAATCACCAGACAAGGAAAAAAAAATTCTTCGAAGCAACTACAAAGCTGCCAAATTGTACTGCTCCTATTTGGGATAACAATGTATGAAAGGTAGTGACAGCAAACAGATTTATTGTTGCTTTGTTTCTAACCTAACCTTAAAATGCAAACCTCCCCTTTTCGATGAAAATGGAATTTTCTGTCCTACTTGTTTCTGTCGTGGACTGTGGGATCCATCGTTACAAAACTCTACATCAGCAACAATCTTTTCTCAGTGCTCAGGATCTGCAATGCCGTGAATGAAAATTTTTTTATTAAAAATAATTTAAAAAGTTGTTGTAACACCAAGCCTTATTGAACGACTTGCCTAACCAAGGAAATGAACCACAATGTTTGTCTCCACAATCCTGACATGATTGAAATGACAAGCTTTGTTTTATTTTCATTAATTCTAATTTTAAAAAAAAGTACAAAGCCTGACTGCACGGTTGAGCAGTTTGGCTTGATGCCTTTTTTTAAAAAGAAGTAAGGAAGCAATAACCAATATCTCAATGTGCCTGTCATGCTTACTGTTAAGGACACAAGTTACAGTCCATGATGACAAGCAGATAAACTATTCTTGCGTTCATGGTATGAGATGAAACTAATGGCAAAGAATAATGCAATAGTGGAATGTGGAAGAACGATATTACCACACATTTATGATCCTTCTTATGGCCATCTGGCACAGAGATGAGAGAATGAGGGCCAAGGCACCACAATGTCTTGTTCACAACTTGTAATATTCTCTAAAATTTAGAAAGGAACAAACGATGACTCAGCATGAAAAGAATTAGTTCTTATAGTTTCTTCTTAATAATGTACCATTCATTATGTAATTTGAAAAGGAGTTTCAAATATCGCTAGGTATTCTCAAATTAAAGTTTCTTGTGGAACAATGTTTTTGTTAGAATTAGAATCAATGTCTTTGGTTAACAATGTTTTCTTGACGAAACATTCACTCAAGTATTACTTTACCATTGCTGCCTGATGTGCCCAATATTTCGCCCGTCAGATGCACAACACATGTTTCATACACGACAACGAACTAGCTAATGGCGACTGATGGCGGTTAACAAAACTCAAACAACGTTGCCACATATTTCAAAATGGGCGGCGAATTCAATTTAAGACGCGACTTTTTAGTTTTCTCTCGCACAGGAAGATACTATGCAAAAACCAAATTAAAACAAGGAGATGGCTGGTTGTCTTTCGGGTTTACAATGGTAAGTTTTGTATTGTTGGGAAAGATAAATTCGTGTTGCGGCTCTCGTGCAGTAGGTCCACCAACATCAGTAACACACACACACAAATCCGTGCCAATTGTGAAATACTTAACCAACCGTACCAAAATATGTATTTTTTCAAAATTATTGGGCGTCGCTCAGAATGAAAATTGGAAACAAAATTTAAAGAACAAAAATTATAATCAAGTGAGCCTCAACGCATGGATAGGAACACGTAATGAGGTCAACTTGGGGAAAGAGGTACAGCAGTGAACCCAAAAGCAGAATAGAATCGGATATGTGAACCAATTATTCAATCGGTAAAAATTATGAGTAAAACAAAATAAAAATAAAATAGGTAATTCATTGATGGGTCTTGCTGTTAGATGTTTCTAGTACGTCGAGGTGATGGTGGCGATGGGGTATCCTCCTTAACAAGCTCAAGTTCGCTAGTTGTTTTCTTGCCACCACGTGTCCCGTTTCATGGCCGGCACGGCTGGAGATTCATCCGCCTTTGTTGAGGCAGATGCTACCGAGCCCTTCTTTTGTCGTGAACGTTTGGCGGCCGGTGCTTTCTCTTCCTCTTCTTTGGCTGTAGCGGCCAAAGTCTCAATGTCGGGTTCGCGTTCCAGCTGGACAGAGACTTTCTTCTCGGCCGGTGAAGCCGTCTTCCGCGCCGAACGGGTGGATCTGACTGGCGAATGCGCCGTTTCGGCCACGTCAAGATGAACTTTGAGGGCACCCTTTGCGCAAGTAGATCGTCCACTTTTGACGGATGTGACTGGCGATCCATCGTTCGCCTCCGGCTCATCTGGCACGTGATTGGCGTGGATGTCGGCAGCGTGTCCTTTGCCTTCATGTAACATTTCTACATCCAATCCAGCAACGTATTTATTGGCTTTCGTTTCACCACGACACCTTTTGCCTTCCGGCGCTTCCTTCTCCGGAACGGAGACACGTTTGACAGCACCTCGACGTGTTGTTTTCTTCGGCACTTCGACATCGGCTTTTATTGTTCATCTATAATAAGACAGTAAAACACCATTAGGCATAAAAACTCTTAATTCATATATATATTTCATACCTTACATGATTCGTGAGTTGATTGCTAGCATATTCTTCTGACAGAAGCTTCGGAAGAGACATTTACGATTTTCGTTTACGCTCACCATGGATGCTGGTAGACTAGACATTTAAAGTTAAGATACTTTGCCCAATTCCAACAGTTTTGATTCTTACTTGTAAGTTGTTATTGCACGAGAATGCAGCGACGAAATCCGCCGTCTTTTTGCTGTCGACAAAAACCGATAGTCTTGGCATCACCGAGATCTTGTAAAACTTCAATCAGCTTAGATCTCTTATCTCTTTTCGAGCACTGAAAAAAAAAACAGCTGTTTAACATCCGGATTGGTGCCACCGACAATGCCTGTTGTGACGAATATGTAGTCTTCCATGTACATCGCAGCCAGCGCTTGTACTTCATCTGGGAATGTAGCCGAAAACATACAAACACGACGGATGCCCTACAGAGAAACAAATAGTATTACATCAGTCAAATCTCATACTCAAAAGCAATGGGACATACTTTCGGATGCGTCGTTGGATGATTGACAATTTTTTCAACATTGAGGCCGAAACCCGTATCAAGCATTCGATCAGCTTCGTCCAAATTTAAAACCTGACTCACGAGAAGTCAAATACTCCACGGTCGAGAAAATCCTCGAATCGCCCCGCGGTCGCGACAAAAATATTGCACCCAGCTTGAAGATTTGACCGCTGATGGCTCGTGAGAGTTCCTCCATATATAACCACAGACTTTAAAACCGAAGTGTAGAAGAATTTACACGCCTCGCGGTGAATTTGAATGGCCAATTCACGAGTGGGTGCGACAATTACAACTTCTAGCTTTTGCTCCATGGCATGAGACGCACCAGCAACACCTTGTTCTAACAATATGTTCAAAACCGGTACCAAGTACGCCGCCTGCATGAAAAAATGTAAAATTTTAGATGACTTAATCAACGAATATCACGAAGGGTTTGTTGAGTATCTTAGATGCAATTGGACCTTTTAGTAGTCGCAATCACCGGCGTGCCCACTCAAAATTACTTTTACTTCAACTTACCCATTTCATACTGACCCATTCGAATCAAGTCAGTACGAGGGCATCAAGGTTTCAAAATTACACAGCGTTAATTAATTGGATTACCGTTTTTCCGGAGCCCGTGACAGCACAAGCAATTAAATCTCTTATGGCAAGAATACCTGCAACTGAAGCTTTCTTAACAGGTGTTGGTTTTATGTAGCCAGAATTTTTAATGTTTTGAAGTAGTAGATGGTGCAGGCAGGCTTCTTCGAAAGATATTATGTATTGAGGTACATCTTTTCCTGTAGCCTAAAGCAAACCCAATAGGTATTTAAAAAAAAATACAGTATCGAGAAATGGCTTACACTGGGGACGACTTTATCAAAATTGTTAAAGCATTCCCACACAGACGATGCCCTTAAACAGTTCCTTTTCATCACATGTCACAGCTTCCGGAATGTATTGCTCATGTGGCTTTCCATCTTCCGTCAATTCAATGAAGAGATTCGGGCAGCCTTTCGAGGTGTGGCCAGCTTCACCACCCTAGGAGTAAAACAATGAACACTGGAACATAAAATATTTTTGTGAAGATACAATTAATGTTTAAAGTGTAACAGTTGCTGCCACCAATGCTTCCTCCTTGAGGAAAATCCCTTGCTACATTGCCCTCTTCTTCGTTAAAAATGAGCTCTAAAAATGATGTTCTTTTTGTTTTTCGTTTATCTCATGGCAGGTACGACTTCCACCACCAACGCGACCCTCTTATGGGCAATCCTTCGAGGAATGTCCCCCTTCTCCATACTATAAAAAGCACCAAGAAGTTTAAGTTCGAACACATGTTTCGATATTTTCATCTTACTTTGTGACGTCAACGGACCACTACCACCGCCCTCACCAGCTTGTGGACACTCTGGCAAAATTTCCTTCACACTGTTAAACAAAACCATAGTTTAAAGTCATCACACTAGGAATAAAAGATAACACTTACCTTGTGACCCGGGATAGAAAAAATGTAGATCAGAATTAAACAAATTAGATTATATAGAGGTCAAGAAGTAAAATCTAGCGAGGACGGTCTATCTAGCGAATAAAGGTAGACAGCAGACAACACGCGTTAAGCCAATCTGGGCGCTGGAGGTATTGCGCGTTGACAGGCCCTGATTGTAGTAGGCCATGGTTTGATGCAATCTATGGCAATCCGTTTTTTCCCCAAAGAAAAAAAAAATATCGGCCTTTTTTTAAATATATTTCACTTCTATCGCCATCTAACGGTCGGTAGTAGTAAAAGAGACAGAAAGGCCGATATTTTTTTGCCTTCTCACTTTTTTTCGCTCGTGAGAAGGCTATTGCCTTCTCAAAAAATGATTTTTGTTGAATTCCAAGAGATTCCGTTTTTCGGCGATTTCACAAAAGTGGGAAGGCTATAGCCTTCTCACTTTTTCATTTTTGGCCAAATTTCAAATTTGGCATAAAATACATGATTTCGATTCAAAATTAACTGCTGATCACGGAAATCAAGTTTATTTTTCAATTGCCGTTATAGTTTTTGAATGAAACGTAAAAAACACAAGGCCGGGCTTATTTTGTCGGGCTTAAAATTTGTACCTGCAAACCATGAGACTCATTAGAATTGGTTAATAAATGTTGAAGTTAATAATCATCTCATAACTTGTATCCCGTGTATATGGATAGAAAAAAAATCAGCAACCATTATTGATTTCTCGTTTGTGTATTATACATTTGTTTTTGAATTTTCGCTTTATAGCTTTTCTCGTGCGCCTTGATTATGAATGTCAACATTAGAAAAACTGGTCGATCTCGTAAACTAAAAACAGTCATTAATCCGTGGGGACAAAGAGCGATCTCTGGGTGAATGTCAAATGACTGTTATTGAATTTCAATCGAATGAGACATTCATATTTACAAGTGTGCCAAAAGCGACACGTTTTAGACTAGACATTGCCATGGTAAAGGAACGTTACTGGTGGAACAGCAAGTCCTTCATCCCGCAAGGTTTAACGTCGTCGAAATAGAATGTCACAAGTGTTACTTGGATGGCAAAAAGTTATTTACAGAGAAGAACATCGAGATCAATCGTGTCATAACATCAAATTCGATAAGACATTGTAGGCAATCGTGCCCAATCCTCTAATATAACATGTATATCAATTTAGGTGAATTTTTGAAGATAATTGGTATGGCACACGTCGAGTTATGGTAAATATTAAATTATTTTCGAGCTGACAATGTTGTGCAAGAAAGTTTTGCGTGTTGAGCCATCGTCCACCTCCAGCATGTCAAGCTATTTGTTCTAATCTTCCATAATCACAGCATTCTTTCTTTTTCCTTAATTCAAACCAGTGTGGCATCCAAGACCGACGTCACTCCATTGTTTCTACAATGTGCCAAATTTACTGTAAGCAGATCGAATCCATCCGCAGAGGTGGGGTCGGCGGCGGAGTAGATGACGGGCCCGAGGACGATTCAATCACATCGGTCTCAGCTTCCAAATCCGTTTCCACTTCCAACGGTGGCTGACTGTGCGGAATCAACGAAGCAGCTTCTGTTTGGCTTTGTTTCTCGTCCTGTAGAATTTTGCAAAAGACATTTGTAGATATTTAGCTATCTAGCTAAATGCAAAACGTATTTACCTGCATGTCATACACACGTTCTTGAGTACGATCATATTTCCATCGTTGCCACGAGAATCCTTTCTTTTCTGCAACAACGACGTCGGGAGCCGACGGCGAGTAATTCGGATTGGTGAATGTCAGGACGGAGACTTGCTGCGCCTGACGAGGTCCACGACCTAAGAATTGAAAGCAACCTCTTTTTATATTCGTTGTTTCAATTAGGGATCATGGGCAAACATACTTGAGTTCCATGGACAGTCGCGGTAACGACGACGCTGCCACTTGATCAATAGAACAGCCATCGCGGCTAAAAGAGCAGCCATGCCCACTACTAGGAGAACGATCATGGACGGATGGAGGACACCTGCGCTTGCACTTGGATCAAGACGGAACGGATTGTGAGGATACAAATCGCCAGTGGGTTCTAAATCACTCTCGAATGGATCCAATGCTGGACTCCAGTAATCTTCACTCGCGGAAATGTTGACAACAGCTGAATGATAAACAAAACAATTGTTACAAATTATTTTGCGCAAACAATTTAGATGATGCAACTCACAAAAAGAGCAAGGAATGGCGTCGGGGATGTCTGGGCAAGCGCAGACGTAGGAAAGTGCCCGGAATAGACAGAGGTGCGTACAGCCGCCATTAGCAGTGGAACACGGATTTTTGCCCAGCTGTTTCTCTCTGGCGACAGCCCTAATCTCCATTAATCCTTCCAAGCCGTGACGCAAAACAGATCGTTGTTTCCCCGTCGCTTTGTCTACCCGTTCGATAGACTTGCTCCTCCAATCCGTCCAGTAAAGGAAACCTCCCAGTTGAGTCAAGCCAAACGGATGAGTGGCACCTTGGACCAGCTGCACTCTGAAACGGCCGCTAAGATCGGACGTCTCTATGCGATCGAGTTGTGCATCAGCCCAGTAAAGCCGCTGGCCCTCGTAATCGATGGCTAAGCCGTTTGGCCAGCCCAGTTCCGAGGTGACAATGGCCACTCTGCGAGAGCCGTCCAAGAAAGAGCGCTCAATCTTGTGGCTCTGTCCCCAATCTGTCCAGTACAGCAGCCTATGCGAGCAAAACAAAGACGTTAAACAGTTTATTCGCGTTTGCGTGCCACCAGTTGATTTATTACCCTCGCTGAGGAAAGACGGCAACTGCGCGGGGTTCGTCCAATCCGCTACCGATGATGATCTTTCTGTTGGTTCCATCTAGACGCGATGCTTCTAACACGTTACGACCCGCATCCGTCCAGTAGAGATTATCAGCCTAAAGATTAGCCCACATTTCATGACGGTATTCATGCTAATAATCAGTGTGTTTTAATTACCAGCCAGTCAACGGCAAGTCCGTCTGGTGTAGTTAAATTGCTGGAAACGAGAGTTTCGACATTGGAAACATTACGGGCATCAACGCTGCGGATGACATCCAAATAGACATCGGTGTAGTAAAATCGCTGACGACCCCAATGAAAATCGACGCCAATCGCATTGTGGACACCGGGAACGTTAAGAGCCACGTCCCACTGATCGGCCGTGTCCAATGAGATGCTGGAAAGTGTGTTACGTGTGGCGTAGAGCAAAAATGAATTCGGTGACGCCTGACATGTCGATCCATCGGGACTCATGAGGATGCCAGTCGGGCAACTGCAAGAGTAGCCGCGACCCCAAGGACTCCGCAGACATAAATGCGAACATCCTCCATTATTTTTCCCACATGGGTTCTCTCGGTGAGACGAAACATCCGTCTCCTTTAACGAAGAGAATATGTTACTCATCTGTTATAAAACAAAAGAACGTCAATGCTTACCTTCCAAGCTGTTATGTCCATGAGATCATCAAGCATAGCGCGAATAGTCGATCGGTCAAGCGCCGTATTCTTGTCAGCCCTTTGCAGCGACTTGGTTTCCCAGTCAGTCCAGTAGATATATGAATCCAGTACTGTGATTCCATACGGATGCGACAATCCACTTAATACTTCTCGACGGTGAAGACCTTTGAATGAATTTTCCATTAGTAAATCGAGTACGAACCGCAAGGTGGTTGATAGAAATAAACAGAACATACCTGATAGATCACAGGATTCGATGGTTTTCTTACGGGCGTCTGTCCAGTAGAGCGTATTGGCTGCGTGATCAATGGTCAACGAATTGGGCCAGCCAAGGTCAGTGGATACCAACACTTTACGGTTGCGTCCATCCATGTCGGCTTGTTCGATCCTCGGCTGTTTGCCCCAATCAGCCCAGAACAAGATGCCCGTAGAGTGACTAAGGACAAGACCTCTCGGCTTATCCATCAAGGTCCAAATTAAAACTTTCCGGTTGGTGCCATCCTCAAGCTCAGCCACTTCAAGACTAGAACGGCCCGCATCAGTCCAATAAAGTTTTCGGTTAATTTCGTCGATGGCCAATCCTTCTACAGTGTCTAAGTTAAAGGCGATAACCTCTACGGCAGAGGGAGCTGATGTGCCTACAGGTAAAGCGCGGAAGATTTTGTCTTGAGTCGTATCCGACCATACGACGTGTCCCGTTACGCGATCCACATCCAGCGCCACTACGTTCTTTTGAGGGGGCAAATCGAGAACGACGTCGATCAGGTAGGGCATATCGAGAGACATTCGGCGGAGCTTGGAACGTTGTGCGAAAATAAGCGAAGTAGAGGGAGAGGATCGACAGGTTCGGCCATCCGCGGAAAGCTTAATTCCAGTAGGACAAGCGCACGAATGGCCAGCAGGAAGGGGTGCTAGCAAACATAGATGTGAACATCCGCCATTGTGCGACTGGCATAGGGATGGCACGGAGTAGCGGTTCGAATGGTAGACTCGAACGTCCATTAAATCCTCTAGTCCGGAACGGATCATAGTGCGCCGTTTGGCGTTGAGTTTGTCGGTGCTGTGAATAGCAGCCGTGTCCCAATCGGACCAAAATATTTGATTTTCGAACAAAGCCAATCCGAAAGGATGAGGAAGTTCAGCGCTAATCAGCACAGTCCGATTCTTTCCATCCAATGAAGCGTATTCGATGGCTTTAGTGCCTCCATCGGCCCAATAAAGTCTCTCGCCTTCATGATCGATGGCCAGCCCGTTGGGCCAAGTCAGATTGCTGATGACGATGACGGATCGTTGCGACCCATCCATTCCGGCCCGTTCGATTTTAGGTGTCTGTCCCCAGTCGGTCCAGTACATGTAGCCGCCGATAGGATCGACGACAATGTCCCTGGGCCGGTCGAGTCCGTCCCAAATCAACAAACTCCGCAAGGTTCCGTCCAAGTTGCTCACTTCGATACGGTTCGTTCCGGCATCCGTCCAATAGAGTTTGCCCGTCACCCAATCAACGGCCAAGCCTTTGGAGAAAAGAAACGTCCATTAATAAATCGTCAAACGATTAATCATTTGATATTACAAAATGTGACCGGACCGGAAAGGAGTCACACAGGGAAATGTGTGGAAAAAAAAAAAGGAGGAGCAAAAAACAAAAAGGAAGAGCTTTTTTCCAAACGGATGCATAAATATAGAAAGCAATACCGGCTGGCGATTCCAGATCGTTGGCGACAAGCGTCTGTTGGTTGGAACCGTTCCAGAAGGCTCGGTTGATGACATCCGACTCGACGTCGGTCCAAAAAATGGTTTGACCTGCCAAACAAGATTTTTTTTTTTAAATTGAGGATAAACATAACAAGCTAATATAACACTCTGAAACAAAAACCGATTTCAACACAAAAACGGTGGTAGATGTAAAAATGATATCTGTCTTTAAAACAAGACTTACTGGCACCGTCCCAGTCGAGGGCGACGGCCGACCGTACTCCCGTCAATGGCAGAACGTGATCGACTTCACCGGTGATATTGAGCGGGAATATTCTCAATTCCGATTTTTGAGCGAAAATCAGCAACTCTCCTGGCTGGCTAGTGCAAGTACGGCCACCAGGTGAAGTGAGTTGTAATCCAGGTGGACAAGCGCACGTGTAAGACGAACGGTTAGGTAAGCAAAGATGTGAACAGCCGCCTCGATTGCTACCGCAACGGTTCACATAATCCGGTTGCCTTAAAGGATGAATGCTGTGGATGTCCATAGGAAAATGCAAGTTGTTCCGCACCGTCCTGTTAAAATTAAAGTTTTAGATAAAGTAAATATAACATGAGTTGTTTATTGATTTCTTACCGGATATCATGTCCAGTTAGTTTATTCGCTTGATGAATGCTTTTGGTGTGCCAATCAGTCCAAAAGAGAGAATCCTCGAAGATTGTAATGGCGAAAGGATGTGGTAATCCGCGCTCCATAACTCTCCTACGGCCGGTGCCATCCAGCCTGACACTTTCAATGGCGTGATGCTTTGCGTCAGCCCAGTAAATGTGGTCGACCGTGTAGTCGATGGTCAGTCCGTTGGGCCAAACGAGGTTTTCCGTTACTAGAATCTGCCGATTAGATCCGTCCATATCTGAACGTTCAATTCGAGGTTGGTGTCCCCAATCTGTCCAAATGACAGCCGCTGCTCCTGGATGAACTGCAATGGCTCGAGGTTTCTCAACGTTTTCCCAGACCAGAGTTCGGCGCATAGTTCCGTCTAATAAACTCACTTCAATCCTTCGCACTCCAGAATCCGTCCAGTACAAATTATCTGTTTTTAAATGAACACCATTAAAAACAAAATTTCTTTAAAAGTTTTTGAAATTTGAAATGAAATGCTAACTCACCGTGAATCCAATCGATAGCTACTCCGCCAGGGCTCTTTAAGCCCCACCAGACAGCGTCCGGTATGGCCGTGCCGTTGAGATGGGCCCGTTTGATGGCGTCCAGGGTGACGTCGGACCAGATGACGAGTCCCTTGCGGTAATGAAAGTCGAGGGCGATGGCGTTCTGAAGTCCATCGATGACCGAAGTGTATTCTTCTTCAAAGAGAGACACTTGTCGAATGTCCACTCGATTGGCAAAGATCAATCGGACGGGCTGGCCCATGGCTTTGCAGGACGTCTTGTCCGGCCGTAGGACATAGCCATCGACGCAGCTGCAGCTGAACCCGCCCACCGTATTGGTACACGATTGGCTGCAGTAAGTCTCTGTGGCGCATTCGTCGACATCGACGCAATTAACTCCGTCGCTAGAGAGCCGGAATCCACTCCTACATCCGCAAGCAGCCGTTCCTTTCAAGATGATGAGAGTTGTTGAACCAACTGTACAATACGTGATTATTTAAATTTCAAAATGACTCAATTACCGTTGGATAGAACAAGACACGTGTGTTGGCATCGGCTTCCAGCGTCGCATTCTTTTTGGATTGTGCAATCGAATTCGTCCTCACCTCCAGGACAGTCACGTTCACCATTGCAAACGCGGCTGAATCCGACGCATGTATCATTAGTGCAGGCAAACTGGTCTTTACCGCAATGGTTAGCCGGGCAGTTTTGTTCATCTTGACCGTCTGGACAATCGTTTTCACCGTCGCAGAGCTATAAAACAAATTTCGTTACGAAAATGTTGGTATATCTAAGTGGAACATCGAAAAATACAGACCCAGGAAGTAGAAATGCAAGAGCCATTTTTGCCAGTAGGAGATGAGCAAGCCATCTGGTGCGGTCCGCAAGTGTGGACAGATCCGCCACCGGCAACCGTGCTACTGTCGCAGTTTTCCTCATCGACGCCCGGTTCGCAATCTTGTTCACCATCGCATCTGGAAATATAGAAATGGAACTATAGTAGTGGGCACATTATCACGCAGGAAATGTAAGAAAAGATTTGTGTGTAAGCTACAATGCGAATACATCATATCTGGTACAAAGAGTCAGTTGACAAGCGGCCAAAACGGCGAGGGGGAGTTAGCGTGTCATCCGACGACTGTGATTTATATGTTCCGACCCGGATAGATAAGGAGCCAAACAAAAGATTGAGGAGAATAATGTGTACCTCCAAGCCTGGGCAATGCATTGTCCGTCAGGACAACGAAAATCTCCGTCAGCGCAGCGCGGAAGTAACGAACCACAATCTAATTCATCACTCACATCCCTTCGCGGAGTCAATTGAAAAATAAATAAGGATGACGTAATAAAAATGTTAAATGTGAATTACCTGCAATGGATTTCTCCATCGCAACGATAGGCTCCTTTAATGCAATGTCCGGAAGCGCACTGGAATTCTTCGGCTCTACAGTCCCGATCGAAGGCTCCATCTGCTCCGCCGTCTCCTGTTTGTTGGCACCCCATTTCATCCGACATGTCGGAGCAATCTGGATCGCCATCACAGCGCCATTCGGCCGGCAAGCAGGCGCCATTACCACAGCGATGTTGTGATGGCGGGCACGTCCTCGTCAGCAAAACAGAACAGTCTCGTTCGTCGGCTCCTCCGTCGCAATCCGGATCTCCATCGCAGACCCAAACTTGCGGAATGCAATTGCCGTTGTTGGGGCACCGGAACGAACTCGCCGTACAATTTCGACTAACATCTGTGTAGTCATGTTGCAGAATTGCGAAAAACAAAACGATTAATTTCAGTTTGATCCAATCGAATAGAAGATCATAATTTTCAGACAGCTAGACTTAAATGTTTCCCCAGCACCTCGTTTATGCGAGTGCGTGCATGCCACAATGAGAGTCTAGTGGGACCATTGTCGAACAGCAAAGCGCCATAGTCTGTGTTGCTTAACAGATACGACAATGGCGGAGGGATCAATATCCCAACACGTGGTTGGATTCAAGCCCGACTGATGGACCAGCGCATGCAGCCACTACTGATCAGATTGTACAAGCGCGAGACAAGAGATGACGCGGGGCAGAAAATGAGGGAATAAGATTAGCGTGCAAAACGGCCCCCCACGCTCTCCATTATGCTAACCACGTCAGCATGGCACCTTGATTAATGCCAAGTAGCTAGTTTGATTCGATTGGAATGCATCATCACAAGAGCGTAATCACGCGTTATTATTTGTGACGGAAGCAGCAGCTGAAATTGAGAATAGTATCGTCAAATTACCGCAATGGATTTCGTCGGAATTGTCGCCGCAGTCGTCGTCGCCATCGCAAAGCCAGTCGGGTTGAATACATCTGGGCGTCGCCTGTCCTCCCGGGCCGCTCCGGCAACGGATTCCCTGACACGCGATTTCGCTGCAATCGGTTTCATCTTCGCCGTGATCGCAGTCTTGATTACCGTCGCACATCTATTTGATTTCGTAACCGTCAATCATTAAATACAATATTTTCCTTCTTTAACAATATTTAAATCAAATAAATGAGATTGGTTTTACATACCCATGACAAAGGGATGCAGACGCAACCGGATCCTTGTTGCTGTTGAACGGCCAAGACATTGGTGCTCTTTTGGCCGTTTGTGGTGCCATTTTGGCTTTTATGTTGCTAAAAAAAAAAAAAAGAAAAAAGACGTAAGAAAAGTAGGATATTTAGATGATGATGCCAGTAAAAATGGGGAAAGGTGGAGTGAAGGGATTTTGCACACAATTCGACAAAAGCCAGACGCATCATCGCATTTTCTCTCTTTTTATCCCCGTCCTTCCAAGTCAACAGAGTTATCGATCGGAAAATGCGGAAAAAGATGGTAAGGATGAAACGGTAGAAAGAGGAAGAAAATTTTGGCTGATATCCAACCCAAGCCAATCTTTACATCTTTCCTTCAGTCAGTTTTTTTTTTCATCCGTTTCTGTGTGTGTGTGTGTTATTGCTTGTTCGATTCCATCGCTCCATTTCCTTTCTTTAGCTTTTCCATTTTTTTTTTTTTTATGTCGTAAGGCAAAAGGGGAGCAGGAAGCCCGTTTTGGCTTTTAGTTTCGCGGGTACTAATAAGGTTACATGCTATCAGTTGCTTTTTGATTCTGGTCAGCTGACCTTCCCGCCCCGCTCAATCAAACAGAGGAACAATTCTTTTTTATGGATTCTGCTTAACATGAGAGTAGACTAGCCAAAATGGATGTAAGCTTGGCCACATCTGCTATCGTGATCAAAGACGCTCATTCTACTTCTTTTTCGTCGCCATTTTTGTTCCCCCCCTCTCTTTACTTGGAAGAATGAAAAAGGGAACAAAAAGCGTCGGCCATTTCGTAGGTTGAAGATCCACTTGGCTGTTGACGAGCGTCAAAAAGAAGATGGGAAAAAGAACGACAATACATCAAGAGAAATGTCAGATGAAAAAAGAGAAAGGATTTCAGTGTAGACGTGCGGTCAACCTTTTCGTGAATCAAGTCACGTTCGGTTGCGGTCGTGGAAATTCAAGTCATTAAGCAGCCGAGAGAAAGATAGATAAAAAGACAAGATCAAAAATAAAAAGGAAAACAAAACATTTAGAAGCTAATGGATGTACTAATAGCGTAACTACCTTGACGGTGAAGGACAGTTGTCCCTTGCGGCGACTGTTATTACTGGCTGAACTGCTACCGGTAGTCAAAGACGAAGAGGAACAGGTAAACTCTTCTGGACGACACTTGCAGTCTGGTTTTGACGTTATTATGACGCCGCTGTTAGACGTCCGAGTTGTTGTTTTGGCTCCGACGGGAGACAATGTTGTTGTTGTTGTTGTGGTCAGTCGAGTTTGATTCACATTTAAACGGGCCGTTTTTAGAGCAGGTCGAGACGGTTCAGATGGCTCTGTGTTTTCTGAAACCATGCAAGACAAACATTCGGTTAGGTTATGCAAAAGAAAAAGAATTGTACTTGTACAAGTTTTTATCATGAATTTTGTTTTGGATGGGAAGAACAAAGAACGTGGGACTATTTGTTCAAAGAGACAAATGAGCATAAACAACTAGGTAGGCTGGAACGCTAAGAGAATACAGAGTCTCGTCAGTTTTTTTTCCTGCCCTCGGGTAAGACTAACACAAGAGGGAGAATACAGGGGCGGGGTTGATTGTTTGAAGAGCAAAGCCGGCGCCGACCTTGGTGTACAGGAGGATTCGGACAATTATAGCTTTCCTATGCAGTATAAATAAGTTTTTTTTTTTATTTTAAAAGAAAAAAAAAGGACCAAGGTAATGTTAAAACTATTTGAAAAAAAAAAAAAAGAAAGAGGTTTACAAACACAGTACGACTATGAATTTGCTTGGTACAAAGGTGTTAGAACAAAATTTCCTTTTGTTTTTTTGGCAATCCCTTGATAGTTAACAGTTTGAGTAGAAAAACAATGGCAAATCTGGCATTATTGTCAAATGTCAATGACGGCCTCATTGGCTTCTTGGACAGCCCACCACTTCTTCTCCATCATTACCCACTCGCCTCTACTTTCGAGACTAAAAGCTTTCCCTCGTCGAGGACTCGTCTCTTTTAGCCTCTTCTCCCTAATCTGAAGAGACAACCACTGCCGTCTTCTTCTTCAAAAACCCAAGTGTGTGTGTGTGTATTCTATTCCCCCCTTCAAAGAATCGTCTGGAGGTTGGCAAAATCATAAAAAAAGAAGAAGAAGAAGGAAAAGATGGGGGCGCCATCCGGTCGCCTCCGCCTTGCCGCCGAAACCACTTAGATTGCAACGGGCACCACTTTTGCCTCTTGTTCCTCTCTGTGTCTTTCCTTTTCGTCTAGTCTAAAACAAAAACCTAAAAATGGAATGGGGGAAAAAAAAAAGTCAAACTGAGGGGTCATCAACAGCTGGACATGCCGGCGTCCAGGTGCCTAGCAATTGCACAACGGCGCCATCAAGTCGGGTGTGACTTTTGAGCTCTTTTCCCTTAACAACTAAGGCAGAGACGTTTAAAAGAATATGGAGCAAGTGCTTGTGTAGAAACATGAAATAATAAAAAGCATAAAAGCATGGTGGCAGGAAGCTTCGTTCAGACTTGGTTATTGGGGGGCTGGGAAGACGCTGAACGAAGCCCTTCGTGCATCAGACGGTCGATCAATAAAGTCGCTAGCAGCAGTCTCTCTCACAGCACAGCCATATCATCCATTTCAACGCGTCTCTCCGTCTTCAATTCTTTCTCGAGAGGGTCAACTCTTTGTAAAAAGAGAGGTCGACTGTTGGCAATCGATTAGAGTATACAAAGACACTGCCTTTCTCCACTCACAGACACACACAGGAAACTATTGGCACCTATTCAAGAGTGCTATATTTATATATTCCAAGTGTGTGTGTCTGATGCCATAGCAAAATCACGAACACGCCATACAATCTCAAAGACGTTTTAGCAAATTGCTGAAGCTTTCCCCAAAACCATCGTCGAGAGAGTAGTAAACGGGGTTTTCCCGCGTGGGAACGTAATTGGATAAAAAGAAGAGGCAAGACAGAAAACTGAATTATCATTTTACCTGGCGTAAGATTGACGCATCCGGTGGAATGACAAAACAGCAGCAACAGTAACAACATCAGGCTGCCTACCATTGGAATCACACGAGAAATGCTGACTGATGGACAGACGGACATGATGGATTTTTTGATTTGCTATAGGAATTTTCAGTTTGCTACAGCAGACATGATGGACGATGGAAATGTACAACAAACGTGTTTTCTATATAATCTCTTCCAACTTTAACGAAAAATAAATGAACACCGGGATCGATAAAATAACGATGCACTTTCAACCACGATTTACAGCTATTACGTTCGTTAGAGGCTCTTGTTCACAAGGTCTCTTTCTTGTTAAAAAAACATGTTAAAGGAAAACTGCAGGGACTCGTCTAGTCGGCAACAAAAACAAACAAGACTTGTGGGCGCACTCGTTCTTCCACGTTTCTAACTCGCTACGACTTGTTACCACGCTGCTGTTACAGTGGCGACTGTCGAAACTGAAAGAAAACGACAGAGGCAATCCCTCTACCTCTCGGGTTTCTTGACTGCCTACAGGCAGTGCCCCCTGCCGTCCGTTGACGCAAACGGTCGCCATGGTGACGTCAAATGGCGAATATTCAATTCCACAGTTTCAAAGTTGAACTCCTTTAGATGACTGTTTTTAAACATACCTTCATTACTTTGGTAAGATTGTGTTTTTTTTTTCATTTGATTAAATGATAATCAGGAATATTTTGATATTTTTCCAGTTTTTGTTTTTTCTTGTGGCTCTTGCTTGGATTCCAGTTATTATTGTTGGCTTCACTATATCCAACAGAAGAGGTACTTGCTACTAAGAAACTTGTTTACCATGGCACTTTCGTTAGATTCAGCAACTCAGCAAGTCCAGGTGAGATTGTTTACCATTATCACTGATATGATAGTATCTAATTTGACGTTGTGCAGGAACGCTTGAAAGGAATCTATAAATTGGTAAAACAGATCCAAGATGAGAAAAGGTACGGAATGAAGGGAACTTGAATGCTGTCATCAAAGCTCACGAGAAACTGCAATCTGATGACAAAATCTCTCCTTATCACAAAGTATTGTTGAGATTCATTCACCCATTATCTAAATGCACTTATTTCTAATAAGCACTGTCATTTCCAGTCTAAACTTAAAGGACTTTACTGCTCTGTGGTATCTGACGCTGAAAAGGAAGAAGATCTTATACGAAAAGCATTGAGTAAAATTTACGAAATCCGAGTAATTAGACATGAAAGAAGGATTCAGGTTACTCCAGAGATTTGATATCCCGATTATTGAAACGATGTTATAAGAAACTGTTCTTCAGGCAAAGCAAGCTGGTAGCAAAGAGACAATACGGAGAGGTGCTCTCATGAAAATGCTTCTCATCACTGCTCAAACTCTTCCTCTGTGGATCAGCAAGACTGGTCAGCAGCCACCTGCGTTGTGTGGAGCTGTTCCAGCCGATCCAACTTACGTCGCCAAAGTATGAAAGCTCAATGTAGCCAATTGGATATATCTATTTTTAAAAATTTCCTTTCCATTTGCCAGTTGGGGGATATTGTGGCTGCGTTGGTCAAGAGCACAGACGGCGACGAAAACTGGATCTTGGCTGAGGTCGTACAATATTTAGCATCTTCCGGTCGCTACGAAGTGGATGATATTGATGAGGAACAAAAAGAGCGACATACCTTGAGCAAGCGCAGAGTAATTCCTCTTTCATTGATGAGAGCCAATCCAGAAACTGACCCTGATGCTTTGTTTCCAAAAGGAGCCACTGGTATAAACAAAAAAAATTGTATATACATTACCAGTATATCCTATGTTTACGCCGTGCTTGCTACGTACAGTCATGGCTCTATACCCACAGACGACCTGTTTTTATAAGGCGGTGATTAACCAATTGCCTCAGACGGCTCAAGACGAGTATCAAGTTCTCTTTGAAGATTCTAGCTACAGCGAAGGTTTTAGTCCTCCATTGATGGTGGCACAACGATATGTCATTGCAATTAAAGAAAAAAAGAAATGAATTTTTAAATACATTTGACCCATTCTCTTTCTATTATCTCTTCTGTACAGCGGGATTTGTGTTTTTTTTCACTACCACTCACGTCTGTAACTTAAAATGCAATCTAAATGGGTGAGTTTTTGAATCCATAATCGGCATAGTCTGAAGGTTTCTTTTCAGAAACGTTAGGGAAATTTGGACTTCCCGGGTAAACTGCAGGGCGTGAACCATAAATCATCCAGCCTTTCTTACGGCTCCAGTCCTAAATTTGATTATTGGAAAAACAAAAAAGTGGTGGACCATTGTTTATCAAATTTTACAGAATGCAACATCAATTAAACTTACATGTGAGTTGTATTTGAAATAGTAGGTCAAACCCAAGACCATCCAACCAGCTAGAAGGTATTTGCCAACCCAGTAACGGGTAATCTGTGTTCTGTCTCCCTAATGGCGAAATGAGCCCAAAGAAAATCGTGTTACGCAGGAAAACAAAATATTAATAAAACTTAACAATAATGAATATTAACTACCATGCTAACTCAATTTAAAAAGAAGTTTCTGCAAAAAAACAGAAACTTCCCACAAACCTAAAAATTTATATTAAAGGTCGATTTTCAGCTTCATTTTGAAAAAGCTGAAAGAAAAGTAACGCCAACTTCGAACTGGGAATCAGCCTTAGCCAGATCTACATCAGCAATTTGAACATTTCACGTAGACTTTTCTTACCAGTGTTGCTTGAAGTTTAGAGAAAACAAAATCAAGCGGAAATCGATATGCTCGACGTATAGGATTCATCTCCATTTGGCTAGCACTAAATTGAGTACGAGGTTCATGGTGGCCCAACTCTTGACTCTTGAGGTACTTTTTTCGCCATTCGCGATCCAGATCGGTAAAAGTGCCATCCAAACGAGCCCTCTCCTTTGCATAGGGACCTGCGATACTCATGGGGCGAGAAGTAGGTTCCGTCATCTTCAAACTTAGTTGATATTATGATACTTAAAATTTCACTTAAGGTATTAGAACTGTGGTTTCCACAGAACCCAGAAGTAGGAACTTGTAGCAGAAGACTTTCTGATGGAGAGGAATGGCAACAGGAAACTGGCTATTCACCGACATCTAGCGAGCAAATCGTAATGTTTTACCACACTTTTTTTTATTTTTTTTTTAAGAGTTGTGGTTAGAGCTTAGAAGTTAAAAAATAAATCGTTGCAAAAGAAAGTCGAGATGCTGAGGGCGTTTAATATTCTACAGAGGCGAAACGACAAAATCTGCAAACCTAACACTAGAGAAAACAACTTTCTTTTAGCATGCACAACTGCTTTTATCGCAGCTTTCGGGCGTGATACGCGGAGAGCTAGTCATGCCATCTTCATAACCGTATAATTTCCACAAAACAACCAATAATTAAGAAAAAAAAATAGATAGAGAAAAGATTGCAGAGGCCTTCGTACGATTCATGGCTGATAGTTTTTTTTTTATGTTCTCAGAAACTATGCGAGAAAAACACACATACAAAGGAGGAAAAAAAAAGTAAATGGGTACCAAGATGGAAGCTCATTGCATGGAGTAGAAGCTTTGATTGCCTTGATTTGTTTTTGCCTTTTTTTGTCGATTTGTTCTTGCTTTTAGTCTGGGCTGCCTTTCCATGTCAAGGTGAGATAATGTCATCTGCAGCTCAGTCGCATTCTCAATTAGCCTTTGAAATGCTGCCGACCGCACTCTCTCTCTCTTTCTGCTTTAATCTTTTATTTTTTTTTGCAAATTCCGAGCTCCCTTTCACTCTCGACTAATTTTTTTTTTCCTCCTTGTTCTCCAAGCCTCAAAAAGAAATCACGAGAACAAAATAGTGTATCTCTCTACAATAGATTGTATTGAAATGCGAAGAAAGCAATATACAAGGCCAATTCAATATAATAATATACTCAGATCAGGAGGAACTGTTTTAAGAAAGAGAATCGCATCGCGTATTGAAAAAAAAAAACAAAGAGATCGTCCAAAAAAAAATGTGTCGGCGAATTTACATCTCTTCTTCAATTAGCATTGGCAATCGAACGACATTCGTAATAAACTTCTTTCTTCTGCCGAGGCTGGAGAACGTGCCATTGCGCGTCACGCGATCAGCCAGCGCTCGCTTCCATTGTTCGAAATCTTCTGGATTGGGACAAATCAGAGTCAAGGGCAAGTCATCATCGTTCTGCCCTCGCAAGGTGATGGACGATCGTGATTCATCGCTGGTGACAAAGGTGTCTTTGAGGGTGACACAGCCGATGGGAGGCACGTGATTCTTGTCGGGCCAAAGAACGAGCATCCGGCCGGCTGATGTTTGGTAAAGACGGCCAAAGACCGACAGTCGATGGCGATGAGGTGAACCGGCTCCGGCGGACGTCAGCATAATCAGATGGCCGTGAGCGACTTCTTGCGTCATTTCACTACGATCGGGACAGTTGGCAACAGGATCCCAACGGAGTTCTCGTTGCTGTTGTCGTTGCCAACTTTCAACTTCCACTGCCATGACTCTTGCAAAGAAATTCACACAATAGGGGGCGGTTCGACAATGGAAACCCAATGAACGTCGGTTAGTGTACACGCCGATCGGGACGCGTTCTGCCGCCGACAGTGGTCGTGAATCGACTGCTGGCGTTTGTTGGCTGCATCCTTTCTCTTTATACATCGCGGCCAAGCACCGGTCACAGTTGGCATGAAGGTGGGAGGTTCCAAAGTACGCTGTGGGGGATCATTAAATTTGTAGGCTTCTAAAAAAAAAAAAAAAAAAAAATCAGCAAAAATGTGACGACGACTGAAAAAAAAAAAAAAAAAAAAAGAAATGAGAAGTAGTTCGATCTAGTTTTGACAGGATACCGAACGATCAGGCGATTTTTTTTTTTTTTAGCAATCAAGGGCCCTACGCTGTTGGGTCTATCGGTTGTTTCGTTCAGAGAGGTCCGTGCCAGTATAGCTGGCGAGATTACTTAATCCGGTTTCTCATTGCTATTGTTCTCCTTCGGGAATCCCGTATGTTGCAATGGGAATATATTTTAGGCCATCCTGCTCCATCTCGCCAAACGTGTTTCTATGCTCGATAAGTTCATGTCAAATAAGATTTTCTACAGCCCTCTTTGACAGACTAGAAACCCCCCCCCCCCCGCCCAATAACGAAAACAACATTATAAATCACAAATTAATTACCGAGTTCATTGAAAATCTTGGCAGGATAGGAAGGTCATTCAATTTGCATTTAGTAAGTGCGGACGGTCTGCATTCTTTCCACCCACATCCTTCCAATAATGCACATTCCCCTTTTTTTTTTTTTCTTTGTCCCCTTATTTTTATGGATTGAATTCATTTTGACCTCTTTCCGTATGCCGGTGGTGCATGCCCAGTAGGAAGTGATTATTAAACACTTTTCAGGAATACGAAAAAAAAAAAAAAAAATAAAGTAAAGAAAAAATAAAACATTTTAGCCTTCAAACAAATGAAAAATTGCGTCACTTTCGAAACGCCGTTTCCAGTTCAAAAACTAAAAGAAATGATGGGCAGGAGCTTCGGTATAATGTGATAAGCACGTGCATTAGGCGTGCGCTGGCGGAATGGCAATCGGATGGCTCAAAGAGGACGCTACCTACTGTAGCATAGCGGTGTAATTTCATTCTTTCGTTTGGAATCAAAAGACAAGTCATTTTTTTTAAATTCTATTTCTCCTTTCTTTTTGGTTCTCTCCCTTCCGCTTTCTGTGGCCGATGACGAAGTTATCATCTTTCTATGTTTCATTAGAGCCAACGGCAGTGAGTCAGCCAGCTGTTCTCAATCGAGCAAGACCGGTAGCAACAATCTAAGCTCATTTTCGAAGAAACCATTCTACGTAAAACAGGTAAGCCGACACTGGGGAAAACAAAACCAAGCTAATAAATACTAATAAAAAAAAAAACAAAACAAAGGGGGGGGGCTGCCTTTCCAAATTTGATTTCTCTCTATATAGTGATGACGAATCGGAACGTGAGTGCTCACGAAAAAGCGCCTAAGTAGCCGTTCTCGTGTAGTATATAATTTCTCTGATGTGAACACATCCATTTCGAGAAAGGGGGAGAAAACAACATTGAAATGCCGAGTAACGTTCGACACAAGTCACGCCTTTTTTAATAGTTGAAAACGAGAGCGTGCAAACTCCCCCATCCGCGGCAATGCAATTAAATCTCTTTTGACCTGATTTATTGTTTCCGAGTGAGGGGAAATACCGTTCGAATGTGGCCATCCCCGACTGTCGCTAGCTTGTAGGGAAATCAAAATGCACAGTTACAGCCATCTTGCGAGTCTATTGAATTTTATTATTTTTTTTTAAATAAAAGATGCTAATCAATGACAATTGTAGAACGTTAATGTAAAACCGAGAATCAACGGGGTAGAACGGACGACGTGTGTTCTGTTTTTTTCCCACGAGAATTCGACACGTCCAGCTGAACAGCGTATGCCCATCAGGTAAGAAAAAAAAAAAAGGATTTTGAACGTGATCGTCAAAAAAGTATAAGGAAACTGACGTCAATGAACTGTTTGGCGAACCTCATCACGTTCCGCTAAATTCTCATATGGGACATTTAACTACGCAGCATACCGAAATTCTATGGCCGGCCTAGAAACCATTAAACGAGGCATAATGGTAGAGGTTGATTAAAAGTGATGACCTTCATGTACGTAGCGAAATGATTCGGCAAAGTTAGAGACGCATTCGGCGGACGGTAAAGATGACATCAACTGGGTCGTCGAGACTCCCTACGTCCTTCAATTTCAATCGACCAATGTCATTTCCGCCAAAAATGTTGGGTCCTCATTCGTATGAACCACCCCCTATTTAGGGATGACCAATTATTCGCACCTTACGGGGCTTTTTCTTCCCCATTTGATTTAATTTGTGTTTTTTTTCCTCGTTTCTCTCACCTTCAGCTCGCCAGACGTTCTATCCCGATTTTCGCTAGTTGACGAATAACAGCCAATTTTCTTTTGGCATTTGACTTACATACAGAAATCGCATTTAACGACCCGCAAATAATGAGAAACGTTCAAACAACGAAAAAAAAAAAAAAAAAAATAGAAACAGCACGAGTTAGCATCGAACGAAGAAGCGCTTTTCGTCACGAAGAACGCAAGCGCCACTTGGTGACAACTGCAAGAAACCTGTTGCGATACAAGAGGTAAAAAAAAAAAAAAAAAAAAAAATCCCAAGGAGACGGAGGTCGCGCGCATTGTTGAAATAGTAAACAAACTGCTGCCGTGGCGAGCGGCCTTCGACTTGTTTCATTCAGCTGCCACGTCTTCAAATCTCTTGCCGCCACAGTCATTTCGTTATCTCTGCCCGTATCCAGGTAATACATTTAGCAATTTTAAAAATTACTATTCAACTTACTATTACGCTATCACGAAACGTTAACGGTAAATGTTTTCGTGATTTTAACGATACGATTTGAAAGATTTGCATTGAGATCAATAGAGCCAGTATTCACCTAGATAAAGCCTAAGCTAAAAACAGGACCCCCATGTTTTAAGTATGCCTCTAATACATCTGCTCATGGTGTTGTTTCACAGCAGTGCATTCAGATCATGGTGGTCCTAGGGAGAACAGCAAAGATAGTTTTGGGCTCTGGAGCTCTGCTTTTGGTGCTGTGGGTTACCCTCCTAGTCTTCAGTGCTAATTCGATTGAGGAATCTTCGTCCCCATCTTCACAACCTCTCAAAGATGTGAAAAAACAGGTACGTCTCTTACACTTGTTATCAAACTGACCCTCTAATACTGGCTCTTACCTTAAAACCCAGCCACATGTAACGAAGAAGAAGAAGAAAACACAAGAGAAGGAACCAGATACGCCATGGAGGAGGTACAATCTGAAAGAGCTGGCTATCCCTGAAAGTGCCAAACAAGCTGCTAAAAACATCAAACCTGTCCCTCTGCCTCTGTCTGTCAGGGTATAAAAATGATCTACATTGTCCTCTCATAAAAACAGCCACTGTCATTGCCAACTGTCTTCTTGTTTTATGAGCAGAGGATTGAAACACATTCTATCGTGGTAAACCCCCCAGAGGTAAAATCAAAACTGACCTTTGTCTTCCTTCATGGAGCAGCGTTCAAATCCCAAGATTGGGCTGATCTGGGTACACTAGGGCTCCTGGGTGCTCTCGGGTACAAGTCCATAGCTGTAGATCTTCCAGGTAACAAAAAAAAAAGGCTTTATCTGCACAAACAAAAAGGCAAAATGAATTAGTAAAAAATCATTGATGACAGGATTTGGTAAAACTACAACACCTCTGGATGGCATCAGAGACAACTATGTCAATAAAGTGGACTACATGACAACTCTGATGAAAGAACTGCAGCTCAAAGAAAAGCAGATTGTTTTGGTTAGTCCGTCCATGAGTGGCAATTACGCTCTCCCCTACATCCTTACCCATCCAGAAATGGTGGCAGGGTTTGTCGTCATTGCCCCAGCCGCGTCTGGCATAGTGCCACCCAGCAAGGTCAAAGCACTCCAGGTATACGTGTTTTATTCACTTGTTGTTTAACAGCTGGGGACAGAAGGTAAAATAATTTGTTACTTCAATGTAAATGTGCGTGTTGCAATAGGTGCCTACCATCCTAATTTATGGAGATCGAGATACCTCACTGGGTCCCACCTCTCACCGAGATCTGAAAACCATTCCGAATTTTCAGGCATTCGTCTTGCCCAAGGCCGGCCACGCTGCCTATCTCGATCAACCCGATACTTTCCACTCGCTTTTGTACAATTTCGTTAAGAAAATCGATGCCCATCCACGATGAATGAACGTCTCACAAGGTGACCTACATGGCGAAACAAGAAATCACGTTTCCTACGATAAGCTGCTTATTATAAACTTAAGGTCACGACTAGATTGAACGTGATCGATTGATATCAATCAATGAACAGACGAAATTTGCAGGGTTGTCATTCTTTCACAAGGTTTTGTTTTTCAAGAAAATAAATACGTGTTTTGAATTCATTGCTAGACACTTTATTAGGGACAGCACAAATAGTTTTTTTTTTTTTTTACTCATTTCGTCAAACTGTACACGCAATATATGTGCCTGTATATATATCTGTGTGTTATGCGGTTCAATCTGATAAGCCCCCACAGCAAATTGGTATCTTGAAAATTCATCTTCACCTTTCTATACAACAACACACAAAAAAAAGAAAAGAGACAACTATTATGCACGTTTTATAAATTCGGATTCGTAAATCACGGCACTGATTTACTCAGCCAAACGGCTCGACAAGCCCCACAACAATTCCAATACAAAAAAGTTGGTTTTAGGGGTAGAAGAGGGATTCTCAACACGTGGCAAAATGAAACATGAAACGGTGGCAAAGCTAAGAAGATAAAAAAATCACAGACAAAAGGGAGCTAGTTTTCTAGTTAAAAACAATCAAAGACACGGATAAAAGGAAATTGTACAAATTCTGGATAAATCAAACAGTGATGAACTTGTCTGTCTCGGTTAGTCAATAAAAGATAATCGAAACATGGGGAAATTGCGCGGCATGACTAGGTTATACATAAAAGATAATGTGCAACGCGTTTCTGCTTTTTCAAGCCTGGGGGGGGGGGGGCGGGGGAGGCAAAAGAGGCAAACAAACAAAAAAAAAAAAAAAAAAAAAAAAAAAAAGAAATAAAAATGTTGTGAACGCATTTGGTTGAACAAACAGATTGTGCACATTTGGTCGGATGATGGTTGAAATGCATCGTTCTCGTGTTATTACAAGGTTTGCTGCCATACAAGAGGTCAAGAATAAACGCACGTGTTTATTTCTGTACTAAAACGACTCGGCAAATGGCCGAACTTTGTGTTTGTCTGTTAGTCATTCGGGCGACCTCCCCCCCCCCAGCATTAATAAATCCGTATACATTTGCTCTTCTTTATATTTGGAAAAAAAAAAAAAAATAATCAGACTTTGCTTTCAGGCCCGTCAGCCACCAGGTGTTGCGAGAACGAATCGCGAATTCTGGCCATGTGAAGGGCAGTTATATGGCCGTAATGTTTGTTATACCAATCTGGCGATCGACCCCTTCAAAAATTTATAAAAGAAACAATGAATGTGTGCTGTTTAGAAAGTAAAATAGAAACAAAAAAAAAAACTTACATGATGTCGACGCGAGAGAGGTGGACGAGACGGCATTTTCCGGCGCCACACGGCTGGATGAGGTAGCGCGAAGCCAAGACGATGCTGCGAACAGTGCCGGAAGTGATGGGCGTGTCTGAATGATCGATGCTCATCTCGGCCACCAAACAGGCGCCTCTGGGAAGGTCGGTGCGCCACGAACGCAAAAGAGTGACGTCTCGCGATACGGGCGGCACCTCCGAAGTGGACGTGTAGTGAAACACGTCCGACTTCTTGTCCAAACGGACGACGGATCGCCATTTGACGAGCGAAGTGTCCCACAGGTGTCTTTCACGGAGGACTCGGTTGAGCAATTCGCCAGGTGGCGCTTCGATCTCGGCCGAGACCCTCCACAGTCTCAACGCGTGGCCGTCACCCACTTTCTTCCAGGCGACATCGACGCGTACGTCGTTGCTACTCGTCTCCCAGCCTCGCGACCTTTTTTTTTGTTTCAAAATGAATTTTTTTTGTTAGAAAGAAAAAAGGAAATGTATCCAACCGTAAGGGGGTTAAAAAAGAAAAAAAAAAAAAAAAAAAAAAACGAAAAAAAAAATGTTTACTTGTCTTTGGCTTCTTTAAGAAGTGCAGCCATGCATCCGTTCATGTAAGCTTGCCAGTCTCCAAACTCTACGGTGCGAAGATCATCCAGCGTGACGGGTACACTGTCTTCCAAGTAATTGCATCGACACTGGCGGAAAATGTCATCCGGAACCTTGAAATATTCAAAACAAATGGCCAAATCAATAAAAATAAATAGCATCGAGATAAGTCATAAGAGTTGAAAAACTCACAGTGAATAGATGCCGGAAGTCGTTAATCATCTGGAGGAGGCATTCATGGGCGGCTTTATTTTGGCTCAATTCTCTCTGATCGGGCACGCCGACCGTCTTGCGACGTCGAGGCGACGATGCGTTACTGTTCATCACGTTGTTGCCATTTCCCGATGCAGCCCCTCCTACCCCGCCTCCTATTCCGCCATTGCTGGTGGCGCTCGACGTGCCTCCACCGCCACCGACGGCCGACCGATTGTGCGACGAAGAGGAGGACGAAGACGAAGAGGACGAAGCTGACGTGGCCGGCAAGTGGAAGAGCGATGGAGCCAGGCAAACGGCCAAGTTGCTTGGCGTCATTTGATTGATGGAGGCCAAGGCGGCCACATCCGTCAAAAAGGCCAGGAACGTTTGCAACGCTTCCCGGTGCTCGTCTGGCAAGAGGAGCAGGGCGCAACGCAACGCGTCCAGTCGCTGATTCGCCGGAACCACTACATCGCACATTTCAACAAAAAAACAAAAAAAAAAAAAAAAAAAAAAAAAAAAAAACAAAAAAAAAAAAAAAAAAAAACAAAAAAAAAGGCCCAAATAAAACAAAAATAAAAGAAAAATTCAAATTGTCGATTGCGATTGAAATGCAAACCTTGGAAAATGGTGACAAACGTCTCGGAAAGCTTGTTGGTCATGAGCGCTTCGGGCAATTCGCGGAAGTACTGCTTGACCATGTCGGCCACGTCGTAGGGCTGGTGCTCGCTAAAGTCGACCGGTTGGTCGTGGCCGTAGCAGCCGCTCGGGCCCGAGCATTGCCACGCCCACGCCTCGCACAATTCCTTCAACTTGGCGATACGCGAACGGACACCCGATTTGCGGAAGAGACCGACTTGATCCAAGGCCGACTGGCGCAAGTAATGCATGGCCGCTAAGACGGGCTTAGGAAGAGCTTCGCCCGTCCGCTGCACCGTGACGGAAAGCGGGACGCCAAACATGCTCTTATCTGTTCATCATCGATTCAAGGTCAGTTCATGTTCAAACAAAAAAAAAAAAAATCAGAAGGAAAAATGGAACCTTTATAATCGGGAGACTTGGTCTTGCGCATGAATTTGGGCAGGTCCCAACCCCAGGACGGCTTGCTGGACGAGGTGTGGCGTTCGAGGAGGGCAGTCAATCGCAGCAAAGCCAATTTACGTAGCAAAGCAAACTGGCCGACGGGCAGCGATCCGATGGCGATCGGCTGGCTATTCAAAGTGGCTGACGATGTCGAAGACGACGAGCGGCGGAAGCTGTGCCAGCGGACGGCCACCACGGGATTCCTGTACAGAGACAACAAAAATCATTAAACGAACGGTTTAATCATTCCAGTTTGAATATGATGCACAAAAAAAACAAAAAAAAACAAAAAACAAAAACAAAACAGCCCACCGTCCAGGTGCGGCCGGGCTGTAATCGCTGTCGATGTGCGAACCGCTGGTCCCAGTTCCGGTGCTGGCCGAATCGTTTTGCAAGCCAAACGATTCGACCATTCGTTCGGCGTCTCGCAGCGATCCGCACGGCGTCGGCGTTTCGGCCGGCAGCGATCGGCCGACGACGATGGGCGTCGACACCAAGTCGAGCGGCTCCTCGTCCGGCGAAGGCATCAGACACGACGCATTGGCATTCTTGCCAACGGGGACGGACGGCTTGCTGAAGTTGAGGTACAATTTGCCGCGCTGCTGCAACATGTGCGTCGGCGTCGTGTCCGAAAGCGGTGGGACCGTGCTGGCCCTCCACATGTCGGCCGGAATGGGATCGCGCGATTTCTTGCTCTTCCAGCGCAACGACTGCTCCAAACTGTTCCAGGCCGTCGCCGTCGTCGTCGTCGTCGTCGTCGTCGTCGTCGTCGTCGACGTCTCGTTGCTGTTGGCGTCTTTGGACGAGGAGGCCGATCGGCGCCAATAGCTCGGGCTGCACTCCGAATCGGAATGGGCATCTTTGTGCTCGCTGTCGGCGGCCGACTGGGCGGCCGATCCGCTCGATTTGGACAGCGAAGCCGACGGCCTGAAACTCCTGCGCTGGAAGAATCCGCGCTTGATTTTCATGCTGCCCGCCGGACTGGGTGTGGCGGCGGCGGCGGCGGCCACTTCCACCGTCGGCGTCGGCGTCGACGCAGCGCTGGCCGTCGTCGCGCTGACGATCGAAGAGGACGACGCGTCCTGACTGTTGGCCACCAACTGCTGCTGGCCCTTGGCCACGGTGCGGTTCAGGTCGGGCGACGGGGTGCTGCTCGTCGGCGAAGCCGAAGAGTCCGGCGGGCTGAGGTCGACGCAATGCAGGTCCTTCATGCGGTCCTCCATGCCGGACGCGTCGACCAGCTGCGGCCCGCTGATGACCAAATTGCCGTCGGCCGGTCGGACCAGCGCTGGCCGACTCCGGCGACTCCGCGAGCGCAGGCTTTCCATGCGCCTGAGCAGCGACTTGGCTCCGTGTTTCAAGCGCTCGCTGGAACTGCGCCGGAAGCTGCCCAGAATGACTGGATCGCAATGGAGGGCCCGATCGCTCGCGTTGCCCGACTCGTCCGCCAGCGTCGTGGCCGAATTGGCCGGTCTCATCCCGGCGTCTGGATCGTCTTCTTCGATCGTCGTTGGCTGTCCTCCGCCCCCTCCGGACGGCAAGGTGGAGGCCGAGTTGGCCGATCCGGCGGCAATGAGCGCCTGCAATCCGGTCGGATCGTCGGGCAGATCGACGATTCTCGACCAGCGGCGCGAATGGCGCTGAAAGGTCCACTGGTCCGACAGGGCGCATTCTTGATCTTCATCTTCTGATTCATCGCCGCCCTATCGCGAGATAGATTTGATTTTTTTTGTTTTGTGAAGGATAAGGTAAAGAGATAAATAGAGCGCGCAAGGATGGATTTCAAAGTGTTTTACCTGCGGGCGGATGCGAGCCTTTTCGCTGCGCAATTTGGCCATGCGATTCAGAGTGGCCAGTCGGCGGAAGAGAGCCTGAAGCGAATCGACATCCAGGAACGGATGATCGCGCTCCACAACGTTCAGATCCAAGGGAAACTGCCAATCTGAATAGCCAATACAAATAGACGGGTGTTGATGCTATGATTCATCAAGTTCATCAAACAACAATCGTGTTCCAATTTGCACGTTCAACACATTTTCATTCTAAACTAAAAAAAAAAAAAAAAAAAAAAAAAAAAGGGAGAAAAGAAATCGCTGTTTACGTACCTTCGTACATCTGGGCGTATTGGGGGAAACCGGTGGCTCTCAACCAACGACACGCTTCGGTCGCTTCCAATTCTGCGTTTAAAACACATAAAGGCGATTAATTCTATTTTCTTTCTTTCTTTCCTTCTTTCTTTTTTCTTTTTTTTTTCTTTCTTCGTAACAAGCAAGGCGTTAACACGGACGAATAGGGCAGGAAAAGAGATTTAAAAGCCCACTTTTTTTTTTTTTTTGCTTCTATTTAACTATCGACTGAAACATGTACAAATTACAATGGGCACACGCAGATCGAATCGAACCTCTTCGCCTCGTCTTCGTATCGACACATTTCTTTTTTTTTTTTTTTTTTCATGTGCGTGCGTGCGTGTGTCCTTTTAACTTGAAGTAGTCGATCGTTTGATAAACATCCCACACGACGACGACGACGACGACGACGACGACGCTCAATGGCGAAATCAAGTGGACGAGTCGAGTCGAGAGTTTTCCACTGATTTATCGAGTCGCAAGGAAGTCAACGCAAACATAAAGGAAGGACGCGTGCGTCGTCGTGAAAAAGAGGATGCACGCAGGCCATTTGTTCGAATCGAGCTCGTTGAATCAAGACAGCAAAAATGAAATTGAAAAAAAAAATAAAAAATAAAAAATAAAAAAAAAAAAAGGGGCGAGGGGGAGGGGGAAACGATGAGGGCCGAATAGAATGGGCCTTTTTTTTTTTTTTTTTTTCTTTCTTTCTTATTTTGAAGCACAGGATCTCTATGGGTGCGGATTGGATTGACACACAAAAGCGTAGAGGAGAAAACTATACCAACGACCCGCATCCGAGTGCGGCCTTGAATGTTCTCTCTCCTATTTTACACTTTCTCTTCGACACACTGCTTTGTCACAGTTCGGGACACAATAAGCCCTCGCCCATGTTAGGTCGATTTCGTGAGGACCCTCGCTCATTACCCGAAAGCCGAAAATGCGATGCCCATTTGCGTCGAGTAGGCCTACGTGAAGGAGAATGAGGCCAGACATTAGTGAAAGTGAAGTCAGTTTCCTATCAAAACACCATCCAAATAAAAAAAAAAATCTCGTCCTGTCGGCCATGATGGATTGCTGTCACTCGTGTCACGCTCCTTATTCGTCCGTCTAGGCCTTTTAAAGACGTGATTGCCATCCACACAACAACAACAACAACAACAACAACAAAAAGGAATGAAATCACGAAGAGTTGCTTCGTTTTTTTTGTGTTTTTTTTTTGAAAGATACGATCCGCCGAGTTTCTCCGCCCCTCCCTCGACATGGACCAAGTCACCAGGTGGTCGGGACAGGTAAGCCGTGTGTGCCCAACGCATCTTCTCTCTCTTGGGCCAGAGTGTGTGCAAAGGGGGAAGAGAAAAAGAAGGAAGGAGATAGATGGCGTTGTATGGGCCATCAGTCGCAGCAACCGTTTGTCGTCTTATAAAAAGAGATACGCGAGACACGGACGCTGCTGTTCCATCCGTTTCCAATCTACCGAGAGACACGTGCTCGCAGAGTGATGTGTACCAGCAACACATTCACCGCCCCCACCCCACCCCCATTTTGCCTTCAATTCCTGTTGGCAGGACAATTCCAAACGGCAAAAACGATCGATGTGAAAGAATTTTTTTTGTTTTCTTGCTCAGTTAAAAAAGAACGGCGCTCTGCCAACGGTAATGAAGCAGAGAGAAAGAGGCAAAAGAATCTGGACAGCGTCAAAGTCTGCCTCGAGTGGCAAAGAAACGCAAAGTCTGTATTTATAAAAGAAAAATGGAAGTACTCTACGATCAGCAGAGAGAGAGAGAGAGAGAGAGAGAGAGAGCTGCGGACGAAGGAGATCTTCAATTGGAAAACACGCGCACACACATACACACACAAAAAAAAAAAAGAAAAGAAAAGAGAGAAAACAGCAAAAAAAAAAATATAGTATATATATATATAATAATAAAAAAAGAGTTGTTTTTTTTTTTTTTTTTTTCGAAAACATAATCTTGAGACTAGAGAGCGGGAGAGAGAGAGAGAGAGATCGAGGCGAAAACTATAAATATATGAGATGCGAACGAGAACAGGCGAGCGGTGCGGGTGGGCTGCTTGATTAAAACAGGGCCACCACAGCTGCTATTATGTAAGTCATTTTTAAGACCAATCTGCTCTTTATAATGAAGTTAACTGCTGCTGCTGCTGCTGCTGCAAAAAAAGGGGGCCACAATAATAATTCCTTTTTCAATCAACGCTCTCTCTCTCTCTCTCTCTGTGTGCGTGTGTCGATTGAAATAGTAGGCCGCAGATTTCGGTGGGCGATCATCCAAACCGATTTTTATTCAGACAGAGAGAGCTGACATGACAGACGAGAGAAGATAAAAAAAAAAAAAAAAAAAAAAAAAAAAGTCCGATCGATGTGTCTTGATTGAAAAGACACGGGTCGATCATACAACATCGCAATGATAAGCAGCGAGTTATAAAAAAAAAAAAAAAAGAAGAACGCAAAATGCCAACGAAAGGAACAACGTTTCATTAACGCCAGCGCGCATGTCGCCACCCCACAAACGATTTGAATAGCACATTGATTAGCTTTTTTATTTTTTTTTTGAAATAAGAAAACAACGTGTGTTTGAATTGCAATAATCAAAAAAAAAAAAAGGCTTGCCTTTTCTAATGCAGACGATGAAAATGGTAAGAACTTGGGATTCGGGAATTTCACACCAATGAACTGAACAAGGACGTCTAAACACAATCCACTCGACACGGCCAGTGGAGACTCACTGTTCAAGCTAATAGTGGCAAGTCCTTAAAACTTGAATCAAGGAAGAACATTCAAGTAAAAAAAAAAAAAAAAAAAAAAAAAAGTGGTCCCCTCTTGGCTTTGCTCCTCCTCCTACGGTTCTTTATATTCTCCTCCTCTCAAACCATTTCAACTTCCTCCACCCAATCACCCTCCCTATTTTGATATCTCCCTATTTTCCTGATCGAAAAAGAAACGAGAGAGGAAAGAGAGGCCCACGAGAAACAGACTGTAAAAGAAAAAGAAAAACTACAAATAATATAACACAACAATTTGTTGTTGTTTTTTTTTTAGAGGATTTAAAAAAACAAAACAAAAAAAAGGGACAAAAACTGGGCAGAGATGAACGATGTGCCGCTCGTTTGCCCATCTCGCAACCTCTTTCATGAATCGTTGTTCTCTTGCGCCACTCTCACAGTCGACCTTGTCAAAAAGATGTTGGAAAAATTCTTCCCGCTGCGACCGTGATGTGTGTGTGTGTGTGTTGTCTAAGAGGTTTGTCTGGAAATCCAACACCGACTGCAATCCCGCCTGCACACGCGGCCAGTCGAGAGAAAATGCAGTTGCGGGCCAGCAATGGCCACTACGCCATTCGTCAAAAGTCAGCCGAGGTCGATCTCGACGCCACGAATCGCTCAAAAGGAAAACATTCACAGAAAAAAACAAAAACAAAATAATAAAAGAAATCGTGTTCTTGTGGGAGGCCCGTTCGAGTATGAAATTCGGCTCCGCCATGCGTAATTTTTAAATACGCGGCTATTGACTTTGGCCCGTCCATTCATCCCTCGTGTTCATTCATCGTTTCAAACGCCTTTCAAAAAAAAAAACACAAAAAAACGAGAGACAAAATGGAAGGTGATCAAGGTGAACTTATTTGCCTTCTCTTTTTTTTTGTTTTTTTTTTCCGGATGATGTGATAAAGGAGGCAAACGACGTGGCAACATCGGTTCCATAATAATAATCATCATCATTCACGATAGGCTGCAGGCGTTCGTTTACGTCATCCCTCCGAGTTGGCTTTCATATCGCCCTAGTCGGGATGTGAATCACTTTGAAAATGATCTGCCCTCGTTTTCTCCTCTCCTTTTCCCTTTGCCCACCGACATTTTTTTTTTTTTTTCTCGTCCAAAAACAGCCGTCGGCTAACGGCCAAAGCCAAAAGGCGATCGATGTCAATCAGAAGAAAAAAAGAAAAAAAAAAAAAAAAAAAAAAAAGAAGCCGATGGCCGCCACCAACACACACAAAAAAATCTCATCCAAGATCAGACTCGTCCAAGTCGATAAAAGTCGGAAAAAAAAAAAAAACAGCGACCTGGTTCGACCTTTTCTTGTACTTGTTTTGAATCAAACGTTCCTCGAATCCAATCAACTGTACGGTATACCTGTCTTGGCCTCAATAACTGAAATCATCCCCCCAAAAAAACAAACAAAAAAAACTCAGCACCCCTTTTTCAAGGCGTTCCCAAACTCCTCCCCAAAATTGAATTAGCAGTTAAAAACAAAATGGAATAAAAATTCCGATTGCTACGGTGACACATTGTTTGAGGTACTTTGGGGCTTGAAAAACCAAAATTAATTGCTTCCAAAATAAATAAATAAAAAAAGAAAAAGAAGGTTCGTTTTCATCGCCGTGGTAGTGAGAAACGGCTTCGCATTCCCAGTGCTAGAGAATGATTGTATAGCCCCCTTTAGACTTAATTAATGAGCTCCCAAACGATAACAGATGGAGGGCCAGTGTGTCACTGAATCACACACGTTGTTTGAATCTCTAAACACATTTCAACGGGTTTTCGTTCACTTTCGAAAATAAACGCAATCAAGATGAACGCGGACGCATCGAGCAGACGAAACGCACGGGGGGTGAAAGTTGGGCCAATCAAAAAAAAAAACGCGCCTTCCCAATTTCATTCCCCCCCCCCCTACCTCTTTTCTTGTTCGTTTGATAGAGAACCCAAAATAAAAAAAAAAAAAAAAAAGTAAGAATTTGGGAATCGATAAAAAAGATATGCGACACACACACACACACACACACACGAACAACGTTCCTTCACGAGCGACCCCATCACGTCGGTTGGCTTGTTGTTGTTAAGAGGAGCGGGTAGGGGGAAACAAAGGGTAGGGAAAACAAACGACGAACATAAATATAGTATATCCTTATAGGATGATAGAAAAATTGACGTCGTCGAGAATGGCCGCGATTGGAGCGCACGTGCCCCTGAACGGAACGGGGCGAATGGGGGCTACGTTGAAACAACCAAGCCCCGACCTGCATTCATTTGACGTCTAACCCTAATCGTGAATTATACAGCGCGTACAGATACAGCGATCCTTTGGCCCACCTGACAAGTCCCGACATCCCAAGAGGAGAAAAAAAAATACGTCACGAAAAATGAAACGTGAAATGAATATCGGGTTTTTGTAAAGGGATTACCTTGCAACTTGACTTGACGTAGTCGCATCCAGATGCGCTCCACCGTTTCGCCCGTCGAAGAGCATTTCAATTTTTCACTTAAACTTCGTCCGAAAATGAACCGCCGCTTCTCACCGGCCATTTTTTTTTTGTTTTTTTTTTTTTTAAACTAACGTTCGACCATCAATTGAACATTCAACCAAAAAAAAAAAAAACAAGACAAAACAAAGAATGCGGCTGCAAGACGGAGCCGAGACTGGTGCGATCATGGCCGAACGACGTCGTACCAAATAGCCGATGATCTTTCGATTGCCTTTTAGCCTTAGCCTCTCTCTCTCTCTCTCTCTCTCGACGTCGTCTGTTTTTGCGAGTCGTTCGAGACACGCGCACTGACACGACAGATTCAAAAAAAAAAAAAAATATATAAGACAAGCCGCTTGACTGAGTGGATTGTGTGACTTGCGCGCACGTGCCCATCATCACTCACTATCGCATTTATAAGAAGAAGAAGAAAAAAAAAAAAAGCGATCCTCTTGATCCTTCACCTCTTTCTCGGAAAATGGCATCATTTTCAAATGAAAGTGTACGTCGTCTAAAGCGAAGCTCGTTTAGACACCAACGAGCAATTGGAAGCTCAAATCAACGATGCATGTCGAAAAAAAAAAAAAAACAAAAAAAAAAAAAAAAAAAAGACACGGCGGATAATGGTAGCAACCAAATAATAATCGCATGGCTAATGCTAATGAAAAACGGCGCGTTTCACGTCGACGTCGGACCATAATGAACAATGAAAGAAGGAAAGAAGGAAAGAAGGAAAGAAAAAACAGGCGGATGAGCTTACCGGCAAAAGCGGATTCCGAGTGAGAACGTGCTGCTGCCAGGCCACTCTGAATGAATACGTCAAAAAAATAAATAAATAAATGAGATTTAACTTGCGTTTCACGGACAACGTCGAACAAGTTTTTATCGCAGACGCTTTTCCAACCAAGAGAAAAAAAAAAAAAAAATCAAAATGATTTTGATGAAAGGCATGACATTGTTGAGCGGTTGCCATGCGACCCGCATCTTGGAAAACATGCGCTTCCATCGTATCGGGAAAAGAAAAAAAAAAAAAAAAAAAAAACCAAAAGTTCCAGCACGAGTTGGCAATCAAATTGGTTTTCAATACGAAAAAACCAGAAAAAACCAGAAAAAAAAAAAACAAGAAAAAAGGACAAGATAGAAAGGGGAGGCGGATTACTCGCGTTCGTACCTCCAGAGTGACGTAGGGCTCGGTGGGCGTCGACGACGCCGAAATCGGTTTCAGATGGCGTTTCTTTGTTGCTCCGCCGACGGCGCTCGGCACGAGGAAACCGGCGCTCGGCGATGACTTGTTGTTCTTGTTGTTGTTCTTGTTGTTGTTGCTGTTGCCACCGCCGCGTTCGGATGCTGGCGACAATTCCATGGCCAAAACCGATTGCAGCGCTAATTTGACGGCCGTCGGCGTCGATTCGGCCGATGCGCAGCCCGTCGTCGTCGTCGTCGTCGTCGTCGTCGATTCCGAGGCGGGAAATTTGAAAAGCAAAGGACGGGGTCTCGGTCTGGGCATCACCGACTGGACGACGACCACCGGAGGTTTGTGCAGGACCTTGGGCGGTTCCAGCAGCGACGTCAAATTGGCGTCGGTCAGCGTCGTCGAGACGGGCGCCGAACCGACGGCGGGCACGGCCACGTGCGCTGGCACGGCAAGCGGCGGAGGCGTTTCGCTCTGCCCCCGCCGGATCCACACCACTTCCGCCTTGTCTTTGGCGCTTGCGTTGCGCGACGTGCGCGACTGGACGCGCTTGCAAGAATGCCTCCGCCGGATCTTCTCCCAAGTCTCGTGGCGTCGCACCTTGTCGCGTTTCTTGGCCGCCGCCGCAGCCGCAGCCGTCGACGACTGCCCGCCCTCGTCCGACGAGGGCGAAGAGTCCGTCAGCGAGGAGGCCGACGTGTCCAGCGGCGAGACTTCGTCATCGCCCACGGCCAAATCCGACGACTCGTCCGACTCGGCTCGATTCATCGGCATCGTCTGCACGCTGACGTCCGGACGATCTCCAACGGCGACGGGCCGCCTGCGTCTGTCGCGAGGCGGAGGCGAACCCGTTCCGATTCCAGATTCGGCTCCTCCGCCTCCACCTACACCGCCATCGATCGAGTGCGAAAGGGACACGCTACTTCCATCATCATCGTCGTCGTCGTCGTCGTCGTCGTCGTCCTCGTCCTCGTCGTCGTCCTCGTCCTCGTCCTCTTCGACGTCGTTGGCTGCGCCGCTGTCGGGCGTGCGGAGCATCCGCTTCCGCCTGTTGTCGGAGGCGCAACGGCCGGCGGCGCTCGAGTCCGAGACCAACGACGAGAGCGACGTGTCCATGTGGACGACGCGGCTGATGCTCGACGAGCCGGCCTCGGAATGCGCCTGGCCGGAAGCCGGGGCCGAACAGGAGGTCAACGGATGGCCGTTGACTCCCGTCACGCTGGCGTTGTCCTCCAGGCTGCCGCTGCAGTTGCAATCGGAGACCCACAGGAAACTGGAGCTGCGCGATAAAGACATGGGTGACGTTTGCGTTCCAGCGTTGTCAAACGTCGGCGGCGGCGTTTCGCTTCTGCTGGCGTTCATAGCCTCCAGCTGGTGTCGATGGTGACACTGGAACGCGGCCGTTGCGTTGTTGACGTCATTGTCCAGCTGGCAGCCGACTCCGCCTGCCGCCAGTGACGCCAGTGGAGGTGGTGTAGGTGGTGGAGGTGATGGGAAGGCGGCGGGTGACGTCGTCGCTCCGTCACTTGCGTCGTCGTGCCGAAAACGGCCGCCATCCAGCGCCGTGATGCTGATGCGGGTGCTGTCCTCCACCCTGCGCAAGAAATCCTGCAACTCGTGCGGTCTCTGCCATTCAAATTCAAACGTTAAGTTTAGTAGTTATTTGATTTTTTTTTTTCAATTCGATATTTAAGTCAATGGTATTGGGCGAGCGACGGGCGGCCAAAGAACTACGTAAAACTCCCTGATTAGGCTAAGTGTGGACGTCTCAAATCGGAAGAACGAAAGAGGAGAGGAGAGGAGAGGAGAGGAGAGAAGAAGAAGAAGAAAAGAAAAGAAAAGAAAAAAAAAACAAACAAACACTCGAGATTCTTTGAATGGCGTTCGGTCTTGACGTATCGCCATCTATGGACTAACGAAAGCAACACAAGAATCAACACCCTTCCTTTTTCGAATGACAATTAGGCCAACTGTGTTTGCATTTTCAATGCAAATTCACAGCACAAAACTGCTTTTTTTTTAAAAAAAAACAAAACAAAACAAACGAAATTCAAACGAAATAAATCATAATCAGTAAACAAAACAAAAAGAACAATGTGTCGAAGCGTTTTTGTTCTTATTCCCTTCTTTGTCCATATTAAATGTACTGGAAAATTCCAAAAAAAAAAAAAAAAAAAAAAAAAAAAAAAAAGGATGTTGTTTTTCTAACTTTATCGAGTTGCATATCTAATGCCATTTATGCTCCGTCCTCCTCCTGCTGCTCGGTGCCCGCCGTGTGAAATAGCCCGTTTTTTTTTGTTTTTTATTGGCGAGTGATCGATCGGGGCCAACGATTTGCATATAGACGGCGTGCAGACACCAATCCAAGGGTACTTTGCTATAAAGAATGGAACGCAATTCACGGAAACAGGTTCACACACTACAACACTTTTAATCAACAGCCGTCCCCACTTCGTTTGATTTCCTCACTTTTTTTTTTTTCCTCACTCGTCCAGCCGAATGGAAATCTTTTCGACACTCGCATTCGGGCTGGCCACACGTTTATGGTACGTGTCACCATTCAAACACCTGGCGCGTTTTGAAATGCAAAGAATAAAAATGAAAGAAAAAAAAAAAAAAAGAAATCCTTGGCTGCAAAGAGACAAACACGGTCATAGACGGTAGCCGTGTCAATTCGAATAAGCGACGATTCCCAAAAATCATCGAATCAAACAGAAAAATAAAAGACGGGCGCACCCTTCCGTTTTTTTCCTTCCCTTTTCTTTTCATGTCTCGCCATGTGTTAAAAAACAAAAACGTGAAAACTGAGAAGAAAACAAAAAAAAAAAAAAAAAAAAAAAGAAATTCTCTTCCGGGACTCGTCCTGGCTGAACTCGGCCATTTTGCTTATGCGAAGGACATCAAGAGATAAACGAGGGGATTCAAAAGGATAAGAAACCTCCCCCCCCCTCCCCAAAAAAGGAGCTGTTTTAGGTCGTCGTCGTCGTCGTGAACGTCGCCCAGTCTCCACATCAACTACTTTGCGTCCGTCACGTTCCATCATCCCACCTCCCACCTCCCGCCCCCCCCCCATCAGTTGAGTGACTCGCAAAAGACTCTCCTAAAACACTCATTGCATTCCCTTCCTTTTTTTTTTCTTAAAAAAAAAAAAAAAAAAAAAATTCATTTAAAAAAAAAATTCATTAAAAAAAAAATGTGAGAGACGTGCGCAAAAACTGACCAACAACGGACTGGAAATGTGGACGGGCGTTTCATCGGCTGTCGTTGGTTCGGACGGGCAATGCACCGGTGCGATTGGGTGTGCCGTGGCTTCGGCTTCGGCTTCGGCTTCGTCTTCGTCGTCTTCGTCGTCTTCGTTGTGATTGTCCCATTCGCCGCTGCAACTGGAGCAGCTGGCCAGCAGTTCGGGCGATTGGCTGCTGTTCAACGTCAGCGTCAAGTCGTCCAAATCGTCAAAGATTTGACGCTCGACTAGATCGATGTCGGCCGACAGCTGCTGGATGGACGAGGCGACGACAGCGTGCCCTCTGGCCGGCGCGGCAGACGGGCCTGGCGGGCCTGGCGGCGACGACGACGACGACGTCACGCCGTTGACCGAGACGGCCAGCGAAGGATCAATCAGCGCCAATTGGACGCGCGCCCAGGGGCTCAGTTCGACGGCGGCCGGGCCCGCCGTCTCCATCAGCGAAGCAGACGACGCGGCCCGCTTGGCCTTGCCGGCTGGCTGCACGTGGCCGCCGCGCTGGTCGTTGGCCAGCCGTTGCAGCTCTCCGTCGATGATGTGGTTGAATTCGGCCATCAGACTCGTCGTCCACAGCTGGATGGCTTGCGGATGGTAAGGCGATTGGTGGTGCGTGTGCACCGGTTGCTGTTGCTCGTGCCGGGCTATCCGGCCGTTGTCCGTCAGCTGCAGGGCCGAATCGGCCGTCAGATAGCGACGCAGCGAGCGTCTCGGGTTGTTGGCCTGCTGTTGCTTCTTCTTCTTGCGATGGACGTCGACATCGCCCACGTCGGACAGCGTTGCCGTCGGCATCAAGCCGACCGCCTCGATCTTGCCTCGCTGCTGCAGCCAATCGTCGTCGTCGTCGTCGTCGTCGTCACCGTCGCCGTCGCCGTCGGCAAAGCCGCAACGCTCGTTGACCTGCCCAAATCCCGGACAAGAGATGCGCCGCTGCAGTTCGGCCGCATCCCACCGCCTCCTGCCTTTGGCCAGCGACGGATGTTGTTGCTGTTGCTGTTGTTGCTCCTGTTGTTGTTGTTGTTGTTGTTGTTGCAGTTTGCGGTTCCACTGGTTGTTGAGACGCGATTGCCGACTCGGTCCGTCCGTGGCGGCCAAGTCACCGACGTAATAATCCTCGCTGACGCGCAGGCCGGCGCGACGCCGCTGGCTGTAATGGATGCCGGCCTTGTTGGCCGGTAGCGGCGCGTGATGGTGAACAGCGGCGGCACGACGGACGGGCGCAGGCGGTGGTGCAACGATGACGTTCGCCTGACAAGCCTTTCGGGCCGCTCTCTTCGCCGTCACTTCCAGCTGATGAAAAACGGCACCAATCTCCTCCTAGATGTGCACAATTTGCAAACAAAATAAACCAAAATTTTACATTTTGCTTTTCGTTAAGACTTTGTTGAACGATGATGCGTCATGTTTCCACTCAAACACCCCCGCAAAACTGCGTGAGAAAACAAAAACAAAAACAAAAACCAAAAACAAAAAAATGCGGTCGCAATGGCGAAAGACGAACGAGACGAGAGATAAAATGAATAGAAGGAAGGCCGATGAACATTTCAGACTCAATGGATGGATGGATGGATGGATGGATGGATGGATGGATGGATGTAAAATTTCAAAAAGAAAAAGAAAAAAAAAAGAGGAAGGAGGTAAGGTTGAAAGTGCGCAGGAGTCGAGAGAGAATGTTGCGTGTGGCGTAATCGGAGCCCAAAGAAAAATACCTGAGAAATCCCTTTCCACTCGATTCTTCTTTCTCTCTCTCTCTCTCTCTCTCGAAAAAAAAAAAAAAGAATGGAAGAAGAAGGAAAGAGAAAACCGGACTGAATAAATGTGAAGAAAAAAAAAAAAAAGACACACACACACACACACACTCACAAAAGACGTAAGACAAATGACGTTGTAGACAAGCAAAAAAAAAAAAAACAAGAAAAAAAGAAAATAAAACTTGTGGGCGTTCGACCCCTGCCACCAGAGAGCCGCACACACATGTTCGGTTCAATTTTTTTTTTTTTTTTAAATATATACTGTTTATATATATATATATATAAAAGAGATCAAATAACACGGCTGCAACGGCCCGTGCTGGAACGCATTCACGATCCGTTTCGCTACACTTTTTCTCCAAAGGCGGACGAGTCAAACGAACATATCGTTTCCTAACTGTACGAGCATCTGTGTGTGTGTGTGTGTGTGTGTGTATAAGGGAAGGTTTTTTTTTTTTTTGTTGAAAATAGGAGATAAAATAGGCAGCCGTTGGAAAAATGAACGGACTGGGTGATGACGTCGTCGTTGCGTACAAACGCTAATAAAAAATCGAAAAAAAAAAGAAGAAGAGAAAGAGAGATGCAAATATATTTTTTTCAAAAAAAAAAAAAAAAACAGCTGCACACACAACAGGTTTTTTTTTTTTTTTTTTTTTTTGTATTCCCTCCTACTCAACTCGGATGGCCATGTACGGGAGAAGGGCAAGGGCGCAGCAGCTCGAGAGAGAGAGAGAAACCTTCTGGCCATTCAACCAAAACTCCTACTCCTCTCTCTCTCTCTCTCTTGTCTGGCTCTACTAAAAAAAAAAAAAAAAAAAAAAAAAAAAAAAGCCTACACACACACAAGGATTTGCTGCGACAATTGACGAAAAAAAAAAAAAAAAAGGAGGAACGGCAACATGGGAAACGCAAATCCGGAAGAGTTGAACGAGAGAACGTTGCACATCGCAATGCATAAAATGAAAAAAAAAAAAGAAAAAAAAAAAAGAAATAGAGTGTACCTTCTGTGATGGTGTTTTTCTAGGACAATCCGATAAGAAATCAACTTCTTTCTTAAAATCAACAAAAAAAAAAAAAACCCCACGAAAACGCACTGGTGAAACACTTTGGAGAAAGACGGCACTCAAACGCACACAATGAAGATTCACGCCGAAACGAGATAATCAAACAATTTTTGCGGGATCCGTTTGCGATGGCGAGGGGGAAAAAAACAAAATACAAAAAGAGAGAGTAACCGTTCGAGAAAAAAAACAAAAACCAAAAAAAAACAAAAACAAAACAAAACAAAAACTCGAAAGAAAATGAAGGAGAAAAAAAAAAACGAGACTTTTCTTCGAGAGCGTTCGCCCTGAATGGACTACTGGACTCAACTGTCGGGTTAGGCGACTCGAGTAGCAAAAAAAAAAAAAAAAAAAAAAGGAAAAAGAACGAACCCACTAGCGGGCAAAAATTAAAACAAAACACTATTCGGCGGGATCGGTGTACGTAAAAAAAAAAAAGAGAGAGAGAAAGTTGGCAAGACCCACACGCACGGACTTCCAACATGCAAATTCGGATGTTTTTTTGGGTTCTTTTTTTTTTTCCGTCTGTTTTGTGTTCCTTTAGCGCGCAAAAGATTCACGTCCATTCACGGCGTCCCGTCCAAGACGAAAAGAATCTTCCTCTCGCACGAACATCGCAAGAAAGAAAGAAAGAAAGAAAAAAAAAAAAAAACTATTTTTTTTTTTTCGGCTTGTTCCTTGTCGCGCAAATTCCCATGTACGATCGGCGGGTTCTGTCGGTCGTGTGTCGTGAATTTTCGGGACGCCCCGTTTCACACACGCACGGTGGAGGGCAAGGCAAAGAAGAAAAAACGACGTGGCGATGGATGGCAACAACGCAAAGTGTGGGAGAAGAAGGAGAAGAAGAAGGAGAGAAAAAGAAGAAGAAGAACAAATGAACGTCGTTGTGTGAACTGCGGGCAGAATGACGAGCTTTCGGTGCGGCTGTGCGTCCAACGGCCGCGACACGAGCACTTCTGACGCGGTTATTCGACACGCACTCACGGCGCTCACGCCAGCCAAGCAACAAGCAAACGACATGGGGCCACTGCTGCTGGCCAACACGCTCTAGCGGACAAGTAAAAAACGTTTGTAAATCATCCTGCTACATAACAGCGAGAAGGCCGATTGAGAGGGGCGCAATGAATAAGACGAGAATTGAAATTTGACGAGAAAAAAAAAAAAAAAAAAAAGGGGGGAGGGGGGAGAAACACCAACAAACAAATGCCGCAATGACGTGAAAGAAAATGGCGGAGGGTATGGATGGAACTGAGGTCAAAGCCATTATCGTTACAGTGTACGTAACACACAATGACATGTGCGTACGAAAGGGCTAATCAATCAAGCTAAGCCATCATTATGCGCAATGCGTTGCGACCCAATGAGCTGACGGACGTGCGCATTCGATTGACACGCAAAACAAAACAAAACAAAACAAAAAGAAACAACAATACGCCGAAAATGAAATGAATAAATAATTTTTTTTAAATGCGCAAAAAAGATCAAATGCAGATTGGCTACGCCAGCTGGCGTCATTTGTTTTCTTGCCCCCCCCCCCCCCCCCCTCCGACTTCCAGGGATTCGTGACCGTGGGACCGATTTCACCAACACACCACTCGAAAATAAATTAGAATCAAAACTCACGCGGGAGCAAATGGAGAAAGAGAGAAAAATGATGATGGGCTAGCAAAATATTTTTTTTTTTAATTCAACTCTTTTTGTTGTTCGTGTTTTGATTGCCTAGCCAAAGAGAAAAAGTGCGCAACTAGCAAAATTTATGCCATTTGAAACGACTCTTTCGGCCATGGTTTTTGATAAAGGCCAGCAAAGTCCAGGCCACCTGGTCATTCCTGTTTTTTGTTTTTTTTGTTTTTGCCCAGCACTTGGCCCGACCCAATGCCAGACCGCAATCGCTATACTTATCTGTAACGGATCCCACAGCATAGAGTGCGGGTTCGATTAAAGCATTCATATTTTTCACATTAATCCAACAAAAAAAAAAAAAAAAAAAATGAGTTGGATTGAAGAAACAGGGAGGGATTACATTATCTAACCTGAAGCTTTTTCTTTCATTTTTCTTTAAAAAAAATAAAAAAAAATAAAATAAAAAAAATACTTAAAAAGGTTTGATGTGTGACGCCTACGGGGGTGCTAAGCCGGGGTCCCGATGGATGACAAGATGATCAATTTCACCGTCAAACTTTTTTTTCTTTTTTATATACAGTATATATATATATAGATAAATTTCGTGAACAACGGACGATACACACCGCTGCGAAATTGTTTTTTTTTTTTTCCTATTCGATTATTCAAATTTTTATTCCCCCCACATTTTGTGGGGGGGGTGGAGGTTCTTTGGGCATTGCTTATTTGCATACTGGTCGTCTATCCAAATCGATTGTTGTCTTTTTTGAATGGTGTTTCACTGTTTTTCTTAGTTGGTCTCCCTCTCCTGCCAAATGGCATAATAAATTGTCTTAAACAGAGAACTCGGACGTTTTTCACGTGTTCATTTGTCTTCCGTTTTAATCTCTTACGTTCAATTTTTCAAAATGCGAGACTTGCAAGTGTTCCGTGTTCCTTCTTTTGTTTTTCATTTCGTTATCGCACAAAACATTTTTCGTAAGCTCCAAATATTTTCTTGTTTTTCTTTTTTCTTTTCCCATCACGAAGGACCGTTCTTTTTTTAACATTAGCCGCCGCTATGGAACCCGAGATCGGGACGAGACACTTGGAGACAACACTCACGCATCAACAGACGCACGAGGAAGTTACACAAGATACACAGCCGCTCCAGGGGATGGGGATGGCCAGATGGCACGTTCAACAGCACCCAAAGCAAATGGCGCATCTTTTTTTCTTCTTTAAATCATTTTGAATTCAACGAACGATCGTATACTTAATTCGTACACGTGTGGAAAATTGCGAAACTATTCAACGTCTGAATTTTAGATTCCAAAGATGAGTCATCCTCGTCTGATAATAATTATGATTACGCTAAGAAAACTGGGAGGCTCTGGCCAGCATGTTTTACTAGGAGGGAGGGGGGAGGGAGAGAAAGGGTGGGCTTCTGGCGGTTGCAACTGTTCAAACTTTCGGGAGTGTTAAGAAAGAAAAAAACGAAAGAAAAGAGAGAGAGAGGGAGAGCAAAGGGACTTGGAAATCTGGTTAGGTTTCGCATGGCTGCATTCGCTATGTGGCTGGTCTGTTGTTGATGATGATGACCTTGGATCAAAACACAGCCAAGAGCAGCGTGACTCACGACCGAGACCAGACGCCACAAGTGTCAACTTTCTACGTATTGCGTTGGGTCCCCAAAAAAAGATAACTGGCCGCTCTGGGGCTCCACATTTCTCTCTCTCTCTCTCTCTCTCTCTCTCTCTCTCTCTCTCTCTCTCTCTCTCTCTCTCTCTCTCTCTCTCTCTCTCTCTCTCTCTCTCTCTCTCTCTCTCTCTCTCTCTCTCTCTCTCTCTCTCTCTCTCTCTCTCTCTCTCTCTCTCTCTCTCTCTCTCTCTCTCTCTCTCTCTCTCTCTCTCTCTCTCTCTCTCTCTCTCTCTCTCTCTCTCTCTCTTTCTCTCTTTTTTCTCTCATTTTTTTTGTTAGACAGAAATTCACAATGCACGAATGGCAAATGAAATGTGAGCAACGTCTGGCCAGCAATTTCCGTCCATCTTGATGGAACGAGACACGTAGACCAAAGCTTTTTTCTTTTTCTTTTTCTTTTTCTTTTTTCATTTGCCATTGTATTTTCATCTGCAGTCTTCACTCTTTTGTCTTGTCAGACATTTTCTTTCCATTTGATTCGTTCTCCCATATTTTTTATTATCAACATTTCAAAGAATGACAATCGAGAATGGTTGGCTGGGAAATTTGAACCTTTCACGAGACCCTTTCACAGACACACACGCAAAAGCATTTATTTGCATGACAATAAATATGCGGCACAATGGGCTCCGCATCCGCCAAGCCCATCAAGCAAAAATATAAAATTGTTAGACGTCATCGTGATGATGAACATTTTTTTTTTAACGTCAGCAGTGATGGTTACTACCGTTAACGAGTTTCTATTTGGCGCCGGTAGATGGCCCTCACTTTATTCATTTCCCGGCGCCAGATGGCGATAGCTCTTCAGCGATTCCAAACCAATTTCAAATTCTTAGGGCGTCTCCTTCGAATTAACATTTCAAAAGAATGTGTCGCTATGTCGAACCCGATTCTCAAATCAAAAAAAAAAAAAAAAAAAAAGGCAATCGAAAAATAGAATCAAGAAAATTCTAATACGTCGCTGTTTGGAAACGACAATTCGAACTGAACGACCGGGCCTTTTAGCATTTCGATCACGGACCATTTCCATTCGGTCATCAGCGTCATTACCATTGCCTTCATCCCTCCCTCCCCACAAAAGGAAGCGAAAACTTTAAACAACAAAGAACAAAAAAAAAAAAAACAAGAGCGAACGAGAAACGGGAATCGTTTCGTGGAAAATAAAAATAAAATAAAAAGGAATTGTGTTTCTTTTGGTCAGTTGACCAAAAATGATCAAAGAAAAAAAAAAAAAAAAAGGACCTGAAATTTCCTCATCGCTTTGAGCCGTGAGTGGCCGTGGTAAAGTTCGATCATCAACCTCACCATGATGTAATCAAGTCACGCTTCAATGGCTCCGATCTAATTAGCCGACGGCGCAATCGTCTTCCTCTACACGTGAACCACCATAACAACTCGCCCTCCCTCCCTACCAACTAAATAAAATAGGGAACTTGCCCGTTTCGTGTGCCGTTTTCTTTCGGAAAAAAAAAAAAAAAAAACGACCACGCCCCCCTCACGTACACGGTACTTTATTTTTATATATTTTCTCCCCCCCCCCCCCACCTCAAAACGGGTCCCGAAATGTGAACATTTCACGTGATTGACGTGAGCGTATTTACGTTAGGAAAAAAAAAGGCGGCCATCGCACGTCCATCTTTTTTTTTTTTTTTTTTTTTACCTTCACTCACCTAAGGATGTAAGGAAGAAGGAAAAAGTTTATTGTTATTATTTCGGTAGTAGTTAGAAAAAAAAAAAAAAGGGACGCGAGCGCATCCCTTCCGGCGTGACGAAAACACAAAAGGGCAGCCCATCAAAGAGAACGAAAAACATAAACAACGAAAAAAAGACGAAGGATTCCGGAAGCCAGAGGCTTTTTTCTTGTTCTTTTCTACTCCCCTCCCTTTTTCTTTTGTTTGTCTCGGGTGTGTGTGTGTGTGTGTGTCGGCCAATGACTGTAATTTTCGGTCGGCCAACTTACCAGCGCAAGAACAACAACAACAACACAAGGTAGGGCCAAGCAATTGGTGGCTGGCGTGCCGGATTCAAATCTCAAAAATATGAAGTCATTCCACAATTAAAAAAAAACAAAAACAAAACAATCCATGCAAAATTTGCATGTAGCGCAAAATGATCAGATATTCTTTTGTTTCAAATTATGACCGGTGGTTTGGTCTTGCGTTCAAACAACCCACTCAACCCTCCCCCGAGAAAAAGAGAAAGTTTTGAATTTTTTCAAGGCATCAACTTGTTTCATATCGCTCCCGCATATAAATTATTTAAAAAAAAAATAAATACAATATGCCCTGGATAAATTCCGATCGCATCTTTATCTCGGCCATCCATCTATTGTACTTTTTTTTTTTTTTTTTAGAAAAATTCGTTCAGTGGACCAAAAAGAAGGACCGACGCATCAGGGCGGATGATGAGGGTCGAAAAGAAGGGCGTGTCGTTCTACATGTTTTTTTTTCTGTGTTGCAGGTAAAAAAAAAAGGAAAAAAACATTTGTAACGTTTGAAAGTTGCGAGTTTTTTTCTCTCTCTCTCTCTCTCTGTTTCTTAACATACATCAAATAAATATATACAAGAGAGAAAAGAAATAGTATTATCTTATTTGATCAAGATACTTTTTGTTTTCAAAGGGCAGCGGCTACGGCGGTTTAAAAAAAAAAGAAAAAAAAAAGGGATTTGAACTATTTTTACAGGTTGGACCGAGGCGGTGAAAATAAACAAGAAAAAAAAAAACCGGTGGCTCATCTTTTCTCTCTGAGTTGTCCTCATCAATTCATTGAGCCGTTCAGGCGTCCCAACTCTTGTAAAATAGTTCAGAAACAAAGTAGCGCGGAAGGGATAGATTTGAAACGACAGGTGAACTACTTGGATATTTCGAAAGAGCCCCCCACACACAATTTGATGTAACAATGTCGTCTGGTGTGATGAAATCATCAATCACATTTTTCTTTTTCTTTTTTTTTTTTTTTTTTTTAAGAAACATGAAAAGGGATAATCGATGGTGTCTGAACGTGCGTGAGGTGGTGCTGCCTTCGAGCCACTCACGATTTATTTTCAAAGCGGATAAAGCACCCTCAATGAGCGTCGATCCATCACGTCGCAACCAATTGGATTCACGCACGAGCCGCAAATCACTCGTTACATGGCCTCGTTTCTCTTTATTTTTCAAATCAAATAGAAAAGGAGGTGCTCTCAATTGCAACCTGGTCAGGTGTTTCGAGTCGTTTTTCATTTGAATAATCATCTAAATGTCGTTAAATGTCACGTTTGAAAAAAGAAATGCTGCCAACTGGAGGACGTTACGCGGAACAATCAAAAGAGACGGCCCAAATGTTTAGCAACAGGAAAATTAAAAAAAAAAAAAAAACAAGAAAAAACCCGTTCACGCACGAAAGAAAACCGGTCAGTTTTCAATCTGAACGAGTTGGCATCGTAAACTAAACTACTCCCGCTTCCCCCTTTGATTTGTACGCATTATGTCCCGAGATAAGAGTAATGCGATCGCTACATTTCTTCCTTCTGCGAAATCAGTCAATTGTTTTTTGTTTGTTTTTTTTTTGTATTTTTTGAAATAGTTCCTTTTGGCCGACCTGCCGAGGGCCACCGTGAAAAAAAAACAAAAAACATTTCAAACAAGAAAAACGATCGACCCCCAAAGGCAAATACGACCCAAAACGTCCAGCACCCCCCTCCGAATTTTTCTTTTTACATTTATTTATTAAAAACCACAAAGAGAAAAATGGATCAAGGAAAACATCAAACAGCTGACGGGTTGACCACCAACCGCGATCGCACCCATCCAACGTGATGTTGCCTTTCGGTGCGTTCAACCGATCCAATTGAAAGACACTTGCGCGTCCGTCTGCGCGTGAAATGCATTGCCCACCCAACCAATCCCCGCAATGGACGCCATCTTTTTGATTTCAAGAGAAAACGAGAATCGGTCGAAACCTGAACGGTTCGTGTCACGAAAACCTGATGATTCATCATCGTTCAAAAACAAAAACAAAAAAAAATGGCTTCACTTTAATGAGGATATCTGCATACAACAACAGGCGGAGTGAAATGATGAACACCTCACAATCAACAGGTTCCCAATGTGTTCCACAGTCAAAAGAATATTTTCATTTTTTCTTTTTCTTTTTCGACGCGTCATTGTTGTCATTGACCTTCTTCTTTCTTTATCTTTTTTTTTTTTTTCTTCTTCTTCTTCTTTCAACTCCTCATTTTTAAGAGAAAACGCTATTCGAAAAGTCAACAACATTCCTCTAGTATATACAACACATCCTGGTTACAATTTGAATAGAAATAAAACGACCTTAGGCTAAAAAAAAAACAAAACAACTTGGCAACAGTGGCACGCCTTTTTTACTCCCGCTGTTTCTCATTTCTCCCTTCCCCTTCTCTTTTGTAAATTAAAAACGTTTTCGATCGAGAAAAAAAAAAAATGTGGCAACAGCAACTTTGTGTTAGTCAATTATTATTCGATTGCCTTTTTAACTGACGATCGTGTCCCGAATAAGATTCCACACAATTCGTCCTTTAAAAAATTTAAAAAAAAAAAAAAAAAAGGCAACGTGTCGGACGGAAAACCAAGTGGCCAAGGTGTGCGTACAAAAATGGGAAAACAAAACAAAAAAAAAAAATTGAGAAACGCGATCGTTCAGAAATTCTTTTCACGCTCCTTGACGCACGCACGCACGCACGCAACGCTTTTCAAATTCTTTTCTCAATTTAACATTTGAAAAATGAAAGGGGGCGTTCGCTTGGAAAAACGGATCGACACTTGCGCGCTCGATTGACTTTCCGATAGCGACAAATAGCATTTTCTTGTATCTTATTAACTCAATTACGTTTTGATCGGATCATCAAAGTTGGCGGACGGATCGAAAATCAGTCGATTTAATTTGAAAACAAAACAAAACAAAAAAAAAAACAACGAAGAGAATTGAACGCGTCGGTGGGGTGGGAGTGAATCGTTCGTGTAATCCCGCGTTCGGCCGCCATGTTATCCTTAATCTTTAAAAGCTCCGAACCAAAAGAAAAGATGGGCCGGATTTGAAATTTTCTCAAGTTGTTTTTTGTTTTGTTTTTTTGTCTTTGTGTCACTTAAAAAACACGGAAAGAAGAAGAAAAATCCTTGACCTCCAGTTGTGGGGGGGGAAGCAAGTCATGGATACATCTTTGCCGACAAGAAACACGAAAAAGAAAAGGAAGAAGAATAAAATGACAAACGAAAATAAAAACAAATCGGAATTTAAAAAAAAAAAAGGAGAAAAAACCTTGAGGCGGAATTAATGAGGTGGGAATAGAAATGGCATCGGCAGCGCTCCTATTACATTCTCATATTCTCCCACTCTTCTCACGCCGGGATTCATTATTTCAATCACGTTTCCTTTATTTTTATCGCTGGGTTTTTGTTCTTTTTTTACGCTATCCTCTTCCCTCCGTTGGTCAAAACATTAAAAAAAAAAAACAAATTTCAATTTCAACTGACCGAAACATTTTTTTTTAAGTCACGCCATTTTGTGCTCATCAAAAGATTTTTCCCCAGGAGGATGGCCCGCATCTATTTTTTTTTTTTTTTGAAGTCTGGCATCTAAATGCCTTTTTCTTTTTGGCAACACCGCTCAGACACGCCCAATGAAGGCCGCGTTATAAAAAAAAAAAAAAAAATCCCTTTAATTACCATCCTCCTCTTTAATCAAAAATTCGAAAACAAAAGAACGATAAAAAAAAAAAAAAAAGTTAAAAAACAAACAAAAAAATTTGAGACACACGAGCGTATCGTTTGTTATTGTTTTCTAGGAAGTGCGTAAAAGAAAAGAAAAGTTGATATCGTTAGATAGCGTTGAAAAGAATTACGTGTTGCAGTCGTGACACTCCCGTCATCTACTTTTGGCTATCCAAAATATGAAAACGCGCGTGTGACGTCAAAAATACCATTGTTTCATAACATTGAAAAAATTGTGGCTTCCCCCCCCCCTACATCTCCCGAATTATCTTTTCGATTTGATTTTTTTTGTTTTTTGTTTTTTTGTATCCCCAAAATTGGGGGCCGCTTCGAAAATGGGCATCGACCAAACTTGTCGTCCGACGTAACCGCCAAGAGCTAAAATAAATAAACAAAAAGAAGAAGAAAACTTACGTTAGCCTTTTCCAGGTAGAGTTCGAATTCCTTGTAGGGATCGGTCCACGTTGTTGAAGAAGACGGGGAATCGCTCACGGTCGCCATCTTTCTTTTGTAATTATTATTTTGTTATTTTCTTGGTTGAAAAAAGAAAATCTCAGTTTCCTTTGTGTCGGGGTCTCGTATTTCCGACTGGAACACGAAAAATCCTGAAATCGGCGCTTGGAAAGAAAAAAGTTCAACACGACGATGAGAATAAACCGACGTCGAAGGCGGCCAAATGTCTCGTTGCCTCCATGCGATTCCCTTTGGCAGTTATGGAACGGATCGCCATCTGGCCGTCGTCTCCATCCAGGGGACTACCCGATCGAATCGGCCGCATTCTTTCCCACCTCTCTAGTAAACACACAAAAATAAATCAATAAAAAAAAGAAAAGAAAAATTAATAATTTATTTTCGAAAAATAGCCAATCCATAAAAAAAAGAAGAAAAAAAAGAGGGGGATCCTATTTTTTTTATTGGAAAAGGATTGCAGGTGTTTAGACATCTAAATTTATTCATCGTTCGAAAAATAAAATAAAACAAAAGAGTGGGAAATGGGCCGACAGCCATCAAAACAAAAACCCCAACGGTGTATAAACATGGCGACTTTCCTTTTTATTTTTTTCTTCAAGAATGTTAACAAAAGAAGAACAAAACAAAACAAAAAAAAAAAAACAAACGCTTTTAAACATTTATATCGCCATCTTATGAATTGTTTGCCTTTTAATTTCCTGCTGGCAGAAAAAAAATCCTGTAAAAGGAAAAGAGCAAACAGGGAAGGGCTCCCCCCCCCTCGCTCACTGGCGAGCTCCAACGGGATATGAGCTCGTCTGCTCGGCTCGTTACGTTCACTTCACGACCGACTGGTTTCCTAATTAAACTTTTGTGTGCTTCTGCCCTTTTCAACTGATGAATAAAAGAAGGAAGCCACCAGTCTACCAAGTAGACAAAGAATAGAACGAGCAAAGTCATTATCAAGAGCGAGACGTTTCAATGCCTTGTTGCCTCTTGGAAAGAATCATTCAGTTTTTGTTTTTTTTTCGGCAGAAAAAAAAAAAAAACAGTTGATGAACGCATGACCGGCTCAACTGGCCAGTCACCAACCACGAAAAAAAAAATACAAAAGCGACGAACTTGGAGATTTGAACAAATAAAAATAGAGAAAGTTTTGTTGTTTTTCTTGGATTTTTGGAACAGGTAAATTCCAGTTAACTTTAAGTTGATTGTTGTAGGAAAAAAAATAAAGGGGGGGGAGGGAGACAATGTTCCCAACCGGATGTTGCGTTTGTCAATCGTAAAACAACAACAACAACAACAAAAGAAGGTGGGTAGCCCAACCAAAAAGGGAACGTGTGCGTGATGAACGATAGGAGCGTGACGTCACGCACCCTTTTACAATTGAAATGTATGGGGGGGGGGGGGTCAACGCTACCGATAGTTTTAGACTATTAAACATAAGTGACGGCCTTTCTTTTCGAATTCGTTCCATTGCGTCCATCGAAAAAATGGCGCCCGTGAGAGACACCTGGTGGCGCTTCAAAAGCGTCAGAATGAATTTTTCAAATGTGATTGAATAAGAAAAAAGAAAATAGATTCTCGGGCCCACACACCACGACACAACAAAGTAGAAACAATTTTTTTGTTCGACCTAACGGCTAAAAGAAAATCCAACACTTGATAGAGTCCCCTTCGGCCTCTCTTCTTTTCAAGTATACAACACGTACTGACTCTATCAGGTGTTAATAACACACATCTCTCTCTCTCTCTCTCTCTTTCTTTTTTGCCCCCCTCTCGCCCTTTAAAACCAATGGGGAAGAAGAGAGAAAAAGAAACTCGGAGGGAGAACATAACATTCAAAACGTTGACGTTCCGTGAAGTTCAACTGCGAGCACCACAAGAGGGGAGAACGTCACTTGAAGAAGAAAAAAAAACTGATTGTCGGCTACAAAAAAAAAAAAAAAAAAAGCCCCAAAATATTCAATAACAAAAAGAAAAAAGTTATTTTCATCCTCATAAGAATTTTTCTGTTTGCCCTGTCATTTTCTGATCCCTGCCCCCTCTCCCTCTGCGTTTCCACAACAGCAAACAGACGATCATCATTTGATTTTAAACGAAAAGTGTAATTTCAAATATTGGGAGTTACCAAGGCAACCAGCCACAACGTAAAAATAAAACAACAAACCTTCAAGGGTTCTTTAGAAAAAAAAAAAAAACATTTCCCTGTTTTTTTTTGTTTTTTTTCCGAGACCGGAAAACCGTGCTGTGCCGCCGCTCACACACACGAGTGTATACACATTAAACGACAGACGAGAACAAGGGGAGGGGAGACAAGGGCGTACTAGACGTAATGCAGTCGGGGGAAAAAAAAACCCCGAAAAATTACACGTAAATAAGAAACGAGTCCATTTCCGTTTTATACTGCAGTGTGTACCGTTATTGATCACCAACGTGTGACACGACATATGCAAATGCCTCTACGTGGGTTATCTCAAGTCTATTTTTCTTTTTGTGCAATGACGTCATCTTTGGAGATTCGGACGCTGGGATCGTCACAATCAACAATTCTCTTCGTTTTTTTTTTCTAAACTTTCCTTATCTTTGTAGGAAAAAAAAAAAACGTTTCTCTCTACTTTCATCGGCTATTTTTGTTGATTCTCTTCTCTTTCGCTTGACTCTCTGATGACGTCACCCCCCCCCCCCCAAAAAAAAAATGTTTAAACGTTCGAAAAACACCTGTCTCGTTTTTTTTTTGTTTTTTTTATTTGTTCAGGGTATTTTCATTATGCTGATTAGCAGTGACAACTTAGCTGGCTACTACTGGAGCATAAATAATAACAAAACAAAAAAAAAAAAATTCCTACGGCCGATAGGACAGCAGACAAGGTGCAAAGTTCTTGTATCGTTTGATTTTAATACGATTTTCAATCAAAGAAAGAGGAGATACGGTTCATCAAAGCGATAAAATTCCAGGGGCCGATTTACGCGATAGACAACAAATAAATGCAAAGTTCACATCTGGCAAAAAAAAAAAAATTAGAGGAGAAAAAACGGGGGGATCCGAAACGAAATTCGACAGTTGAGCCTTCGTCACGCTGCAAACGTTTCGTGAAATTTCAGCCCAAATAAAACGGAATACAAAAAGGCGGAAGCGGTTTCGCGTCAAAATAGTCAAACAAAACATTCTATTAATGGATGAAAATGTTGTGCAGCTGTTTGTCCGTGCGACACAACAAAACGCTGGCCAACAACAACAACTTGAACGTCGGCCGAAATAAAGGGGGGTGTGTTTCTCGAATGAACTAGGTCGTGACATTTCATTTTCCAAAAAAAAAAAAAAATTGACTTACACACAATCATCGCGTTTCGAATTACATTGTCGTTTTGTTTGTTTGTTTTTTTTCTTTTTTTCCTCTTATTTCAGAAATGCGTTCCAAAATCCGAAATTCTTTCTGCTATCCGATTTTGGTTGTTGAAAACTCACCAATGTTCCGCGTTCACAAATGACCGAAGAAGCAACTCTTTCGCACTCGCATTAAACCCTGAGAAAAAAAAAAAAAAAGCAACGCACTTTACGACTCGGCACGAAGAAAAAAAAAAACAACCGACCAATTCCGTCCAGGGTCTGGAACACGACTGACTAGCCAAACGTCGTCCGCGTTCAAAAAATAAAAAATGAATCCTCTGTGGGTGGTGGAAAGGCTCACACACAGCCCAAAGCCACCAGTTGGTTCGTTGTGTAGTTTAAACACATATCCCCCCCCCCCCTCTCTTCCTTCACGGCCCGCCTTATCCGCCCTGAAACTATTGGGAGGGAGAGAGAGGGGGGGGGGGGACTTTTCTTTACATATCGATAGCAGCGCCGCCGTTGAACATTTGTGTGCGACCGATGCGTCCCCGCGAAAAAAAAAAAAAAAAAAGGTGGGGGGAACTTCGTGATCAGCTGACGTGATCGACCGGGGAAAAAAAAATGACAACGGACCGCCCCAACACAAGGACACGGCGATTGCCGTAAATTTCAGAAAAAGTCTAGCGGCGACTTGTTTTTTTTTTTTTTAAAAAAAGAGAAACGCAAGCACCGCACAATATAAACGACGTCAACGAGCCTCACGACCATGAAAAAATCAAATTGAAGTACATTAACAAAATCGATAGGGCCAATCAGCATTTTCGTTATCTCCACCGATTTCAATAAAAAACAAAAAAAAAATCTTGAAACAAGAAGGGTCAAATAATTTTCGTCATTTCAAACAGGAAAACAAAAATGTTTTCCATGAATTTCAAACCTTGTCACCGATTGAATAACTAAATGGAAATCATCTGGAGAAGGTGAAAGCGGATGACGGCTACCAACAACAGGTGATACATCATTTGTTTTTGAAACATTCCCCCCCCCCCCTTGTCTCTTGCTTATACCACACGTACACCATACAGACACTGAAAATGATCATCACAAAGAATCCGCTCACGGCTGGAAAGGAAAGAAATGTTTTTTGTTTTTTTTTATCGAAAAAAAAAAAAGGAAGCGACCGACCTTGCCGGTTGGTTAGTCGAGCGCGACGTCACACAGGATTCTCAACAGGCGGCGTGAGTCCATTCAAGGCCGTCCAAATCATATGGCAGCCAATAGGGGCTGCTCTTATTTTATTTCCCCCCCCCCTCGATTTGCTCCATCACGCGCAATCGTCGGAGCACAGACGGCAAAAATGATTTTTTTGTTATCGCTCACGTACGGGCTCCGTTTGATTCAGGAATGCATTGCAGCTGCGCACTTTCGGCCAGAACCACGAGATGCGTTTTTCAAACGCAGCACACCTTCCTGTCCGTCTCCATCGTTTTTTCCCATTCAACATTTTATCTCGTCTGCAAAGCGACTTTTGGTCGAAACGAGAGGAAATCGAAGAAGATCGAATTTCGGTTCGACAAAAAAAAAAAAAAAAAAAAAACCGACGATGCCACATATCCGGTCTTTTCTATTTAGCCGAAATGCAATGACCCCTAACTATTCAAAAAGGCGGAGACCGCGCCCAGCAAAAATAAAAAAAAAAAAAAAAAAAGAAGAAGGGGGCGGTTGTGTGATATGAAAAAAAAAAGAAGGTTCGTGCATCCAAAAGCGAAACGAAGCGGAGAATTGCAAAAACAGTTCCTTATTTGGATGTTGGCATGACGACCTTATGGACATTTTGGCGGAGGGCGAAAAAAAAAAAAAAAATTGTGCGTCGATGGCGCAAACGACCGAACGCAAAAGGGCACACAACACACTATGAGTAATCGAAAATCGTGCGTGTTGGTCCCGATGTGAGAAACAACCAAAATGGCGATATTTCAGCAGCTGATTCATCGTTCCAGCCGTCAAATGACGTCATGACTTGCAGCTGTCTATTTAGTGGCACGAGAGGAAAAAAAAGAAGAAAAAAAACAACAAAAAACAAACGCGAAATTCAAAAGCGGTCGTAGTCATTTCAACACAAACATTCAACTCTTTTTTTGAACATTTTATTTTGTTATTGACTGGGTCTAAATTTAAAAAATGTATAACGACTTTCCGCCTCTTTGCTGGGAACAAACAAACAAAAACTGGCACAGATGCGGGCCGAAAGAAAAAATCAATTACGACGGTACTACACCCAACCCCCCCCCCCTCGTTCGTCCACAACCTTTGAACTGGGCCAGCCGGCTTTCATGTGATGGACGGGACGCAACAACATCCAACAACCTCATTAGTAGTAGCGAACCCCCACTCAATTGTCGAAACGTGTTGCTGCGGTTGAAAATTGAAAACAACAAAACAGGGAAACGAAATCCTTTTCTAGAGCAGCAGATTCTAAAATTGGGTCTAACGGCTCTCTCTCTCTCTCTCTCTCTCTCCTCTTCGCTTCTGTCGTGGAAAGAAAAACAAAAGAAGAGCGAAAACGTTTCGTCAACTTGTCAACGACCTATCAAATGGGATTGAGATAAGACCCGAGAGAAATACGACGCAGGACGCCAAAACAAAACTCAACGCCATCTATTGAGCAGCATCGTTTTAATTGAATAAAAATGTCATTTCTAAAGAAAACAGGACGTGGAATCAATAAGGATTGAACGACTATCGTTTTTTTTTTGTTTTCGAGGTTCGGGAGCATCGTTCAGACAAGAGGCGCTCAAACGATTGGGAAGAGAAAGTACCGAAAAAAAAGAAGACCTTGACGTGTGTTGTTCCCCCCCCCTTCTCTCGATTAAATTACCCGACGTCCGGCACAACAACGAAAAGATAGTCCGTGGAAAAAAAACGTATAGGCAACAACTTTTGATATCTAAAAAGGTTTTCTTTTTTATATAGACAACATGTAGATTCTCAAAATGTTCAAAATGAGATTCAGGCTCTTTTGTGTGGCTATAATGCATTCAAAAATTGATATCGAACGACAACAAAACGAAATTCCATTCTATTCAATTGCGATCGAATAAAATGTTTTCAGAACGTACAAGGACATCGTTTTATCTTTTCAAAAAAAAAAAAAATGGGAAAAAGAAATTGGAGCGGCCAAAGAAGCTCAAATTTCCTCTTAGTGTAAATGGCCAATCGAACATTTTCGGTGCTCCATTTATTTTATTTTTTTGAGACGGGTGGGGGGGCATGTTTTTGTATTGATGAATTCCGATCCATCACCTTTTTTTTTACCGCTCTAACTTTTGTGCGTTCAAAAAAAAGAAGAAATGTGATCTCCGCCCTGCTACTCCTGTGAGAGAGAGAGAGAGAGAGAGAGAAATCCTCTGCTCTTTAAAATGACCCGTTTGACCTGGCGGAGAAAAGAGGGGCAGCTCGTGAGAAAGAGACACGGGCGGAGGGGGTTAACTTGAAGATTCCATCATTTATCAAGGGAAATATTCTTTTTGAGAGAAGCCTTTTCAAAAAAAAAATAAAGACATTTAAAAAAAAAAAAAAAGAACGTGAGTAGGGGAATGTGTTTTTATCGCCCAGTCCAATAGACATGTCAAACTACAACATCATCTAGCCCCCAACTACTGGAACTCTACTGGACAAAAAAAAAAAAAAAAAATAAAGAGTTAACCGAATACACACAAAAGTCGAGTGTGTGAGATGCTTATCGCAAAGCGACTGATAAACATGAAAAAAAAAAAAAAATCCCCATATTCTTTTTTTTTTCAAAATGTTGCCAGTTGAAGGAGAGCAACACCACGATCTTTTGCTTCTTTCGTCTTGTACAAAAAAAAAAAACAAAAAAAAAAACGTAGAAAATAAAAAGGGAAATCATCAAAAAGAATCTACATAGCGAGAAGAAACTGTTGGGTGTCTTGGAACAACTCCGTGGGGTGTCTTCGTCCCAAGAACCGTTTTTATTTTTCTCTTTTAAACTTAAAGAAACAAAAAATGGATATGCACTTCAGCATATAGGGGTGGCTTAAAGAGTTTGAAACCACCATATCCATCGAGAGAGAGCCCGGATCAGAGCAAATACAAAGATGAACCTCATTTTCCTCCTCCTTCCTTTGTGCTTTTTGTTTCTCCTCATTTTCAGCAGGCAATGAGAAAAAAACGATAGGGGAAACGTTTGCCCTCCTACACTCGCTCTCAATTTTTGTTTGCGTTGAAAAAAAAAAAAAAAAAAGCTGGGAATAGTAATCATCGAGTCAAGCCGGCAAAGACAAATGATGTCGAGGTGCCTTGTCTCTGCAACTTTTCATTCCAGAGGGGGAAAAAAAAAAATCCTTGCTGATTGCATCTCAAACTTTGATTGCTTTCCGAGATTTCGATTGCAAGACGGGGGGCTCTTTTTTTTTTTTTTTTTTTTAAGAAGGGGAATGATTCATGAACCAAATGGAGGGGGAAAAAAACTGTTAAGTCATCAATACATTATTGGAAAGTGGTGGTAGCCTCGTAGTAGAAAGAGAAGGCAAAAATAGCGTTAAGAATCCGACACCCCCCCCCCCCTTAAGTTCTCTTGTTTCTATTTCCTCAAACTGTTAAACCTCGTCTAGATTTCTAGCGTTTCCTCCAGTCCGCACAATTCCACACAAATTCTCTCTCTTTTTTTCCGAAAACTGTGAAGGATGGCGGCAAACGGAGCAACAAGAAAAAGGCCCACGTGCATACCATACGAGCGCCCGTGTCTGACGCGGACATTATGTCAGAGGGTGGTAAAACACACACACACAAAAAGAAGAGACAGTAGTGTGTGTGTAAAAAGGACGAAAGAGAGAAAAAAAAAAAGGAAGGTGTACTCTATGGAGAAATGAAAAGAAGGTTAAGAACAGTGAGTTAGAGAAGAGAGGGGGGTCGTGAACTTTTCATCGGATCTGCGTTTCTTTCTTTAGTTCCGGACGGTTTTGGTGGGAGGGGGGAGAAAACGATTTTTTTTTTCTTTAAGTTATAAAAGAAAAAGAAAAGTTTCTCTCCCCCCCCCAAACATAGAGGGGGGTTCTTTTTGGGTGGGTCGACAAAAAATAAAAATTCTTTTGACCTTTTTCCCATTCAGAAAAAAAGGCAGAAAAAAAAAACAAAACAATTTTATTATCACACCGTGACAATTGCGACAATTCGGTAGAATCAACAAAGATGGCGATCCAAATTGAGTGAAAAATAGCCGCCCCCCCCCCCCTGTTCTTTACCGATGAATGAAATCGTCTCGACTCAATTTCATAACAAATCAATGAAAAATGCCTGAAAGAAAAAAAAAAAATCTTGTTCCCCAATTTCGTTTGATGCTCATTATAATAATTGACTCACACGCAGACACACGTTAAAGGAAAACGAACGCAGATGATGGTCATTAGTTGAGAAATGCGGTAGGAGAGGAAACTGTGTAGGGAGGGGCCAAATGAGAACGCAACGAGTCAGACCCCAAATGAACGTGTGTCCCGCTCAAAATATGTAGACACGGGCGCAATTTATACGCATGAAAAATGTATTCCAGTCTCCTAACTCCCCCCCACCTCTATTCAGATACTTTGTTATCATTACGAGACGATCTCCTTTTTGAAAAAGAAAAGTAGTCTAGCGGTATAATATTCAAATGAAGGACGAACTACCAAAACCTTGGAGGCAAAGCCCCGACTCATTTACGAGAACACCGATATTCCTTCAGTTCCAAAAATGTCGAAAATTTCATGTAATTTAAATCTCGTTTGATTATTCATAGACCGCCTCCGATAGTCGTCAAATATTCAAATTTTTACTAGTTATACTGCCTAATTCAACAGAAAGAAGAATCAACAAGAGATCAGAAAAATGCCTGCTTTCATTTGCCCTCCACATTTCATGTTCAAGGAATAAATCAACAATTAAGTGTCGTATGAGATACGACCAAAACGGCCCTCACAATTAGTCTTCTTTTTTTTTTTTCAGCCACTGAAAAAAAAGACGATAAAAAAAAAAAAAAATCAAGAAAATTAGTTTTCGTGGAAGGTAAGTGGATGATGCGATGAGTCACCTGATGTCGCAAAATGGCCGCACAAAAGAAACTTTGTTACACATTTTTCACCCGCTTTTAAAGAAAACCAAAAACAAATCATTTCTTTTATATTGGTCAAAACGCTTTTAAGGAATGAGGTAGAAACGATGAATGATCCATCATTTCACACATCCCATTAGAGGCGGTCCTCGTGTGTGCACGACCCCTCTCCTCTCTCTCTCTCTCTCTCTCTCTCTCATCGATACATATCGCGATGGGGAAGGAAGAAAACAAAAAGTTATCTACATTAGATTTTTGTTTTTTTTTTCCCATGGCCATTTCCCTACTACTAGAACTACCCCCAGAAGAAAACACACACAATCGTGGTGAATAATAAATACGTTTGATAATTTATGGAGTCCCCCCTTCTGACTCTCTACCACCCTCTTTTGTGATCGTTTCGTCTGCTCTTCGTAGGCCTTTTGGCCAGATGTAAAAAGTAGTAAAAATGGGGGATGTGATTCTCTTCGTTTTTTTTGTTTTTTTTTAAGCAGAGAATGCCACTCTTGTTTGAATGTCCCGCCCTCCAGCTGCATCATACACTAGCCATAGTTCTTTAACACAGAGAGAGAGAGAGAGAGAGAGAGAGCGAGAGAAAAGAACATGGATTTGGTATTGAAATGAGGCGGGGGAGAAAAGGGAAAAACAAAATGGTATTCAAGACGTGACTCGTCATCGCGTGGCGATTCCAACAGGAAAAACAACAACTTTTTTCGACAACCAGCCATTAAATTTCACGATGACGACGAGGCATTCCAAATTTTACGCATACTATCACGAAAGACAACAGTTTTCAACTCGAAACAAAACAAAAATTCACTTACATTCATGGGGTGGGGGAAATCCTTCAGCCCACGTGTCACCTATGGCCACTGATTGAAAAGTTCCCAATAATGTCAGCACTTTTTGAGTTGTGAATGAAAATCTGTAAATGTAATGTGGCACACAACACGTGCTTTCCTTGCACAAGAATCTAATATTTCCTTTCAACAGAAAAAAAGAGAATCAGACACGAATTAGAAATAGAGGTCCGAACTGGCACAGACACGAATTGGAAATAGGTCCGAACTGGCACCGGTCAAACGAGCAACTGCGCGCGCTCAGTAGAACAAACGTGTAGGCCGTGTGCCTCCATCTTCTTTTATGGAAAAGGCGGGAGGAGAGGGGGGGGCGAGCAACGACAGAGGCGCCCCTCGCGCCATTTTCTGCCGATCCCCTACCCCCCCCAAACAAAACAACGAGTGTGTACATGTATAATAAACACAATAAAGGGAGGAGCTCGTACAAAAGTGACCTGCGTTAAACTTTAACCACATTTTCCTCCGCCCCTTGTTCATTCCACATTTTTATGGTAAAAATTTTTTACGACTTATTGGGTCGGTTTTCTTAAGTTAAAACAATAAAAAAAATCTACACGTGTTTCTTTTCTTTTTTCTTAGAAAAATGGGTGATGACTGTCTGCTAGAACGTGACAGACGCGCGCCATAGACGATCGTGTTTTGTTTTTTTCCCAGTCAGTACCGACAACAATCGAATAATGCAACAAGAGCAACACGTTTCTTGTTGTTGTTTCCCAAAACACACCAGGAGGGAAGTAAAAGGATATCAAAGAGCAGCTTTTGATCTCAATCATCCATCACGCACCCAATTACTAGCAAACCGGGAAAGTGGAGAAGAAAAGAACACAACAAAAGCGATTACAACAGTCAGAGAAACAACAACACTAAAGCACGGATTTAGTTGCATTCGAAACAAGTTTTTCCTTCTTTTCATATTTATTTTTATAAACATGTCGAGAATGAGAGAGAGAACGACCCCGATGGCGACAAGTTCAATTTGTGTGCTCCCACAGAGATAATACACATTACTAGCTTTTTTTCTACTACTATTACGTTATACAAGGGGACTTTCTTCTTTAACATTCTTCCTCTTTTTTGTTGTTGAAACGGGGGGGGGGGGGGGGCTTTTCTTTAATAGGTTTAAACCTTTTTAGAATCTATCGTCCGACGACGTATTGGAATGTATTTCCTTACGACGATATTGTAATCCTGTCTCCAAACGCAAAAGACGAAGAAAAAAAAAAAAAAATTGGGTAGGAATAATGTGCCATTCAGAATAGCCCGGCAAAGGTTGTCAAGAAGGCCGTTAAATGAAATAGTGTCGGCACAAAGCGCCATTTTCAAAAGCCATTTGTGTCTCCCTATGAAAGGGAGAAAGTAAAAAAAAAAAAGCAATTTCTGTGGCAAAAAAAAAGGAAGATGAACACGTTCTCCTCATTTGTTATTTAACATATGATGTGTCCAGTAAAAAAAAAAAAAGCGGTCGCGTAAAAAGTTGAAACGACGACCTGCTGGCGGAAGAAGAAGTAAGAAAAACGTAACGACGTTTACACCCTGCTGGCTGCTGCTGGATATTGTGTCCTGGAGCCACTTCATCTGGCCAACACCTGAAGAAAAAAAAAACGGAGACGTTTGCCCCTCTGAAAAAAAAAAAAAGATGATCGAAGGGTGAAAAAGGTAAGAAACCATTTTTTTAATGCCACGAAAAAAAAAAACGGGCCGTAAACACTGGAATGAACTTTGTCAAAAGAAATAGTGTCGCCACAGTTTTTCGCTGCAAAAAAAGATGGGGGGGTTAAAGTAGCACAGGGGGGAATTATATACACAACACACAGCAAGAAGTATTATAAGATTCTGCCTGTTGTTGTGTCTGCCATTGTACACAACAAAAAAAAAAAAAGAAAGAGTGTAGAGAATAGAAGAACTATATGGGGGGCTCGGCTTACAGGCACCGATAAGCGCGCCGGGCCGATGAATATCTTGGCCCGGTCTCGTCTCCTTACCCACAGTCGTATACCAAACCGTTTTTTTTTTTTTTTTTGTTTTGTTTTGGAGTTGCTGAAACTGCAAGGGGGGGTTTCTATATACAGAGAAGAGGGGGGAAAAGTACCAAAGTGTGCACATATCTTATCGTGCGTTCAGTTTTTTTTTTTTCTCTTCTCCTTCCAAAGCCGAGAGTGAAAGAGCAAAGAAGAAGGTTCCTACAGTCTCCAATTTCAACACGCCTTTCTACTTTTCCTCCTCCTCCTCCTTCTTCTCCTCAGCTTCACATCCTTGACGGATGCTCGACGGCATCTCTTGATCTCACCGACAGCCGGCTATACTCTCTCTCACAAACTCAAACTCTACTTTGTGTGTGTGAGAGACACAGAGAAAGGTTTTTTAGTAGGCCGTCACAAAATATCAAATCTGACGGGCAGAGACATTGACTCATCAACTTTTTTTTTTTTCTCTTTCCACCCTAAATATGCTGCCGGTTACTTGTTCAATCAAAACGGAAAAAAAGATATGAAATTTTATGTACCTGCTATTGGCGTGTAACGTGGCCCATACGATTCAAGCTTTATAAAAGCCATGTATTCAAATTTCTTCTGGTTTGGAATGACATCAGGGAATGGACGGAGTTGTTAAGAGGTGGTAGAAAAGAGTCGTGAGAGAATTTAAAAAAAAAAAAAAAAAGTGTCCAATAGGGAGATGAAAAAAAAAAGGAAAACAAGGGTCAAAAGGATCTGCTCACGTGATAACGATGTTGCTGCTGCATTCAGGACCCGATTCCGGGGCCTGTTTTAAAGGCACAATCATTGCAATTGACAGCGACGGTGATATAAATGTTGCATGAGATTTAAGGGTCGAGATTATGGGCCGAGATTACTTTTTTTCTTTTGGCCTCAGTTGGAGCTGCTACAACAACATACCAAACGGATCTACCTCTTGGTAATAAAGAGAAAAAGGAGAGAAGAACACGTCGTATACATTTTTACGGGTAGAGCAGCTCAATGTGGCGGGCCTGCACTTCTGTCACGATCTCGTACTGGCTCCATACACACAGGAAGAAATACATCTGTTGGAATTTAAATTCAGGATAACAAGATCTTGATTAGATTTTTATTTGGAAGGAAACTGGCAGAGAACTTACATTGGCAGCCATCCAAAACCAATTGCAGATTGAGACAAATACATTCCATAGCTACAGATGCAGAGGCAAAATATTTGGTGAGATTGAAAATCAAAGTATAACATAAAATTACCAACTTACAATGTAGTAACCGATGATGATCCATAGACCGTAAACAGCTTGAAATAGAACAACAAGTGTCATGCAAATCATCCAAGGAAAGAAAAGACCTCTGTACTCTTTTCTAACACCTTGCACTAACATTCCAGAGCAGATGATAAATATCAGGCAAAACAGTATCACTATTGCTCCACCGGACTGCATCGCTGGTAAAAAAAAAAAAAAAAGAACTATGCATTACCCATCTATCTATCAGCTGATTGCTATTTCTTACTGTCTTTTACATCCGCTTCAAAGTAGGGCAAATAAAACTGTGAAGAATCACCTCCACGCATCACATAGGCTGTATATGCTATGATAACTATTGGAAAGAACTGGATAAAAATACAAATTAAAGTTTCTTTTTTAACAGTGTACAACTGGAAGATCCCTGTTTACCGTTGTGTAAAATGCAACAGCAAAGGTGCCTTCTCGCACATTCATGTGCCAAAAACAAGGAGACCAGCATGATGATATGGACGGCATTATGAGATGTGAATAAAATTATCCTGTAAACAAGAAGAGTTGTAAAGGTAAAAACATATGGAATCAACAGTAATCAACTGGAAGCAAAACAACGGTGAACAGTTCACTCGAGAAGCGATCTGTGAAAAAAGTAGCTGATTCTCGTAAATTTTGGCTATGCTACGATTTAATTGACATGCTTCATATAAATGCTTCAAACATGCACAAAAATATAGGATAATTTTTCGTTTTTTACCTACTTTTTCCGTAAGATAAATAAAAATGGACCCGCCCTACCGTTTGACTCGTTTGGTTTTTAAACAACGCAGAATAATCATAGCTGCCACCTGTTGAGCTAGCAACAAGCTTTTCCCCACATCCCAATATTTGTACTGCATCGCGCTAGCGCTGTATCGTGCTGGCGCGCTAGCGTTGTGTCCAATATTGGGTATATTTAAAAAATGAATGACTTAATGAAAAAAATAACAATTTTCCCGGAATCAGCATTCAATTTTGAGTATATGCTGTGATATTCAACCAATTCCAGAGAGTGTCAGTTTTTGCAGGTTTTTGAGGCAATTTTCCCACGGTCATTTTCTTCGTTTATTTCGAAAACTATAACGCCAATTGAAAAATAAACTTGATTTCCGTGATCAGCATTGAATTCTGAATCGAAATCATGTAATTTAAGCGAAATGTGAAATTTGGCCAGAAATGAAAAAGTGCAAAGGCTATTATAGACCTTAACACTTTTGTCAAAATCGGCGAAAAACGAGATCTCTTCGAATTCGTATATTTTCTTATTCTTTTACGTTCACGATACTGTACTAAAAACCGAAAGGGAAAAATAAATAACAAAATTGGCCCTCAGAGCAAAACTTATTTATTTTTAATTCATTATACAGACAGCAAGAAGCCGGGAACGTACAAAATTCAAACGACAATAAATCAAAACTTTTAAATATGTTTCTGGCCGTCAAAACGAACACCGAGCTCGAACATGGACATGCCAAGTGTCCAACATCACGATGGGGTAAGCCAAAAAATTGTGTTAGCGTGCAGTGGTCTACTCCTCTTCCCTATTGGATTTTAACTTCCAAGGTAAAAATTATTTAACAGCATTGTAAAAGCTATAAGATACCTGTACCACTTTTATGCACGCCATGATGTGCTGTACAAGATCTTCTCACATTAATCTTTGTTCGACTAGCGCGCACCAAACAACCATCTCATTCTCGATGCAAAGTGAATGAAAAGCTTTTCTTTGTTTTGTACCGTTAAATGGTTGAAGAAATTATACTGTATAATTTTTTCCTCTAAAAGAATTTAGTAGCCGGTCGTAAAGTTTGGCTTTTAATTTTGAAGGTCATTCTAGCAAGAGCTAGGATGTTTTTCAAAACTTTAAATCATTAATTCCATAACCATTTCTGTAAATTGCTAGTAACCAATCCTTTTGTTTAAAGGCATTTTAAAGTGTGACTAGCAAACATACAGAAAACGTACAATCCATTGAATCGATCGATAAGAATAATTTGTAAAGAAATTACGAAAAAAGCTTGTACACCGCAACATCCAGGATGGAGGGAACCACTGGATGAAGCCGTTAAAAATGAATCGCGGTTTCGTCAAAATTTTATCTCAAAATAGGATATCCTACTCAATCACCTGGCCAGGAAACATTCTCTTCTTCCGTATGCTACGGTTCTTTTGTCTCCGATGTAAAGGTTACATAAAAACAGACATTCACATACCTTAACAGTAAGTAACAAGTAGGTAACAAGGGCAGCAATATCAACGATGACAATTCTGGTGAATCTTTGCAATCGACACCGAAAACCGTTTGACACGTCTCCCTTTATTTGCCCACTTGTGTTAAATTAAATGAAAAAGAGACAACATTGTCTAAAATCGTGTAGCAATTGTAACAAAAGCCTTAGGAGAAACATCGATACACATTTCTTGTGGGTGAGTAACAAATCAAATGTCCACACACTATAAAGGTTTGTGAGCCTTTAATGAACCAGCCCTCCTGGTTGTCAGTCTTCAGCATCAGTTTGTGCTTGATGGCGATTAACTGATGAACGAACGTCAACAAAACGCTGCGGAACAACGAATATTCAAGACGACAACAGCAACAAACACCTTGTAGTTAAGCAAAATGGTCTTACCTGGTCAAGCAGCATAGGTATCACGAAGGGTTGATTTTCTGTTTCCATCGTTTGTTTTTTAGGGTAATTCACCAACATGTCGCGTACATCATCTTCGTTAACGCTACGAAATTCAACAAAAACAATCGTAGGATGAAGCAAGAAAGTAAACTATAATAACAGACTTACCCCATGTTCGGAACAAAAGATCTTTTGATAGTGGCACCTCTGCATATCGGAGCAAATACGAATCGCCTAAAGTTTAGTTTTAGAAAATGATTGCTGCTTGCTGTTTATAAAGAGTTCAAGGGTATAAAAAATATATTTACCGACAATCAAGTTCTCGAGATTGTACTTCAACGGCAGTAAAAAGGACGATCCCAGCGAGCAAGAGGAGTAACGTCGCAGACGAAGAAACATTGTCGTAACGTAGCATTTTTAATAGAAGAAATGAGAATCTATTTGGAAAATAAAGAAACAAATCATCAGATCAATTCACTTTTTAATGAAGATAAATTTTTGTGAAAGAATTGTGATATCAATAAACGGCAAATCGGAGTGATGGGGCAAAAGGAGAAATGGTACAGCACCTTTGCTTGAGTTGACAGTGGTTCTGGAAATGGTTGGAACAAGACTACCGCACTACTTGGGCGTGACTTACCGTTTTATACGCGAGCGGGACTCGGTATTCACCTAGAAATCCTTTGTTTGATGACGCACGACCTTGTATGCATCCTCATACGAAACTTTTAACAAGAATGCATAGCAAAGTTGAGAAAGATTAGCACTGATACTTACGCTTTGCAGTGACAGCAGTTCACGTTGTCTCCGATATTCGAAACTTTCACGCACAATTCTGCGTTAAGCACCTAGGATTTTAAAATATAATTGTTCTACCATCTAATTTAAACTTTTTTCGACAATAAACTAAGGATGACTGGTAGGTCTTTGGGAATTACAAAAAAATAGATCTGGTTGAAATAATTTTTAGCGTTTTGCTGCTGTCGTTGCAGTGGCTTGATTTGACAAGTCACACAATTAAATCTTGTACAGTTGGTCTGCCTTCCTTTCAATCAACCACGTCTTCTATCGCTCGTGGTACTCGTAATCTTCCAAGTGCTAATAGAATACTTTAGAATAGAGCTTGGCTTGGACGGCAAATAGCGAGTAGCTATGGAATAATTTTCATAAATGAATTGCGACGTCTTTTCTCCTGAACCCCACATTGGGCTAGGCGGTACGACATCAGCAATGTCACTCCCGCACACTGCCGGTCGTGTCAAGGAGCTGCGACCGGCGGCGGAGTGCTCCTCTTCAGTCAATCGGTCGAGTGGATTAAATCTATCGAATCAAGACTATCTTGAAGCCCATAAATGAATGAAGACGCACTACAATTAATTGCATTTCGATACAATTGCCTTTTGTTCTCGTTGCTACTGATGTCGTATGTCATCTTTTTCTTTTTTACCTCACATTTGGTTCTATTTCCGTTCGACGTTGAATGTATGCACCAATGCATGTCACTCTAATAGAGTATTCTCGTACATTTTGTTTAATTCAACCTCAACTCCAAGGAACGTACGAGCCATCTCGTCAAACAAACCAATCAACCTGATTGGACCAATCGGTAGCTACAAGCCATTTATTTAATGGCTCGTAATGTTAATTTGTTTGAAGCCATTTGCGCAAATGTAGGTATGTGATAAATACTTAGGAATTTGAAAGAGATACGACAAGCCAAGCGATGACAAAGTAGAACAATCCAATCGGATAAGCAGCCAGCACTTTCCGGCGGGGTGGAGAAGAATCGCCTAAAAATTTCATGGCCGCTGTGATTTCATAGGAATACGGGAAAAAAAATCAGTACTGAAATTAAATTCACTAAATAAAAGAGTTTCTCTTACCCCAGACCGCCCAGAAAAAGGCTGTTAAAGAAAAACCGCAACGTAGAAGGAAGAATATAGTATTCTGCTGTAGAAGTAAAACAATCCGACAGAGAGCCAATGCAATCGATAGGGGCAGCAGGCAATACCCCAGAACACACACACTTTGAAAAAATGATCTGTAAAAATAAAGTTTTAATTGAGTAAAAGAATGATTTTACTGATTTCGTATCTAATTAGAATTGTGAAACTATCTTACATATTCCCTCCTAGTAATTTGGTGTTGATTGTGACAGCCACAGCTCCAACCCAAACAATAACAAACACTTCTGCAAATTCTGGTCCTCCATCATGATCTGTTGTGTCACTTCTTCCCTGTAATAACCTTAATGGTAAAAACAATTTATTGTCATTGTGCATGTTCGACCAGAATATGGAATACTGCAACTTACAATGCCATGAATGTGCACAAGATCAGAGGTCCCCACAAATCCCCTGAATCAAGGACAAGATAAGCTTACTCTACTATGAAACACTTGTTTAAGCAACTTACATTCTGTTAAAAGAGATGCTTGATGACGTGGATAGAGAACATGCAGAAATTTATTTCCAACAGCCTTGAGGTCCCGTACCTGATAAGCGTAAGCTGTTAGCATTTCGCAATAGCAGCTGTAATGAAAAAAGTTAAAACTTAACAATAGTCAATCGTATAGGTTCGTCCAAAGTATTGAATTCTGGCGTTCCTTCTCCGTTTACAGGTTTGGAGATGGAGGGAATACTGTCCATTTTGCCACTGACGTCAACAAGGTAATCTTCATTCTAAAAATTAAATTGTTGAGTTTCACTCGCAGTTCGTTAAGCGATTACAGCAAAAACAATTACTGATGGCGAGGAAAACGGCGGAAGCGAGCTGAATTCCTCCATTTCAATTTGCCACGTCTGTGCTTTTGAATGCTCAACACAACAGTAGGCTGCTGTCGAAGATGCAGCTGATTGACGTAGCAGACGAACTAAGCGAGTTGTTGAAAAGTTTGCAGTGGCCACACGTCACCAAAAAAATCTCTAGTTGGCATTTTAAAATGATTTACAACGGCAAAGATTTATCCACTTTATTGTATTTTCAATTCAAGTGTCTTGTTTTATGAGGGGTTAGAGACAATTCTCTAGGGAGGCTCATTATAATCAGCAGCGGGAACGTCAACCGAGCTATAGTGTCCATTTTCTTAAAACGGAAACCTACACTCTCCGTTTTCGTTTCCTGGCATGTGTTTTATGGCATCAACATCAATGCAACGTGTAGCGTCTGTGTGTGTATGTGCTTTTCAACATTAAGAGGACCTTGCGACAAATTCCGAATCTTGGCTCTTTGTCTCGTCGTCATCGTGGTCTAGGGGAAACGCATCTCATAGAGAGGTATAACGTATTCATATTCCATGCTGCTTTCAGGATGTGTCAATTTCTACTACATTAAAACGGGACGCGTAAGAAAAAAAAAACAATAAATTTTTGCAACAGTTAAGCTGGGTACTTTGCACCAGAAGAGTCAGGTGAACGTATCAAATTAAAACTGGGAGTATGACGGCCACGACTCATTGCTGGGTGCATTGTTGTTATGTGTTATCGTCGAATCCCACAAACCATTGTTGTTTACAAGTCCAAGATTCGGCGTCTGTTGCGGGTTGGTCATAGCCATGTTTGGCGAACCGTTGTGAAGCAAAGGCTCTTGATTCCGCCGCTGTTGTTGTCTCGACACTTCGAACCAATGAGGAACCGACCACGGTGAAAAAACGCGATTCATTGGATTCGTATTGTTTAGCGTTTGTAACAATGAAGCCGGGGGACTTGCTTGGACTTCTGGCCATACGTCAGGCGCCGTCGCAGATGAATACGAACTACTGGCAGGCCACATGGAACTGCCAATGTTGGTCGATTCTGTATAATCGCAAGTCAGTCGCGGCAATCCCAACCAATCGCGCGATTCTAGTTGCTGTTCATGTTGGTTTCGATCGTGCGGAGATCTACTGCGGCCGTCGGGCCACCAAGCGCCAGACTGGGCCGATGCTTGGCTGGTGGACGACGACAGATTGTACCACGGTTGAC